>NW_004524756.1:3567397-3592621 GCF_000260255.1 Octodon degus | reverse complement strand
TATAGGTTAATAATATAATACAATGTATTCACTTTATAATGAAAAGATAATGAATGAACAATCAGTTTTTCTAAATATATCTGGGAAAAAGTAATTCAATATTCTCTTTCTTGTTCTGCTCCTTCCTACATCCCCTACTTCTGAATTTGTAAGTTAAAATATTATTGGGAAGTAGATTCTGTTGTTTTACTTACTAGTTCTTTTCATTGACTATTTTGTAAATATGTACTGTCGATCAGGCCCTTTACTAGGATCCAAAAACACAATAGTAAACAAAACAAAATATTCCTGTATCTTCATGGTACTCTCTGGCATGTTGAAAGAAATAATAAATCAAGTTATCATTGAGCAAACCGCAAATCACCCTGACACTCCCCATAGCAGGAAGGTACCTATAGGCTATGAAAAAACCAGACACATCAGGGAACTTTGAGTCTTCTGCTCACAGCAATAGAGTGAAGGGGAAGTTGGTTACTAATTGTAGAGAGTATCAGGCAAATGGAACAAGCTGCAAAGGAGCAGCCTGGGTGGGGGAATATAAATAATTTAACTATGGAGAGACATTTCCTTTACTGCTTACTAGCTGTGACAATGTCGTCAAGGTCTGAAAGTCTATCTTTGGTTTCATTCAAAAGGTTTATCCAGCTTTTAAATAGAATTCTTAGTTTCCTGGATTTCTCTTTGAACCTGTTGCATGTATTCTATTTCTTTCCTATATTGTTCATTCAAGGTCTCCATCAGTTTGGTATGCTCCTCTATTTTTTTTTTAATCAATGTCCTTTTTAGATATGCTTAATAATTCTTCCATATGGTTATCTTTTTTTTGTTTTCTTTTTACATGAGAGATTATTTCTGATCTGACTTACTCTATACTCACCTGGAGCTATTTCTTTATTTCATTTGCAATCATTTCAGAGATTTCAGGTGTCTTCTATGCTGATGTCTCCTGGACTTGTTCCGAGTGGGCTACAGGCCTGTGTTGTATTTTGCTTCTTCTTCTGGCCATTTTCTATTTCAGAAAAAAAAAAACTATTTATTTTGATTTCTGTGAAAAACCCTTGTGAAATTTTGATAGTCAGTTGCTATATCACTACTATCATGGCCACTCTAGGAAGAGTCTGTTCCTCAGAGATGACTTCAGTGTATTGGAGATTCTTTGTTTGAGTCTGTCCCAAAAGCCTGCCTTCCCAGTTAATTGAGAATGGGATGTTGGTTTCCATTTGGCACTGTCCTCCATCTTTATGTGTAGGGCTATGGTAAGGTTATCATCCCAGAGCTTCCGAACATTGTTACACCAAGAAGAACAAATGTTTAAAACAGATATGATATCCTAGCTACAATAGTACAATTAGCAATAATATTAATATCTAGCAACATTTAGAAGCTGACAAACTTTGGTAAGTATTGGTTTTGCACTTTAGACCATAGGAGCAAAGTCCATAGCTATGTAACAGAACAAATCATAAACTGGGAGTTTGTATGCAAAGTGTTTCCCTTTGTTACAGTGGATTTACCCTGGGTTCCTCTGGCCAGGCCAATTGCCAGGTTCCAGGTGCTTCACGTCATGCACCGTAACAGGCCAGGCACCTGGATTCCTCTGACCAATCTATTTACCCAGAGTCTTGAGCATTCCTGTGACAGTTTCTGGTCCCTGGGTGCAGAAGAATGGGCTAGATACTTTAATTCCTCTAGCCAAACTAGTTGCCCAGTTCTGAGCTCCTCCCCACAGATCCCTCTGGTACAGGCAATGGATGATTAATTGATCAATTGATTGATTGATTGAGAAGGATTTCACTAGGTTGCTGAGTTTCCTAGGCTGGGCTCACACTTATGATCCTCTTGCCTCAATATCTCAGAGCACTTGGTTTATAGGTGAGCACCACTATGTTGGCTAAAATGATCCCTCCTAATCAGCTATGTTAATACACTTATTTATTTACTCATTTAAAAAGTCATTCTTAAATTTCCCACTGTATGTAGGCACTGCTACTGCTTAAGAGGGTGAGAGTCATGTTTGTGAACAGCTGCACCCAGTGTAGAGAGGTACATAGTGTCAACAGCCACTCTCCAGGGTGTCTGTGCTCCAAAACACTCCCCAAATGCAAAGCAAACAGATAGACAAGAAGCTTATATCTTTTGAAAAAAGTATCTAATCTTTTGTCTAAATTACTGAAGGGTATGTCAAATTTATGATTTTGTTTTAGTTTCTTTCATACAAATATTCTTTCCAATGACATCAATTTGGGAATTTGGGTGCAAACTGTGCCCTTGGTACATCGGAACAGAGTCAGGATTTTAAGCACCTCTGTGATTAATAATAAACACCCAAAAAGTAATTTAATGGAAAAATCATGCCAGTAGCTTTATGAAGGTTTAACTATGTAACCTTTAATTTCATTCAGTTCAACCAATAGTAACTTTAAAAAGTATTTTTAAAATGGAAAGCATATACTCCAGCAACAGTTATCTGGTTTCCTACAAAGAAAGATGTTTCTGAAGAGGAATGCACTATGGACAACGATTGTAAGTCTTCTGTGATGAAGATTGCATTTCTTTCTTTTCATTTTTTTCATGGCATGCAGTACCAGGGATGGAACCCCAGTCCTTGCACTTTCCAGGCAGGTATTTAGACTGCCAAGTTATCTCCCCAGCCCAAAGGTTGGATTTCTAATGTAAGGTTTCTGGGTGATTATGGAATAGACAAATGGGAAAGGTTTCTGTTGTTGGTTTGTTTTGTTTTTGTTTTTTAATACGAAACATACTTTTTATGTCTTCTTAAATAGTCAGAGGGATAAAGCAAATTCCCTCTCATTTATTCCTTTTAATTAAACCTTTATGAGCAGCCATGAGCACACACTTCTCTGGGGTGGAAGCACAGAGCAAACACAAGGGAAAGGTGAATAATGTTGTTTGGGGATTTTTATGCATCCTCCTTGTGCAAATAAATTACTTACCTGAACATGATTACATGAAACATAGGTATTTCCAAAAACAACCAAAAAGAAATGTACTGCAATATTAATGTTTTTTTTTATTTTGTGGAATTTTTGGTGAAATTCAATAAAATAGGCTTAAATATAGTGAAATATTATTGGATATTTTCAAAGTTTTCTATACATTCATTAATTTTAATCTTTATTATATGGCTTTGATAAATGAATGCTATCAAGTTATAAATTCTAAAGAAAATATCCTTTCAAGCCTAAGAGCTTGAGGCCAAGATGTAAATGTTAAGAGAATTCAAAAATTCTTTCAAGCCATAGGTCTGATGATGCTATTATTTTTAATACAGCATAGTATTATAAACTTTATGCAATTATAGTTAAGTAACCCTTTCAAAAATGCTTGAGAGCAGAAGAATGTGTTTCACGATTCTTTTAGATTTTGTAATATTGACATTTACATAATGAAATACCGTAGAGATGGAATCTATATATAAACATGGCATTCATGTGTTTTACATACACCTAATACACATCCTCTGAAGGCAGTTTCACATAATATTTTCAGTATGCCTGTATTTTGACTAGAGTCCTGTACATTAGATCAAGTGTGAAATTCTCTAATTCTGACATCAAGTTGTGTTAAAAATGTTCTTATTTGAAGATTTCAGATGATTTTGATTTGGGATGTTCAATTTGTATAATAAGCACATCATTCTTAAATTATGCTCAGCAGCCTATTAATGCCAAGTGGAAGCAATGAAGCAAATTCTGTATTTGGTCATTAAAAAGCAATAAATCTCTACCATCTCTTCAATCTCTTTGTTATTATGCTCAAAATTTGAGTCTTAGACTCTTTCCAAAACAGGGGATTCTTAAGAATCTCCTATTATTGACAAATATAATTCTTATTTGTAACAATAATAGCTAGATTTTGTGGACAGTATCTTATGAGACAGATATTTATGTATGTAAGTGTATTAGTATCCTCATGTACAGATGAGAAGATCCAGGAACCACATGTTTCAACTTCTGCGTCAAGGTTTTTATAGATGAGTTATGGCTGGCATCACATCCAGGCAGTGTGGTATTTGAGTTTAACTCAACACCTTTGGATAAAGCCTCCTATTGTCAAAGTAATTTCTTTTCTCTTCATCTCAACAGATCTACTAGTAATAATACCTTGATTACATGAACACTGCCAGCTTTTGATTCACTCAAGTTTGCTATCAAAAAATTTCTTTTGATTTTCTGTTGGAAAGAGATTCATAAGATCAGCAAATCTGCTTTTAGTTGCAAATATTTTCCATGACTTAGATGCAAAGAAATACCATGAGTAATTTCATAGCAACCCCCTATTATTTATCAGCTGATAATTCAATTTGAAATTGCAAAAAAAGAGAAAAGAACAAAAAGGAAGGAAAACATTTTTTATTTTTTATGGGTTTATTTTGTTTTGTTTCACTTTTTTAAAAAAAAAATTATTAATCCTCCCAAAGTTCATCCTGCTGGGAAGCTGCAAGGTACTTTAAACCAGGTCATTTTAACCCAACATAAATACTGCACAAATTGGATGTCCCTTCAGGCCTCTGAACTGACTTGAAGCTACACATGGGCCTTTGGTTTTATCTGTGCGTGTCCTTGGCATTAAGCCAAAGCCTCAGCAGAAACACACATTTGCAGGAATAGGGCCAGCTGCAGAAGGTTTCGGATCCATGAGTGCTAGCATTTCTAAAAGCAATAAATATGAACCATCTCGAAACCTTAATATTTGACTTTCTAAAGATGTATGTAGATGCCTAAACTTCACAGCTATTGAGTCTATGCCTAAACTCTTCCCTGCCATGGAGTAGGATGGAAAGACAATTTGCTTTGACATTCCGTTGTTTTTTGTTTTTTTCCTTTTCTTTTCTTTTCTTTTCTTTTCTTTTCTTTTTTTTCTTTTCTTTTCTTTCTTTTTTCCACAATTCTACCAAGAAACAAACAGCAATGAGACAGCTTCAAACCAAATCGGCAGGACAGTCGCAATAATCAACACATTGCATACATTCTTCCCAGTGGTCAACTGACACAGAAGATGCGGACATGACATCCCACTCACAAACACTGTCAGAACAAATCCCTCTATTCATCAGGAGAATGCAACCGTATATCCATCCCAACCATCCTGAACACACAGATACAAAATGGACATTCATCTGCATCCCCCTCCTTTGCCAAGCTCCGCCATTTGAACATTATAGGTGTGTCGACTCAGCAAAACACTCTAAAAGAATCCAGCAGTCCACAATACTACTGGGTCTTCTGCTTCACCAGCAATGCCAGCAACCGTTGACCTGAGTCCCCCACAGCTCAACACAACAGCATGGCTTCACCTCTCACACTTCGTTTTTATACTTTTCTGCTGGGTGGTTAAGATCAAGGTAAAGCAGGACCTATGCAACAAGAGCTGCAGCCCCTGGGTCCAACAAGATCAATGAAATCACCCCAGGATCCATGCCGAGATCCTGCACCTCAGATTGCAGAACCCCCGTCAGTGTCAGCCATGTGGATGAGTCACGGCTATTGCTCAGCCAACGTGCTCTCTGGGAAAGCCTGAGAGAATGTCCTCTCTCCATGTGACCCTCCCTAGGCCCACTCCACACCATTGACCACCCTCCTTTCTGGCCCCATAATCTCCTTGATCAGAAAACTTGGGACACTACCGAGCTACGTGACACTACAGTACAAGCTCTCATATGCCCTGAGTCTTGATCGACCTTGGAAGGCTAGGGCCATAGCTGTGAACTCCATTGGTTTTTAAATGCTGGCCTACCATTTCGTTTTAGTAAATCATCCACATTTTATCCTCATTTTTAGCATAATATAATCAGTTCTTGTGTCTTCTTGGAACAGAGTAGAATCCCTCTGAAAAGCATTTTTCGGTTGAAGCTGATAATTTTTTGTTATCAATACTAAGATGTGTTTTTGTCTAGATAACCATTTCTTTAATAAGATTTAAAATGTTTATCTCCTTCTACAGATAGTTTTCCTTTTGTGGAGGAAAATTTTCTTCCATTGTAGCTTTCCTTCTAATTATTCTGTCATTTAAATCGTCCTTATACAGAAGCATATAAAACACTCAAATTTACAAAGCATTAAAGAAATATTTCTTCAAAATCATTTAAGCTGAAGTGATATAGCCTAAAGATCCAAATTCCTAAAATAGGCTTGAAAAGTTTGAGAATTAATAGTGGAGAGGTTATTCCCAGATTCAATATAAATAGGTTAAGAAAAGAAAATATGTATTTGCTTTTTAAATATGACAAAGGAAAGAGGCATCTTGCCAAATAATATCTTCTGAATTTAAGCATATATTCTGAATTTTTGGGTTTTCTTATCTTAGTAAATTCTACAGTTATGCACTGTAATATCAGTATTTTATCTGGGCTCAGTGATGTGTGAATTCATTCCATTTTCTAAGCAAGGAATGAAATCGAGAGATTGTTCATTCCCTCTCCTAGAAATAGAAAAGACACGGGCCCTGGGCTAATGATGGTAACACATCTGTCAAGTCTGCACAACACACACACACACACACACACACAGTAACAAGTGTCAACTTCTAAAGACTACAAAGAAAAAATGAGTTTAAAGGAAATTATAGAAAGCCCGTTTTCTTTGTCTACCTTCTTGGGGCTAAGTGATATCCAGAAAAATGCAGACTCCCATCTACTACAGGCCTTTCAAATTAGTCCCACAATTTACATTCATTTCTTAACTGAAAATATTCAAACCAATAGTGATGAAAAACGTTGGCTTCCAGCTGTGCAGAATCTTCCAAGACACACAAAAGACACCAGTGGCAGAAGCTCTGGGATTCAGAAAAGAAGACCTTCAAAGTCTGATGAATGATAGCCCAACCCTAGGCCCTTGTCTCTGCAGACTAGTTCACACTTGGAGGGATAAATCAAAGCATTAATCGGTCTTCTCAGTAAAGCAGGTGTTTTGACTGCCTTTATGGCTCATTTTCATGCAAAAAGGTTGTGGGACACAGAAATCACAAGGGATTGCCAGTAAATGGCACTGACAGGATTGAGCCCACCAGGAGAGGGGGGCCCACATCAGCCTGTCTTTTCACATTATGAAATATACCTAATAGCAGGACCTTTTAAGCCGCAGCTCCACAATAGCCTATTTGTGAGCTCAGGATTTTTCGTCTCTTGTTTTTCCTTGTCTTTTCTTTTCTCTTTGTGATATGCCAAAGGCATTTCTTTTCTTCTCATGATAAACTACTTCAGCAGCCACAGCAGGTTTAGAATGTTAAAGAACCACAGCACACAAGACATAACAAAAGGATTTTGATTTTTAAAGGACTTTAAAGCAAGACATACGTAGTGTGTAATCTGGTTCCAAGATGGGAAGGGGGGAAAGAAGAGACAGAGAAGCAAATCTTCCATCACATCCCAAGTTCAAAATTCATCAATAACAAATAACGTTAAGAAAGTTTCCTGCATTCTCAAGTACTTATGAACTTGAAGTTTTATATTTTATAATGTGATTATGTTGGAAAAATTGTTTGAAAAATCAAATAAAGATAACGTCAGTCTGATACTTGAGGGAAAGATGACTTAGGGTTGCTGGTAGCAAGGCAGCCCTCTGTTAGCTGCCAAACAGGCTTTTGGTCTCCACCTACAAGTTGTGGACAAGACTGCTCTTTGTGAATTACAGTTGCTCTAGTTCTTCCAAAAGGCCATCTAACATTTTCACCATGACAGGTATGGGCAATTTACTTCTGCAGAGCTCAGTGCTATTATCATGGTCACCTGGGGCATTTCCTCAGCCACAATTGCAGCACATACCTATAACACGAGTGCTCTGAGAGTCTTCAGCAGGAAGCTTGTAAGTTTGAAGACAGCCTTGGCAGCTTAGTGACTTAGCAAAATTCTGCTGCAAAACTCAGTCTCAATAGAAAAAATAATAAAAGGGCTAAGGATGTAGCTCATTGTAAAGGTCCTGGGCTCAATCCCCAATCTACACACAAAAGTAGTTCCTCCCTATCACTACTTGCCAATGAAGGAAAACTGGAGTCTCAACAGCAGTGTTAAATTTCTTCACTATGCTCTTCAAGAAATTTGTGACCAATAGGCCTTTAAAAATCTAATGCCTTGTTTTTTCTTAAATATCTGCAATCAGCTGGTCAATATTCACATTTCATTTTCACTTCATTGCGTATCATTAAATGGTGTGTGTTCACGACCACACAGGAGTACCCTTTCAATATACAAATGTGATCTTCTCTTAGATTTATAGTGTTCTAGCTCTTGTTAACTTCTCCTTATAATTGTAGCACACAGCATCAACAATTTAACCTTCTGTTTCACCAAATCATCTACAGGAATAATTTCAACACCATACACTTCTGTAAGATGTTTCATATTTAAATTGTCCAAATTCTTCCACACATTGACTTTCAGTGCTATAGATACATCTAAATTCATATTTGCTATAACCATTATTTATGGTGGTAGCTTTGGATATTTTCAAAAACATCTTCTTAAAACAAAATAAAGAGTAGGCAAAAAAAAAACCTATAATGGAAAGAACAGATTGATCTTGTTCTCATGTAGGGTGTTATGAAGATCCTGCTACTGATACATCTAGCCTGTGCATGTGCCATGTTGTTATGCTGATTATGTGGAGAAACATGATCATATGCTGAAAAGATATATTATAATTGATTGAGGTTGGGAGACCCCTCTTTTGAATTTTTTTTAATATAATGGGTACAGGGTCTCACTACACAGCTGGGACTCATAGCCATCTTCCTGTTTTTAGCCTCCCCAGTGCTGGGATTACAGGCATACACCACCACGCCTGGTCTAGGGCCTCAACACACCTGGGGGCAGGACCAGTGCGACATGTAGTGCTGGGTTAGAACCCCAGTCCCTGCTCTTGTCTAGGCAGGCGCTTAGTCCATGGAGCCATCTCACTGGCCCTACCTTCTCTGAGAACACTGAATGTGTGCCTGAGCTTTAATTGCCACCTATCTCATGAGACCAGATGTGCAATTTTTTGATACTTATAGCATGATATTCCTTTCAAAACAGTTTAGATTTTGTAGCATTTTGATGTTAGATTTTTGCATAGGGATGGTCAACCTGAATAATCAAATTTTCCACATTTTTATTCTAGTTATTGAGCTAAATTAATTTACTTTCCAGTGCCATTTCCTTCTCCACAGTTGCACTGATATGGATTAATAGAAAATATTCAAACTATGCAGTGTTACACTAAGAACTTGGTAAACACTGCAGTCCTGTTTTCCAGTGCTAAGTGATGCTGAGACAGATTAGAAAGGCAGAATATGTTTATTGCCCTTATCGATGACTTGATCATTTTTTGCCTTGATTCCTGAAAGATTCCTTAATGAAATCACAATCAGAATTTGCCAAGGTATATTTCAATGGGATGTTTAATTGTATTCTTTAACTTGTCTTGCCATATTTCTGAGAAATAAGCTATTTCTCAGTGTGGCTTTGCGGCTGTTTCCTGATGTGATGAGCATTTTAATCAGTGACACAGTAAAGCAGATCGCTGTCCTCACTATCTCAGAGCATCAATCTGTCAGCACCTGAAAGAGCAGAGAGGCAGAGGAAGGAGAAGATTGCCCATTTGAGTCATCTGTGTGTCTTATCTGAAACACTGTTCTTTTGCCCTTCATCTGGGATTTACACCAACCAGGTATCCTGGCTCTCAGGACACTGAGATTCATACTTGAATGGGGCTACTAGCTTGCTGGGGCTCTGGCTACCAATGGCAGACCACGGGCTGCCCAGCCTCCACTACTGTGTGACCCAGTCCGTAATGATTCTCTTTGTATATGTGGAGGACTGGCTCACACTGGAACTCTGCTCTCTGCAGGACCTTTATACTTTACTATGTTTATATAGTGGCTGTTCTGTGTCAGTTTCTTCTGAGATAATTATCTTTGCTTAATCAATAGATTCATATTTTCAAATATATATATATATATATATATATATATATATATATTCATTCTACACACTAATCCATTTCTTTTGGGATCTTCATTTTACAAAATGGAATTTCATTTGCTTCTCATTTACAACACTCCTTTTTCTCATTATTTGATTGGTGGATGAATGGAAGAATGTAGAAGCATGTATTTTGTTTCTTTTTTCTCAATTCTGAAATCCAGGATAGCTGTGTTAATATCATAGAGCTGCCATAACTAGTAATCATAAGCTGGTTTGTTAATAAAAACAAAATCCAGTGTCTCAGAAGTCTGCAGGCCAGAAATCTGAAATACGGGTGTTGGCATGGCCATAACTGAAAGCTCCTAAGGAGAATTCTTTCTTGTCTCCTCCAGCTTCTGGTGACTCCTAGTGTCCTTTGGCTCACGTTTTCATGACTCCAATCTCAGCATCCGTCTGTATGGTCCCATGAGGGCCTGTCCTTTGTGTCTTCTCCCTTTCTAGTCTTCTAAAAGAATAGCTGACGTGGATTTAAAGCCCACGCTATTGCCAGGAACATAGCTCAGCAGGCTTACATGCCTGCCCAACAAGTGCAAGGTCTTGAGTTCAACCCTCTGTATCCCAAGATAAACACACAATAAAAAAATAAAGCCCACACCATCTCAGAGCAATATCATTTTGAGATCCTTAACATAATTACAGTTATGAAAATAATGTCAAAAGTTCTTGGCACATAATATCACTTTGGGTGCTCCTCTTCAATCCACTACAAATCTCAATGTCTGTGTGTTTGCCCTTTAATTTTAGTTAAATTCTTCTTATTTTCTAGCTTAAGGTTATAGATGTTTCCATGTTTTATAAAAAAAAGTTTTCACATTTTTCTTATAACCCTGTATTGATTTTTGGATGATATGCCAAAAGGGGGAAAATTTTTGTCTTTTCTCCACTTTTCAAAAAATACATAGTTTCCATTTCCTCAAACACAAAGTTTGACTTTACAGTGGTAATATAATCAATCAAACTGACATGCTTCAACTTTTTGCATGCAAATCTGAAACTGAATCTCTAATTTCTCTCTTTTATTAAGAACGAATAAATTACAGTACCATTTTTCTGTCATCTGTCAACTCCAGGGATATGATCTTATTGTAGTTTTGTTTTTTCCTTAATATTTTCAAAGTGTCTATCCTCTCTTCATGTTAGATCATCAATTATTAATAATTTCTTGTCCACTCTTCTTTAACCTCCCTGGAACTTGCGATCTTCTGGTTAATCCCATTTTTTTCTCCCTATGCACTCCTCCATAACCAATTTTATGAAGTAAATCTCTTAGGCACCGTAGTCATGTATCCTAACTTTCTTTTCTCACTTTTCTATCAAACTGCTCTGATCAGAGTCATGAATAATATTTAAGTTCATGAAACCACTTGGTCCTTATTTGCAAGAATTTCCAGTTGTTTTACATGGTCACTATAACATCTTTCCTTGACTCTTATGATTTCCTTGGCCATTATAATAATTCTGTATCCTATGTAGCAACCTACCTTCAAACTTTCTGGTTAATAGCAGCAGTATTTATCATCTTATGGTTTCTGAGAATTAGGAACTCAGGAATGGGACAGATGGGTGGTCCTGGCTCACAATTTCTCAGGAAATTGAAGCCAGGATGTTGGCAGCAGAGAGTATAGTCTTCTGAAGGCCTAATTGGGGCTTGGATTGGCTTCCAAGGGCTGGCTTGCTTAGACATTTCTTCCATGGCTGCATCTCATTGCCTCATGAAACTCTCTGTATAATAGCATGGCTTGCTGCCTTCAGAGTGTGTGATTTAAGAGATTGAGTGTTGAGGAGCTATAGTGCCTCTTATGATCTAGTTTCCTAAGGAATACTGCTGTACTCAGGGTTTGTCAGGGAAAACAATACAAGGCAGGATGCACAATTTATAAGATTATTTGATAATAGCCACCCAAAGAATCATATACAAAGAGCATGCAGGAAATCTGTCCACACACTAAAGACCAAAGTATCCAGTTGAGGGCCTAAATCCCATGGTAATGTTCATGTGAGTCTATTTCATGAATCTGCATATGGAAGGTACAAAGGTAGAAGCTAGAAAGTCTGTGCTAGTGGGATGAAAGGTCTGGGCCAGCAGGCTGAGCGATTCACACTGGAGGCAGACCACAGCACTCAAAGTAAAGACCAGCGTTTTCCCAAAAAGTATCACAGCCATCCTCAGCAACAGCGAAGTCCTGAGCTCCTCTGATGACAAGAGAAGACAAGTCTATTATCAGGTAAATCAGCACAACAGACTACCTTCTGATGCTCAAAGTAAGGACCAGAGCTCCTCCAAAATTAACTGTAGACATTCTCAGTGACAGTAAGGTCCTGAGCTCCTTTGACAACAAGAACAGCCAGGTTTATCAGGAAAACCAGGATGACAAGCTACTCCAAGAGAACCAAGAGCTCCATTATAGCTTCCTACAACTCCCAAGGGCTTCCCAATAGCTTCTCTAGTTCTTTTTATTTTGTTGGTAACAACCATCAGGTGGCCTCCTACACCCAGCACCATGCTGATTCAGTTAGCCTGGTGTTACAAGTTGACCACCAGTTGTCCATCCACCACCAGCACCCAGCCACATCAGCTGCACTTTATTTGCTGGAAAAAGAATCACTAAATTCAACTGCCACAGAATAAGAGGAAACAGTCTCTACCTTTTGAGAGTAGGAATAGAAAAGAAGCTACAGACCTATTTTATGTCGGCTATTGCCCTCTAATTACAATACTACAAGGACTCTTAAGGATTCTTTGTTTCTTCTCTGTGAGCATTTATTTTTCCTCAACTTCTTTTCTACTCAGCAGTGACTTGTGGATATGCCTGAGAAATTTGCAACAAGTGACTAACTTGCTATCCATTCTGCAGAATCTTTCCCTGATGTGATCATATATTGACACCTAAATGGAAAGAAACACAAATTACCACTGTGGTTCAGACTCAAGTATGGAAAATAAGAAACATAGGTGGATATCATTCTCATAGTGATTCTCATTCCAGGCCACCAGGAAAACATGTAGGAAGAATTACGAATGCAAAATTTTCTCTTAACAGAAAGGGCAGTTATAATACAATGTATTTGCTCTTTTGTCATGATATTCAGTCTAGCAAAAAAAAATTGGAAAAGCATTATACAAGAGGACCAGGTTTTATTTTTTAATATTTTTCACTACTTTGCAAAATGAAGCAAGGGCTATAATAACTTGAAAAACATCAGCTTCACAAATATTGCTTGCCAAGGCTAATTGCTTTTTGAGAACACTACACATTATGCATGCAGCAATAATTTGAAGGAAATAATAACAAAACATTATTATGCACATTCTTATTTTTGCTTAAATAAGAGGGGCACAGCTTAATGAATTTAGCCTTTAGAAAGTGACCAGAAATGTCTGAAAGTACAAATTGTCTACAGTTAAGAAAAAGGTAGTTAGCAATTACTGTTAAACCTTTTGCTTCTTGCTTCCATATATTAATGCTGAAATGTCTGCATGATTTAATTTCTTCACCTCAGAGAAGATTTGGTGTTGCTATTCTAGATTTCTGAAATATTATGAAAAGATTACTCTCCTCTCATTCAATTCTCAAGAAACTCAAGTTTAAAATGTGTATTCACAGTTCTCTGAAGCTACTATCGTGGCACAGGTTTACCAGTACCCATCTGAACGTCTTTTTGCTTTCTAAGGAAGTTTATTTTCTTCTGGAATAAACATCAAGGCAAAAATATTGACTGGGGATCCATTATTATTTTTAATTATCTTCTAGTTCAAAGTATTGGACATATATGCCAAAGTAACTCTAAGAAAAACAAAAAAGATTGGAATAGAAATCCTTCCATGCTGTTTTTCACATACATGTTTAGTGGATTTTCTTTCCACTTCAAAGAAATATTTATGATGGGAATCGTAGCATTTTTATTATTTTCTTCCAGATAAACTATAAAAAATGGCAATAGGTTCTTCTAGAACAGTTTGTTGGAGAATAATTTGAATTAGTATGAATTTAACATTTCCTAAATGATCATTTCAGAAACTAGACAACTAACCTTTGGAAAAAACAAAAATAAAATTTGTTCTATTATTTCCAGCTTTGGACAGATTTGGAAGAAGCATATCTCTTGGACCAACTTAAAACAGTACTATTCTTGAGAATCTAAGAAATACTTCACGGTAAAACTTTAAAGGAGAATTTCCTCTAGTCTTTATGCTGTAACTCCCCTCAATAAAATGTGTTAAAAATACTATCTGGAATTTTGAAATAATCAGTATAAGGGACTAAAGTATAATTTTTGAATTTAAATTATAATATTTGCTCTACAAATCACAAAGTTAACAAAAACAATAGGAAGCAGAAATATACTTAGATAAAAAATTTATAAAAATATAAAACTTTAAAATGTAAATTTCATATAAAATGGTTATATAGGGAAATAAAGATTATGTACAGCTTATAAACATGGACCAAATAACCTGCTTTGAAATGTATCCAGACCTGTGTGCATCAGAAAGTGTGCTGCAGTAGTCTACAACAGCGTCAGCAATGGGGTGAGCACAATGTGTGGTGTGGATGGGGAGTGGAGCAGAGAAGCCGTCCTTCAGGATCTGAAGTGTGGACTCGGAATTCAGCATTCACTTATCTGTGTGGAACTGGCACCGTGCACAATATTTGGGAAAGGTAGGCTATGATATTTATTTATTTATTTATTTATTTATTTATTTATTTATTTATTTTGTGGTGGACCTGGAGATTGAACTCAGAACCTTGCACTTGCCAAGCCAGCATTTATTCTACTGAGCTATCTCCCCAGTCTCCAGGGTATGCTATTGAAACCACTGTATACTTCAGCACTATGATGATTTATTGTGATTAAGGGGTCTGCTGATGGATCAGTGCTGGGAGCCCCGTCAAAACACACAACACGTTTGTGAAGGTAAAGCCTGAATTCTAGCCTCTGAGGCAGCTAGTGGAGCCGCTTGTTTCCTTCAGTAAAAGGCTACATAAACCCAGAGTGGATTCTTGGGATGTCTTTCAGATTCTTAATTCTTACTCTACAACTGCAGTCTTGTAGCATGACTGGCAATAGGACAATCATGCAGGTACTCTTCCTGTGGATTTTCTTGTCTCCAGTAACACTGCTTCATGTCAAGTATTCTTTCCTGCAGATCAGTCTATTTGGCTTAACTGTCACCTCCTGAAAGAAAGGTAATACACTTCGATGCTCAGTTACTTAGAAATTGCAACTATCTTCTATACCTCATAAGTGACATAAGAACATGTCAACATTATCTGTATTGTTCAACTTTCCATTGCTGTGACAAAACACCTGTCATCTGGAACTCAAAAGAATAAAACTTTATTTGGGTTCACAGTTTCAGTGTTTTTAGTCCATGGTTGATTCACTCCAATGGGGGGACAAAACATCTTGACAGAAGGGCAGGGTGGGAGAAAGCTGCCCACCTCCTGGCTTCCAGGAAGCAGACAGCTCAGAAAGAACCAGAGAAGAAGAAACCAGAGGCTGGATAGCTCAACATTAAGATTGCATGCCCCAGCTAAAACACCAAAAATATGCTTTATTGATCTGAGTGTCTCTTATGCTAATCAAGTTGACAGTCAAGATTTACCATCACAGTGTTATTAACAAGATGTTGCAGTGGATGGAGCACAGTGGTGCCACACCTGCCTGTCAATTGCAAGGTCCTGAGTTCAATTCCCAGTACAAAAAAAAAGATGTTGCAACATTCATTCCCTATTGTCATATTTTCATATTTTCAGCCTTTACAGCAAAATTGGTCTTTGCTTATTGAATTGAATCTGTCAGCTTTATTTCCTGAGGACAACATACCTGACACTTGCAGCTTAAAGAAGAAGTTTATTTTACTCACAGTTTCAGAGTTTTTAGTCAAGTGTTAGCAGGCTCCAAAGCCATGATATCATGGCATAAGAAGATGGCAGAGAAAGGCTGGTCAATTCAAATCATCCAAGAAAAAGAGAAGGTTAGAAAGAGTGGGAGGGCAAAGGGACCAGGGACCAGATATTCCAATCTGGTCACCCACCTGCAACTCAGCCCCACCTCCTAAAAATCCATTTAGCACTGACTGTATCAGTAGTTTAGCACCCAGATGTTAGTGCTATTAATTTAGTCAGATTCATAAACAGGTCTAGTAGCATAAAGAGGTATCCTTCTTTCTTTATACAACCATACAAGCTGCTTCATAAGCAGGTTACAAGATCCCAATTACCACTGCTTTCTAGTGTTGATGCTTTTGTGTAATTCTCTCCTATGAGTGTGAGAGTGGTCTTTCTCCCCTTTTAAGCAACATAGTGTCCAGCATAAAATTATGCACACCTCAAGAAAAGAGAAATAGGATGATGTTTTTCTCAATGGATGGTGTTTCCTCGTATGCAAGACCCTAGAGGATGTCATACATCCCAGCTAACCCACTATACTGCCAGCCCATAAAGAAGAAATTGAAAATACAAGTGCAGTAATCAAAGTGCCCAAGGCTACACAAGCAGCAGTTTGCCACACCAATAATTGAATAGAAACTAGGGGCTAGTGGTTTCAATCTTGTAATTGATTTATACCTCTTGTGATTGTGAAGATCTAAGGTAACTTGTATTAATTTCAGATGTCTCAATAAATTTACTACATTCTCTTTGAAAAGGGAAACAAACACCATCATTGGCAGAAAGACAGTCTCTTTAACAAAAGGTGCTGGATAAACTGGTGTTCCACATGGCAAAGATGAAAACTAGACCTACATCTATCACAAAGAACTAAATTAAAATTGAAAATGGACCAAGGATCTAAATATTAAAACAGAAACACTGAATCTACTGGTATATAGAATAGGTAGAACTCTTGAAGATATTGGAGTAGGCAAAGACTGTGAACAAAATCCCAATTCTTAAGAAAATAGCACAAAGAATCAACACCTGGTATCTCTTCTTATTAACAAGCTCTTGCACAGCAAAAGAAACCTCCAAGAGAGTAAATAGACAACCAACAGAGTGGGGAAGATTTTGCTCCTCAGGTAAACCTTAAATACAGACTCCCCACACAGACTCCATGGAACTCTTGGTCTGGCTGGCACTCTTTGTAGAATCATAAGAGCACCTGAAGCAGAGGATGCCAGGAAGTCAGCACTTCGGATGCACACAACTGTGGCAATTTGCTGTATGGCAACAGAGAGCTGATGTGACCTCTTGTACTTAGTCCCTCTGTCTTCATCAAAAGGGCTACTTGAAAAAACCTCTTACTGAAACAAATGAATCAAAACAAAAAGGTCTTATTTTAGCAAAGCATCACAAGAAGATTTTCCGACCCATTTTAAATCTAATGAAAACCAAAGAAGAGAGGGTCAGCCCTGTATGAAGGCAGAAAAGTGAATTTCTTGCTAGGTATTGTTGTGCAAGCTTGCAATCCAAATACTCAGGTTACTGAGGCAAGAAGACTGTTGTGAGTGCAAGATCAACTGGGCTACACAGTGAGTTCAAGCTCAAACTAAACAACACAATGAAACCCTGTCTCAAAAAAAAAAAAATATTTCGTCAGAGCTTATTTTTCCTTCCATGCTTTAGGAGCTATTGGAAATTGGTGGAGACTGCTCATCTTCTCAGTAGCCTATATTTAGCACCCAGCACCTCACCCATTCACTCATTAGTATTTTGAGACAGGGCCTGTTTAAGTCAGCAAATTGTGCAACCTAGACTTGAAATTCCAGTCGTCCTGCCTCAGCCTGCTCGTGTTCAGGGATTACAGGATGTATTTGCCTTGTAGTATGCTCTTAAGAAGTATAGAATGAGATGTATTTTGGTACAATTATATTTTAAGAAAAAAGCTACCACATTCTCTCTAACTGTAAAAAGTAAATCTGTGTGCTTATTTAGCAAATGGACTGTAATTTAGATAAGAGATCTCCTTCATTTTCTAAAATTCCTAATTTACACTGTAAGTATTATTAATTTGGATCTTTGCTTTGAAAAATTTTCAATTTTTATATATGATGTAAAGACCTTTCCAGCCCTTCTAATATGTTTTGCTGTGATCCATGGTTGAAATATGACTACTCATTCTAAAGCAAATTTTAATAAAAAAAATATTGTGGTTTCATATTTTCTTACATCACGCAAATATGAGAACAGAAAAATAAATTTTATTTTTATTGTTTCAATGTATTTAGCACAGGGTCTACAGGGTCTCACTACACAGATCGAACTCATAGTGATTCTGCTGTTTTCAGCCTACCAAGCACTGGGATTACAGGTGTGTGCCGCCACCTTGCCCAGTTTCAATCTCCATCTCCGCGCTCCTTGGTGTCAGGGCTGGTACAGCATGCCAGGGATTGAATACCCGTCCCTGCATTTGCCTAAGCAGGCACTTTAGTCCACTGAGCTATCTGGCCAGCCCCAGAAAAATAATTTTAAAAATAAAAGATATTTTTCCAAATAATTTAGGCTAAACCATGTAAAATGCTCTAAAATACAGGTGTTGATTTATCTATAAGAGTTCTGAAGTCAGATTGCTTAGATTAAAACTCTAGTGTATACTTTCTGTGTAAGCTGTGTAAATTATATTGTGTATTGTTCTTTCTTGATTGGCAAGGCCAGCATACTGATACCTAATTAATTACTTTATTGTGAAGAATAGTAACTCAATGGTTTACTGATTTAACCAGACCCTGTCTCAAACCATAAAAGAAGGAAGGAATGAATATGCACAGTGCTGAAGATTTAATATAAACCAAGGAGAAGAAAGGTGAACTATCTCCATCTAAAGAATGAGTTTCACTGCATGTAAACTATTATTATCATTAATAATTTACTTGACTATGAAGCAATATATTAAAGATGACAGTCAGGTAACCATTACAAAACAAACTGCACTACCACCATTCAGGTCATATATAAAATAACATAGCAGCATACAGAATAAAAATGTAGCATTGCAATTGTGTGCATTGCTCTTCCCTGAACCTACATACCCATAAATTTGGGTTTCTATGTCCTAATTTCTCAAATCTTGCTGAAAGCTCTTGGTGGATATCATTTGGTTAAGATTTTGAGACGATTTTGGTGTGCCCTAAATCTGATAATGGCATCTTCCTAGAACACAGAAGACACAAAGAACAGAAGGTCAGGAAAACCAGAGGCAGAGACTAGAACTGTGCAGCGTCAAGCTACGGCACGCCTGCAGCCAGGAGACGGTGGAAGAGGAAAAGCAGTGCTCCCCAGAGCCTTTGCAGAAAGCAAGCATTGCCCACACCTTGGTTCTGCAATTTTAGTTTCAAAACCTTTAAGAGAACATGTCTGTGTTGGTTTAAGAACCACGTCTCTAGTCATTTGTTACAGCAGCCTGAGGAAACTAGTGCAGTGCAGAATCTGCACTCGGGGCACACTACTATTCTGTGCTCTGCGTTCCTGCCCTTGTCAAACGGAGGGAAGGCAGCAGTTGACATTCACTTTCACCCACCAGGAGCTGAGTCTGCTAAACGTCTGAGATTAAGCTGCTGTTAGACACAATTAATAAAACAAAATAAGAACTAGAACTTGAGTAGTTATTTGGCTCACAATACAGCTTCTAAATTGTTCTTGGTTCAGTAAGTCAACAATAATGGGCTATGAGGTAGGTACACGCCACTGTGGGACTTTGTTGCCCTACATGTGACCTTCTTAAAATGTATTCATGCCCCCTGAGAGACATTTATAAAACAATTTGCATTTTCCCAGAAGAAAGGCTAACATTTGTAAATATGTTTCTAGACCACTCTTGATTAATCTTTCCTTTCTGAGATAAATCGTTCTATTTTGAGGTCATGACATCTTTAGATTGAGATGAGGGATTATTATTGCTAAAAAATATATTTCAGAAGCCCAGGTGAATGGATGCTGTTGAGTAGATTTTTAAATTTTATTGTATTTATATCTTAAATTCATGCATACTACTCAGAGTGTTCAAATATAGAAGAAAAATCAATGAGTGTCTCTTCTGTACCCATACAACCTGTAGTTGAATTTAACATGATACATTATTTAAAAGTTATTCTTAGAGGTAGGAACTTTGTTTCCTACCATTGTGATCAATCTGCCTCCACATAAAGTGATGAAAACAAAATTATTGCAGAGAATCTCTCTGTAAAACCAAATTCTAAGTCACAACAGTAGTTCCTGTCTCTTCTGGAATTACAGTCATATGCACTACAGTAGAAATGCTGAAGACAGGATACAGTGGCATTTAAAGAAAAATGTGAATACACTGAATATCACTGAATTTTACCCTTAAAATAGTCTTAAAAAATGTTCATTGTGTATGTATCATCATAGTAAAAGAGTAAACTCAAACTCTTTGCTTTTATTTACTAGTGAGAAATATTTCATTACCAATAAAAGCTGTGGTCTTTTATTGGTGAATGGACCACTGTTAAGTTGCTTTCATGGGTATATTAACAGAACAAAATGAATGGATGAAGAATTTTTTTTAATTATTTCAGTTAGGTTTTATTATTTTTATTGAAGTCTATGTGCTTTGAAAATGTGATGGAGTCTGCATTTTATGTTTTCAGAAAATTGAAGGCTTTCTTAAATTTCATATTCAAGCTTAAAATTCAACTTCCATGTATGCACAAAATATCCATGGTGTTTGAGGTAAGATCCAAAGTAGGCAAAATGCTTCTGTGCTATAAATATGTGATTGTAATATTGCTGTATATGCTATATTTACAACTTTTTAAAATGATGTTTGTTGGTAGGGAGCTAATCAATGTTGTACAAACGTTGAATCACATAGAGAAATACTGACACCAAGAGAAATTGCTCCAACTCAAATTCCACCTGCATTTTTCTGGTGATGGACACAGGTACATATATTTAACTTGGTGTCATTAAATATTTATGTTATGTAAACAACTTTAATTTTGCTCAGGAGATCTGTGTTCAACAAACAAATTCCTGCTTTGAGCAGATTGTTGCAGGGCACTAATGCACTAGCCAGATGATACAGCCAATTTCATTCTCTTGGAAATTTATAGTTCTGGAAATCTGCATATAAATCTTGTCACTCTAGTGCTTGCCAGTCCAGTAACAGAGATTAAACAAGATTTATATCAGACTGCAAGTTAAGGTTGTGTTTTCTTCAAACCACTTTGCTTTGTCATCCAATGCCATTTCTTCCTGAATCATTGGCCTAGAACATAAAGGAAATGAACAAACTTTTTGTCTGCTTCAAAATTAGTATTAGGAAATGGAACGTGGCATTTTTAGATCATTTCATATGTATTAAAATTTCATCTTACAATGTGTTAATGTCTTCCCACACTAAATTAATTAAAATAAATTACAAACATTTCATTTACTTCAATTATAAAACAAGGACATCACATCAACTTCATCAGTACAAATAATTTATACATAATAACGCAGAAGGACTTGGAATATATGACTCAAAATAGTACAAAGCCAGTTAAATGAAATACTATAAAGCAGGCACAGGGGCCAGGGGTTCAATCCCCAGGCCTGCCACCACCGTGCCCTGCTCCTGGGTGGTGCGCTGAGATGGCAATCAAGACTGGGCGTGGTGGCACATGCCTGTAATCCCAGCTCTTGGGAAGCTGTAAACAGGCGAATCACTGTGAGTCCAATCTAGTAGTGAGACCCTGAACCCACTGTAGGTCCTTCCCTAAAATAATTTATTTTTAGGGGGAGCAGAACCGGGGATTGAACTCAGGCCCTTGCGCTTGCCAAGGAAGCGCTTATTCTACTGAACCATCTCCCCAGCCCTAAAATAAAATTTTTTAAAAAAGAAATACTATAGAGTTCTAGGTGTTTTTGTGACAAGACACAAAAACAATATTTTTGGGGGGTGGTTGTGGGGGGAGGAGCTCAGGTTGCCTTCAAGGCAGGTCTGGTTTGGCTTGAGGATGAGGGGATCGAACCACAGCATCCTGAGCCTGACTGCTTTGTCTCAGCAGGCACTTAAAAATAAATTATTTTCATAACAAAATGTTTCTTTTGTTCACTGTCTTTAAAAGAAAGAAAGAAAGAGTAGTGTGAGCTCTCCAGCAAGAGTTCGTTGTGTAGCGTGGATGTTCTACATAAAGCCATATGGGTAACAGAATTTGGCTTAAGAAACTCTTCTTTGCTTAGTCTCTTTAAGCATAAATATATATTGGAAAAACAACTATATATTTACCTAGAATTCAAACCATGGGATCAGGAAGATATCTCAGAGGTATAAGTGTCTGCCTGGCAAGCACAAGGACCCAGGCTGGATCCCTGGTACCACATGTAGAGCCATGTGCCAGACACCACCACCAGACATGGTGGCACATGCCTGTAATCCAGTGCTGGGGAGGCTGAGACAGGAGGATCACCACAAGTCGAAGCTGTGTAACAAGACCTTGCACCAAGTAAATAAATCATAATGTTTTAAAAGAAGAATTCAAACCATGAATATTAAAATGATAACAAGGAATCAAGAAAGCTATTCTCTGAAGACAAAAGTGTGTGATGGAAGAGTGGCAGGGCTCTAGATCCATCCGTGTTAGAATTCCAGCCTAATAGGCACATAATCTAGAACAAGTATAACCTCTTGGGGGTAACACTGCTGTTTGGCACATGGAATTCTAATTACCACACTTTTAAAGCACTTACAGCAATTCTCAGAATATATTAGGTACTCGATAACTGGCTGTTGACTAGTGGACGCATCATTTTGAAATGTATCCACATGTATACTATCATACAGAAAAATACTCATGAAATCTACTACAGAATTTAGAACTACACATTCTGTGATTTTTTGCTCTCTTCATGGTGTGTCATTTTTCAGTGTTAGTTACCCTAATACTGGAGATTTACTGCGTAATTAAGTATAGAAAATGAATGCCTATCATCAGCATATACACATAGAGTCAGGGATCATAGGGATGCCTTATAACCACAGGTTGCCCACAAAGGTGTTGAAGATAATGTCTTTATTTTAGAATAGTTCAATATAATAAAAATATATAGTATGCAAAAAATTGTTTTATGTGTGAAATTATCAAAATGCAGTGTGTCCCTAGAGCCCCTTGCATTTATAGGTGGGACTTTTGGGAGGTGGCTGCATCCTGAATATGTGCTGTTGGGATTAAGTTTACACAGTGCTGGATTAGTCTGTTAATCAGTTTAGCATAGTTCTGGGTGTGGCTAAATGGATTTACTGTAGGGTGAAGCTCCCCTCCCACTCCCAGGTGTGTATGGCACAAATCAATATGCTTGTAGCAAAGAAGAAATGTGAAGACAAAGGGAGGTTGGCATTTGCTGCTTCCTGTGTCCCTCCGTGGATTGTGTCTGCCGTGCCACCTCCCTTGGAACCAACCAACTGTGGACTAGACCCTCCAAAACCTGTGAGCAAAAATAAATTTTCCTCCTTCAATTTGTGTATTTCATCCCAGCAATGAGGAAGTAACTAAAGCAATCTGTATTTGTATATTTAAAAAGCATAAGAAAACATGTTTTCTTCCCAAATTTCTAAATAACATTCCCAAATTCACTATATATTGAGGCTCATATAAGAGCTTAATAAAATTCAAACAATAAAAGTAACAGTGCCTCCACACAACACAATGTAAGTTAGTAACAAAAAAAAAGAAAATGATTATTCCATGAGAAATGTAACATTTCTCGCACACATATGAACTGATTTAGAAAAGCATGCTATTTAAACATACATTTGTGAATCTAGTGAGGCTAGATTAAAGGGTTAAAGACACAGAAGAAATGCAATATGTAATGTTTGCAAAAAAAAAAGTGAAAGAAAAGAAGGAACAGCTCAAAGTAAAAGCAGAAATTTAATTAAATGTAAACTGTTAAATTATAAAGCCAATAAAACCCCTTTGCTCTTATTTGGAATAAAGTTGATAAAATGCATAAAAAGGATAAATATTTATCTACCCTTATCAATGGCAATAACCATGGATACTTAATATTAGTAGAATTAATAGAGTATTCATAGAAAAAGCTAATTTCAAACTTTTAAGTAACTTTGAGAACACAGATGAAGTAGATGAAAAATAAAAAAAAAAATAAACAACCAAATTGACCCACAATGTGTGTCTGAAAAGATTCACGGATCTGATCCCACTCAAGAGATAAAGCTTTCTGCTATCTACTGCCATATGGTTGCACAAGGGAATTCTTCCAAAGTGTCAAATAACAGATTAGTGCAATTAAAATTCAATTGTTCAGAGACTAGGAAAAAAGAATAATTTTATATTTACATATATACATATTTAGGGATCAATCTGATATTTTAATTATATATAATAATTAATAATATATTTATTATAATCAATAATATATGTGTCTTAGCAATAATATATAGCTGATGATATGTTACCAGGTTGACCGCTAAATTTCATTAAAGATGCATATACAAATAAAAAAGCATTTTGTGAGCAAAACACTTACATAACTAGCAAAATTTAGCTTTTCATTTAAAAGGAGTAAGGTAAGTTTGGTTTATTCCTGAAGTACCAGTGAGGTTGAAGGATAGACTAAATCAAAGTAGAAGTAATGTATTTAGCAAATCAAAACAGGCATATAAATCTGAGTATATAAAATTCTTTAAATAAAATGCAATTCCCTTTCTTGGTTTTTAAGATCATTAAATACCTACCGAAAAAAACTAAAATGTAAATAAAGAGAAAAGCAAAAGTCAGCTAATAGGAAACAGAGCTATTGCAGAACAGAAGGGAAGCAAGAGGTGGAGGGAGGTGGAAGGGAGCAGAGGAGAAGGGGAAGAAAAGGAATTCAGGTGTACTGTGTTGATGGAGCATGTCCCAGAGGTGTGCACTTTAGATACCAGAAGCATGTGCACTAAAAATAATGTGGGGCCAAGGAAGTGGCTCAGTAGAATAAGTGCTTCCCTGGCAAGTGCAAGGGCCTGAGTTCAATCCTGGGTTCCACCAAAATAAATAAATAAATAAATAAATAAATAAATAAATAAATAAATAATAAAATAAAATAAAAATAAAGTAAAGATTGAAATCAGCGAAGAGCTGGGGCGGTGGCTCAGGAGTCTAATCATCTGCCTGGCAAGCACAAGGACCTGAGTTCAATCTCTGGTACAGCATGCCAGGCCAGGCCCAGAACACTGGGTGTGCCCTTCTGGCCACCAAATCTGGGTGTGTTGGCACATGCCTGGAATCCCAGCGCTAGGGAGGCTGAGACTGGAGGATCACTATGAGTCCAAGCTGCCTAGAGAGACCTTGTATC
>NW_004524756.1:3543692-3567026 GCF_000260255.1 Octodon degus | reverse complement strand
ATGAAAATATTAATAGTCAATCAGACAGGGCCGGGCCCTTAAAAGAGACTATACAAAAGATAAGCTACCCTACAACTGTGGGAGGGACAGATGCTCCTGCTGTGAGCCAGACCTAAAGGCCAAACAAATGCTAAAAGAGTAGCACCTGGGATTGATATTCTAACTAGGTATCCATCACCTGGAAAGACCCAAGTGAGTCACTAGCCCAACCCCCAACAAAAAAAGACCCTGTCCCATATTCAAGCACGCTTGCTACATGTTTTGCTTTCCCATTTGATACTAGATTTAATCAGTTTTACCCGAGCCGTTAATGGTGCTTGTAATCCCATTGGTTGACCATAGTTTTGTCCCACCTCCTCCCCACCTAAGCGAGTCTCCATTCTCTCCACTTTAGCCCCAAAAGGTTTTGCACTATAAAAGTCCCTGGAAGAGACAGCTTCCCGGGGAATTACCCGCTTGGGCCCCCTCCTGTCCTTCTTGGACAGGAGCTTTCTTTCTCTCAATAAATATATTCTGCTCATAACCTCCGTTTCTTCCTAAAATTCATTCTTTGGTGTTAGAGAACACAAACTCATACAGGTCAGGTGGGGAGATCGTCTTTCCCCATGTCATTTGGAGGTTCCCTGTATGATTTGGAGGTCGCCCACCCGAGATCAGTTTTTCTCCCTGTATCAGGTTCAGGGAAGAGAATATATGAAACCCTTAAGTAGACTATTTTGCCTTAAGTTATTTTATAAAATTATGTGATTCCAGTAAAAATAAAAATGAAAAACACCAGCAACATATTTTTGGAAATGAGACAAACCAATTCCAAAATTAAAATCAGCGTAAAATAGCTAGAAATTTCCTAAAAATAGAGTGATAAAGAGAAAGTTATGCTCCTTTCATTCTTTATTTTAAATTTGCAATAACTAAAACAGCATGACAAAGTACATAACAAAGGCAATTTATACCCTAGTAAGCACACAAGGGGCTGATTTTTTTACATTATTATTGTTTCCATTTTTAATCTAAAACTAACAAATTGTTTAACGCTATATAATTTATTTTATATCAGTGAAAAAAGCACAGTTAAGAACTGCATATAAATGTGTCTTTTGCAATTTGTGGAAGCCACTTCAGCAGTGGCTTTTTCCTGAAATAGGGCTGAATAAAATGAATAACGTGTGCAGAGTCAGGGAGAGATGTGATTAGATCAAATTTCCTTTTCACGAAGGAGGATAGTCAGGCTATGATATCCAGAGGAGTAATTAACTTCTAAAGGTATGTTAGCAGAAAAATAAAACTGAAAGGTAATGAGAATGAAATTGTAATTTGTTTAAGAAAAATTGCCTGTCAGGAAATAAAATGAATAATTCCGAGTCACAGTCCAAGCCACTATCTAATTAGTGATTTGGAATTTAGTTATTTTCATTGAAATTCAGAGGGGTAAATATCAATGGAGATTTTTTACAAAAAGGTGACAACAGCTTTAAAAAATACATGAAGTACAGAGCTCAGGGATTCTTTATACAGCAGGCCAAATACTCCATAAGTGATTTGCACTATGCTCCCTTGTATTTGAGCCAATTATTTTATATGGCACTTCTTCGCTTCTATCAGACTGGATGCATTAGGGTAAACCTGAACGATATAGAAGGAGGAGTTTGGACTCCTATTGTTTTGTTTTACTTTTGCATCTGCTCCCCATTTGCATAAGTGGGGGGCTTATTTTTAGTAAGGAACTAAAGCTGTACCTTGGTATGCTGTAAACTTATGGCAGTTCATTATCGGACTGAAGCGCAAGTTTTCTGCAAACACTTTGGAACGGCTTTCCCCTGTCTATTTGTCAACATGCTGCAGGGCTGGTTGAATGTCTAATGCGTGTGTCTAAACTGACAGGCCAGGGCCTGCTGCATTGTGGTAATTTTTTGACTGTTTCGTTATTATAATTTTAGACCGATCTTGTTGCTATTTGAAATCTCCATGTGATAGTTCTGGGTAAATATCTGGTTTGTCTTCTAATATAACTGTAGGAAATACTCGAAAAGTACTTTCAGAACACTTGTAAAACTTGTGTCTGTTACATACAGTACCATATGGACACATTGATGATGACAGAGAGATGATGGACAGATTGGTGTCTACTAGGTAGAGGATAGATAGATTGCTATCTACTTTTCCACAATATCAGCTTTCCTTGGAAAGTCCTCAGATTTTTATGTGACACCAATAAATGTGCATTCCTGTCAAAACACAATAGAATCAAAATCTCAAGTATTTTCCTAAATCTAGGAAGGCTTGAATGAAGTTGGCTAGCCATCAGCTTCCATGAAATTCTCCCAGCGTCATGGCCCTTGTCGCAAGTGAGGCTGCAGCAGTCAGAATGATGAGCTCTAATTAGATGTTCTCTTTCCTGAGAAACCTAGCATTGAATGGAAGGGCAGGAGCCCCGGGCAGGAAACTGAGCCTTTGCCAATGGGACACTGTAGAGAATATCTGCTGGCCGCTTTCCCAGGACTGAGTTATACTTGAATTAGAACAAAATTGATTTGCTAATAAGAAGTCTCTATATTCTTCTCTATAGTTGCTACTTTGTCCTATTTATTAAAAGCTATAGGTTTTTGTCCAATTTTCGGAGATGTAACTTACAGCAAAACCCACAGATTAAATATGCACCTCGCTTATTCCAACAGCAGTGAGGGTGTTGCGCCATCCCTGACTGCTCAGCCTTCCCTTCTCCCTAATAGTTTCCCTAGTTCCGTTTGTCAGACAGTCGCCAGTCTTCTCTCTGTTTCTCTCCCTATAACCAGAGTATAACTTCCAAGATAGTTATTCAGAGTTTGGAAAAGCGGGATCATTTTGGTTTTGGGAAACATATTGATGATAAGAATTTCTAAATCTCCCAGCCTTTCTCTGTCTCGTTCCTCTGTGTTCACTCCTCCATCTCTCAGTAATTAGAAATCACTGCATAGGATAAGCTTAGGATTCAAATGCTGTCCTTTTCATCTTATTGGCTTATTCATAAATTTTATACTTTTGCAAGGTCAAAGTGTACTATTCTCTGAAGGCAAAAAATAAAAGAAAGAAATAGAATAAAAAGTATCTACTCTCTTCTGTCAAGGTCCTGAGATTCATGTGGGCCTTTGAGAAAGAAACTAAGAATTATGGCAGAAATGACATAAACGATTTATAGAGACATTTTGGAATACTTAGAACTCCTGGAGATTGTGTTATAGATTCAGTATTGCTTGACCAAGTACAGTAATGAGCCTTCATAGCCTCCCTATGATCACATGACTCTTTCTAGCCAATGAGGTGTCTAAGGAAGTGATGTCAGGCACTTGCAAAATGACTCTCTAGAGATTTCTTAACAGTAAGTCATCAGTATTTCCTTCATGCACAGCTGGAATACAGATCCTTCCTCATGATGTGCTACTGATGGCACCGTCTCCATGAGACTTGTGATCCCCAAATGATCTCGAGAAGCAGGGTAGCTCTCTGAGAAGTTGTATCTTCACTCAAGACTGGCTAGTGCCTGAAAAGTTTCTTCTGTATTGGAAAAGTTATTTATTTTGAGTTTATATTTTGCAACAGGTCGAGATCCCAACTTAAACCAGTATGGGGCATTTATGATCTTTTTATACAAAATTGTTTTTCCTTTCAATGTATTTGGTTTGCTCTTAGATTGGAAAGCATCTTATTGAATTCTCTACACTGCATCTGTGCTTATACATCCTGATATAGAAAAAAAATGATACAATAAAGCACATTGTTTGCTGTAAAAATTCTTTGTGTTCTCTTTCTTACATAAAAATATCAGTTTTTGTTGTTCCACTTCACTCACAATCATCCTGGGAGGTGAATAGAGTGCTTTGGCCTTTACTAATATTGAGTACAAATGCGAGCATGACATTCCCTGTGATCTGTGTGCAGGCTTCCTCAGGACACTGGGACTGGAGCATCACTCCTGAGAGCTTCGCTGCTCTGCCTGACCTAGGAAAATAATGCATTCCCAAGAAAGGACAAAATATGCAAAGTATCTAGAGAAAGTAAAAAAAAGTGAGAAAGACATAGGCTGTGACATTGACTGATCCAGTTTTGCTTGATTCCCAATTGCTGCTGTAGTCTGAAAGCACCCAGTGCAGTCAATCAGTGTTTTCTTGTTCCCCCAGGTTTAATATTTAAGTCTGGAGAAGAACACAATTTTTAATGGTAATAGTACAAGATTTTTCTCAGTCTCTCTCTCAGTAACATAAACTTTCTAGAGAAGTGTATGATCATGTTCTGTTCAACACTTGTCTCAGAGGATCTCTAACAGAACAGGACTGTTTCGAGTCTTGGGGACATATTAGTAGGTACAGGAGGGCCTCTGGCCTTGTCCCTTTCTTGTGGCTACCCATTACAGTGACTCTGTGCTGGATCTCTCTTCCAGGAATCACCCAGAGAGAAAGCAATGTAGAAGAGGTGGGAGGAAGGCAGAAGAGAACTGAGTGCACCTGGGGCAGGTCTGCTGGAGCCTGTGCTACACTGACACTTTGCTCACTGCCAGGTGGCCCTCTCGTGTGTGTACACCAACCCTTTGACTGCCCCTGAAAGCCTCTACAGAAAGGTGATAGCACACAATGACTGTCTCCAGGCACAAGTTTGAAGAGGAAATCCAAATTGGAATGCAGAGACCGCAGAAACATTTTTTAAATTAGAATTCATAAAACATTCTTAGTTATATATTTTGGATTCATTTCATCATACACAACAGCATTTACCACAAGTTGTGTATATCATTTAGAAACTGAGACATTGTCTAACACAGATTGTTACTTCCTAGAGGAAGGACTACCCTCCTTCAGTCCACAGTATTTTGTGCTTACCTATTTTAAGCTATACATTGTGCCTTCTAATAAAATACGTACCTGGACTTTTCAAAAACCCAAAAGCATTTGGAAAGGTCACAGGGTTTCTAGTCAGTCTCACCCCCATCCAGTCCATCACCATCCACAAGCACGGAGAAGCTGAGGTGCATGCCAAGGCGAATACCCCAGACACCATGCCCTTCCATCCTTCCATCCCCACTCTCCTGGGTCACCAGGGTCAGGAGAAGAAGGAGCCTGGAGCCAAGCTTTTTTCTGTATTGTCTTCTACAGATCATTGTTAAAGGCTTAAGAAGACACTAGTATCTCATATTTGACCCTCCTCAGTTCATTCACCTCTAGGTTACATGCTCCAGAAAACTAGCTATTTTTTTTCCATAATAAAGGGAAAATACTTTATTTTCTTTCTGCTCTTTACCATGTAACAAAATTCTAAGCCTGCACTTTCTAGTCTGACCTTTAATGCATAAAGGGAAATGTTTTATGTTTCAGAAAAATTAAAAGATTTCTTCTCTTAATAAGCAGTTTTTCTTTATTAGTGTTTTTTAACCTGTCAAAACATTTAATTTAGAGCAATAAAAAGTGAATGCTCTGTCCTTAGTTGAGTGAATTTTCCTTCACATTAACATAACGAATCAGAAGGGCAAAGTTCATTGAGAATGAAATGGATTAACTTTATATATTGAATACATGCTCCTTATTACATCAATAACAAATAAAAGGCTCTGGAAAATTGATAGAATCTAGGTGGCTATATGAGGAACTATATAAATGTGAAAATTTGGAGAGGGTTGCTATAAATGGGAACAGTAGGATGAATTATCCAGGAGGAGTGCCATTAAATAAATAAATTGGGGAGATAAAAATCTGAGAAAGCAAACAAGGATTAAGAACATCTTGCAGAAGTCATAAAAGGAAATAGAAAACTATTATTTTAAAGTGCCAGAGTAGGATGTGTTATTGCAATTTTAAAAGACAGAAAGTATGTAAATTTTGGTGGCAATTTTTGTGGTGCCAGCTCCTCATAAAATTTTTTAACAGCTTCTCAAGTTGTATAAGCTAACTCGTAATGAAAATATAATAAATTAATAAAGAATATCACTTCCATTTTCACATCTATTATAGAGTGTAACTATGCAACATTTTCAGTTGAGACTATGTTAACAGTCTTTATTACTTATTAAAAGTGGGTACACTTGACTATGATCCTAATTACAAAGATGAAGTATGAATCCACAATTTGAACAGTAAAGTACATTATCAACTGTGGTGTACTGCTCTACATATCATCTAGTTATTTCAAAAAAAAAAAGAAAAAAGTGAATGTGGTGGTTCTAAGAATTTAACTAAACTAGATAATTTTTCCACTTCCACAATAGCCTAATTAATCAAATTAGAACATCTATTTATGTAAGCATATATAATTACTCTATGAATCACTGAGAAGTCCTAATAAATATAAATGACAGTTATTTGGTATCTTATAATTTCACAACGTAAGATGACTATGAACATAAAGGGAGGTTTTTTGTGAGTTTAACCTAAAGAATTCAAATACTGGCCACTTCAACGCGCATCTCGGTGTGTGTAGCACCCTCATTTTTCTTCCTGGGCGACGAGATCCGGTAGCCAGAAATCCAACATGTCGATTCTCAAGATGCATGCCCGAGAGATCTTTGACTCTCGTGGGAACCCCACTGTGGAAGTTGACCTCTACACCTCCAAAGGTCTCTTCCGAGCTGCTGTGCCCAGTGGGGCCTCCACTGGCATCTACGAGGCCCTAGAGCTACGTGACAATGACAAGACCCGCTACCTGGGCAAGGGTGTGTCAAAGGCTGTTGAGCACATCAATAAAACTATTGCACCTGCCCTGCTTAGCAAGAAACTGAATGTCGTGGAGCAGGAGAAGATTGATAAGCTGATGATCGAGATGGATGGGACTGAAAACAAATCCAAGTTCGGAGCGAACGCCATCCTGGGAGTGTCTCTCGCAGTGTGCAAGGCCGGCGCCGTGGAGAAGGGGGTGCCCCTGTACCGCCATATCGCCGACCTGGCAGGCAACCCCGAGGTCATCTTGCCTGTGCCTGCCTTCAACGTGATCAACGGTGGCTCGCACGCTGGCAATAAGCTGGCTACGCAGGAGTTCATGATCTTGCCTGTGGGCGCGGCCAGCTTCAAGGAAGCCATGTGTACCGGGGCTGAGGTCTACCACAACCTGAAGAACGTCATCAAGGAGAAGTACGGCAAGGACGCCACCAACGTGGACGATGAGGGTGGCTTCGCACCCAGCATCCTGGAGAATAAGGAAGCCCTGGAGTTGCTGAAGACTGCCATTGGGAAGGCCGGCTACTCGGACAAGGTGGTCATCGGTATGGACGTGGCTGCATCCGAGTTCTTCAGGTCTGGGAAGTATGACCTGGACTTCAAGTCTCCTGACGACCCCAGTAGGTACATCTCACCCGACCAGCTGGGCGACCTCTACAAGTCCTTCATCAAGGACTACCCAGTGGTGTCCATTGAGGACCCCTTCGACCAGGATGACTGGGGCGCCTGGCAGAAGTTCACGGCCAGTGCTGGCATCCAGGTGGTGGGCGACGACCTCACAGTGACCAACCCCAAGCGTATCGCCAAGGCCGTGAATGAGAAGGCCTGCAACTGCTTGCTGCTCAAAGTCAACCAGATCGGCTCAGTGACCGAGTCCCTGCAGGCGTGCAAGCTGGCACAGTCCAACGGCTGGGGCGTCATGGTGTCCCACCGGTCCGGGGAGACGGAAGACACCTTCATTGCTGACCTGGTGGTGGGACTCAGCACTGGACAGATCAAGACTGGCGCACCTTGCCGATCCGAGCGCCTGGCCAAGTACAATCAGATCCTCAGAATCGAGGAGGAGCTGGGTAGCAAGGCCAAGTTCGCCGGCCGGAACTTCAGAAACCCCCTGAGCAAATAGGCTGCGGCAGGCCAGAGCCTGGGCCTCAGGCCCAGGTAGTTAGGTCCCCTCCTGCCACTGCTTCTGTAGATGCCATCAGGGCCACCCGGAGCCCTTGACCCCAGCTGTGATCGTCATGCTTGTCACCTTGTGTCCCACCACATCTGGAGGGAGTCCTGTGTGCGCCTCAGGCCAGGTTCCCAGTGGTTCTGTTGTGAAATAAACCCCAGCGCCCAGGAAAAAAAAAAAAAAAAGAATTCAAACACTTTCTCAATTACCCACAATTTTCATATTCCTTTTAAAACTTCAAATTAATCTTTTAAGATTTTCATAAAATTCAAATCCTATGCAAAAACAGTGCTTATTCAGACTTCAGTCACTTCCATCTTCATTACTTTGTCAAGATATATGGCACTAGAGAATATCAAAATATGTTCCACAGTGTTGAAGAAACAGTGCCTAAATTTATTCCATGCATAAGGAAATCACAGGAAAGAAGAGTAAGCACCATTGTGTTAGCTGCATGAGGTCATGAAAGATTGAAAGTCTCCCTTCAGTCAATACATTTTTTGCTCATACAACTACTTTGGTATGAATGTTCTTGCTTTGTGAGATCCTTGAACTTAATTAGTCAATATTTTAAATCCACCCTTGAATGTATTCCAACAGTGACACTACATGACTGAAACAAGGAAACAGAGCTCATTTTCATCAATGTGGCTGGACCAGTGATTCCAGTGAGATAATGGCTCAGCTGTCGTTTCTCTTCCTTGTTATCTAATAGAAAGGATGAGTATAATATGCAGCAAGAAGTACAAGAGGAGCAAGAAGTTAAATGACTAACAAACTTTAAACTACATCTGTTGAATACTGAAAAAGAAAGAAATGAGAAATAACAGTGTCACTGATAAAATTTTGAAGAAATTCTAAACATTCTATTTACAAGCATTTAAAGGAGGATTTGTTGGACAACAGATTCAGTGTTGAGTGACATTTTTGAGCGACGATTCTCATTAATAGATGATGACCATTAAAAACATATGTGAAGGATCCCATAAAGCCAAAGATATGAGAGAATAATGAATGGAGAAAATAATCTTTAATTCCTTTTGTGTTTGTTTTCAATCTACAAGAGGTGTGGTATCAAAAAGAAGAGACATAAACGGGACGAGGCAGTCAATCCCTCTTATAGCACCGGAGCCCAGCTTTCACCAAAAGTTACCAGTGAAAGAACAGAAGTGAAAAGCCAAAACAGTGTACTAGTGTTCCCTTAAGTCGTGGCTATGAGAATTCATAGTAAATGTAGAAGGCTAGAGAAACGCGGAGTCTGAGCTACAGAATATTCTGTGTTGGGTCGCGAACCAAAGATGTCGTGTTGGATGTATCATGGCATTTTATTTACGTCATGTGATTCATTACGTCTGTGTCCAGTTTTGCTTCCTCAATTGCTGCTTAGGGAAAAAATCATTAAAAATATAGAAGTTATAAAAATCGTTTTCATAAAGACAGCACTACTGAAAGGAAGTAGAGACACAAAATGTATGTGGTTCACATGTGTGCATGTAACCTGTGGAAAAATAAACTGAAATTTTGTTTGGAATTTCAGTCTTTTCTCTGAAGGCACATGTGGCTTTTCAAAGAAACAGTACATTCCATTTAATGGGGTACTCACTACTCACTGGAGAATTCAAACATCTCAGTTTTAGCCAATTTTAAGTTACTTAACTTTTCTAGTATTTTAATTCCCTCCAATTGAACCATGGAGGATATTTTAGCCTTTTGAAAAGATTTTAAGCGTACTTTTCTCTTGAACAATTTAATGCAAAATGTTCTCAGAAAGTGTTTTGCGTAATTTGAAAAATATTTAGACAGTTATTCTTACTCATTCTTTTTTCTTTACACTCCAAATGCACTTAAGATTGTTTAATCCAGTTGGAATATTATCACCTACTTTCATTCCAAGTTTTGGAATGAAACTTTTCATTTCATGACAAGTTTCAAATTCATTTCTTTTCCATAGTGATTCTCAGCCAGTTGGATGTTCCCTCCCTGTCACTTGAAACCCAACACTGAATTAACCTCTTAGGAAAGAAACGGTACTTGCCTGGCTTTTGAACATGTGTCTAGAACAGGACTTCGACTTATAGACATTGCTTTCACTTTACTTTAATTTTCTTTTTATTTTCATGACAGTAAAATTTTTTGGAGAGTACAATCAAGATAGTGTATTAATAGAAATAACATTAATAGAAGTTTGATCACAAATGATAATAGTCATAATAAGGACCTCTCTCACCAAAGGCATTCCACAGAGAGATAACAGCACAATAAATAAATTCTCATTTGTCACACAAGAAATAATACGAAATCGTGATACAAAAATTGTGGCATTATAAATGTTCTAAAATGCAAGCAAAAATATAAGATCATGCACAGGAGACAAAAGCTAAAAGTGAATAGTTGTAGCAAAACAAAAATAATGCAGAAGATAAAAATGTTCAAGTATTAGGAGGAAAGAAGGAGAGATTAAAACAGAATGGTTTCAAAAGAAAACAGGTATATTTACTACCCTAGGAGGGACACTGGCATAGCTGTGCACTAACACTCCACACTATTTGAATACACACTGCTAACCATTCAAAGGACAGAATCCATTCCCTTGAATCACATCACATGTTACAAAATTGGAAGGGAATCACTTTCCCCTCATAGGAAGTAGATTACAATATTGTAGAATAAACACTCTCGAGGTCAGACCAGCGTGTAGCGTGCAATAAAAGGGACCTGGGAGTCTGGAAACACTGACTTTAGTCCTGTGTATATCATTGTGAAAAATTCATTTCGACCATCAGCTCGGATACCTTCCTGAAGATGCTTCCCAATGCTAAGATAGAATTGCACTTCGTTCTTTAATTTTGCTGTTAGAGGTGAGCTATTGGAGCTAGCAGACACTAATAAAAGCAATAATTAAAACATAGTTAAATATGTTAAGGTTAATGTTTTAAAGTATGGCAAAATAAGTTGGGTCACTTAATGGAACTAAGAATTGTATAATGCATTAGTGAGGTTGTTTGCAGAGCATAGTTATTCTACCCCAACTTAACTAGTCTAGGCAGTACCTTTATCTTTGTGGTTGAATATATATCAGACTTAAACAATGGCTAGTTTCTACATGAACAGGAGAGACGTGTTTGTCATGGGAGTAAAAAAATAAAATTTGTTTGTTAAATTACACATAAATATAAGGTACAAATGTATTTTTAAAATACAGATTAAAATAATCACACTTGCATTGTGTACATACGAAAATACAGTATTTAATATTCAATATACACAGACACATTTATGATAAATGCAACTATTTGGCAGAGCCAGTTCTTTCAGGGTTTTTCCTGTTCCCTATTTCCATACATGGAAACAAAACTGCTTTGTAGAAATCCCCTAGCTCTGGCGAACGTCTTGAAGCAGCTTGTTAATCTCAGCCACAAGCTCACTGGCATCCATGAGTTCATGCTTCCCGTCGTTGAGGTGGTTGAGCACATTATCAAAATCGTCTTCTTCATAATTTTCAGGGATCTCCTCCATGGCTGGCAGCCACTTGGAAGAAGGCTGCACACTGGAGTGAGTTCCAAGGGGTGCCCCAGGGCTGGTGGTGGGATTCTGAAAGTGTGTGCTGGCTGCCCACGCTGCCACCCCTTGTGGGTATCCTGCAGTTTTAGCCGGCACCGGTGGTGGCTTCCGGCGCTCCAAAGAGTTGGACGGATCCACCTCACTACACTCAGCATATGTGTCCAGGGAGGGGGGCAGGAGGCGCTGGAACACGCTGCTCATTTCTGAGAGCAGGGAGGAGGTGCTGGTGTCCCCTGTGTCCTCATCATTTGGCGAGTCCTTCCCAAAGGTGGAGAAACTCTTTTTCTTCTCCCCAGTTTCTGCATGCTGGCCGTCATCCTCAAGATTAGGGTGGGGATGCTGCTGCTGAGGCTGGGCTGGGAATTCTTCCCCTGGAATGAACATGTTGCTCCTATAATCAGAGGAGGGAGAGTGCAGCGGTGGCATCCAGCACTGGTCAGAGTGTCCCAGGACTCTGCATTCTTCTGTGCACAGCCTCATGGCTGCGCTCGGGGAAAGCAATGAGGATTCGTTACTGTATTTACAGGACTCAGGACCATGAGAAACATAATCTCGCTTTTATTAAATACATTGAGACCAGGGTAGACTGATGGCAGGGTGCTAACTTGCTACTGGACACACGAGGTGGGCTACAAGCATGGCTTCAATTTGAATACTAGAGTTAGTTATGGACCTCCTTAAGTCTGATCTGCTGCTATATTTTTTGTTCACTGAATAAAGAAGAGGTTAGTGAGTCTCTTAGGGATATTCTTCCAGTCTCAAAGGGTCTAGTTTTTTTCTAGTGAGAAACTGGATTGATAACTTATGCATGAAAAGAACTAACAAAATAAAAAGTTAACTTTTTCTGTATTTAGGACAGGGTCTACAGGGTTTTCAAGGTCTCACTACACAGACTGGAGTCATAGTGATGCTCCTGTTATCAGCCTCCCAAGCGCTAGGATTACAGGTGTGCGCCACCATGCCCAGTCTCAATCGTCCTCTCGGCATGCCCCTGAGCTGGGGCCAGCACAGCATGCTGGGGATCGAACCCAGCCTGCACTCTGCCTAAGCAGGTGCTTTAATCTGCTGAGCTATCTGGCTGGCCCTAAAAATTTAATTTTTCAAAAATATAATTCTAAAGTGAAACACTTGACTTGGAACTGACACCAGTAAGCCTTTAGAACATCTGTGCAGCTTGCTTGACATGACACTCTACCTGTCTCGCTTTAATGGAGGTATTAGAAATATAAGTAGTTGTCAAGTAATTATACTTGTTTAATCTCTCATAAAGGTTTTATAAGTCATTTGTTGACTTATTCTGCAAAATACCATGGAAAGTTTCCTTAGCTATTAAAATACTTGGAGCCAGGGATATAGCTCAGTAGAATAAGTGTTTTCCTGGCAAGCTCAAGGGCCTGAATTCAATCCCTGGTACAAAAAAAAAAAAAAAAAAAAAAAAAAAAACTATTAAAGAACTATTAAACATCTGAAGTCACATATCATTAAGTGTTGTCTTAAAAACTTTAAATTCATTAATATTGAAATCATAAGAAAATCATCAAAAAGGGAATAATATGAAAAATCATTAGTTAGTTCTCCCAGATGTTCTGATATTCTGTTGGAATATGAGTGGCCATATTTATAGAAAATGAAAGATATAAGAAAAGCAGAAAAGAAAAAAACTCATCATTGGCAAATACAGTAACTAAACCACATGAAAACCAAGAAATGCAAATATATAAAATATATTTCACAAGCGATTTATTTCAAGAAAACCTAAGACTTCTCAGCATTATGATTTCATTTTAGAAGAACAGAATTTAGAAATCGCAAGGTAATTTTCTTAGATCTGAAAGGAAATTGGACTCACACTAGCCCCATTTTCTGTTTGAATTAAATTTTTAGATTTGGCTACTTGAGAACAATTTCCTTTCCTCCCAAATTGCTGTTTAGAGGCTGACCCTAGAGTACTGCTCCCTGCGGTGCCCACTCAACTGTGCTCCCACCTAAAGAAGCATCTGCTTAGAGGGAGGATGCGCTGGCAGTTTTTGAATGAAAAGTGATGCAAGAACAGTTACATTTCAGATGGGGAAAAATAATGGTTTTCGTTTCAGGGTCTAGAAATCACCACACTCTATGGCTGGAACCTGCAAGATACTTCTATTCTGAAATCCTTCAGGTCCTCAAGTTTTGATGGGAAAGAGAGAAATTAGAGGGACAAAAAGTGAGAGCAAATGATGTGAGAAGAACAAAGTTGCACAGCTCGGGCAGCTACAATGCAAAAGAAGAGTGGGAAAATGCAGAGAAACACATGAACACCAGCCCTGTGTGAGTCAAGGTGGAAAAAGAATGAACATACAGAATCACTTTGTAATATGCTATAAATGAAGATTAATTTTTGAAAAAGCAAGTCTGATTTAAGAATAAAAGCAGGACTGTCTTGTCTTCATGCATTATTACTACTTAGAAATGTTAACCAACTGCCATTTTTCACCATGTAATGTGGACAGTTTCAAAAAGAGTTGAAAGCACTGAGACATTAAAATAGAAATGAAATTTTCTCAACAGTGAAGTAACCATTATAGTGTTAATGACTTGTTTTTTAATTACTGGGTCTCTGAAACTGAAAAGGATACCTGTACATGCTATCTTACTCTCATCCTGTCAGAAGGGAACAGACCTGCTGACACTTCATTTGTTTTCCTGGTCTTTACCTCTGCGGTTCATACTTAGGAAGAACTTTATTGTGCACTTGTTTATTGGATTGGCTGTGTTTTGCTTTATGGCTTAAAGAGAATGATATATTTTTTTCCAGAACCAGAGATTGAACTCAGGCCCTTGTGCTTGCCAGGGAAGTGCTTATTCCACTGAACCATCTCCCCTGCCCTGAGAATGGTATTGGTTAAGAGAACTTGTACTGTAACGTCAAGTAACTCGGTAGTGTCCCAAATTTTCTAATCAAGGAAATTATGGGGCCAAAGAGGAAAGTGACCGATGATGTAGAGTGTGCCTAAGGAGTCACATGGAGAGAAAACATTCTCTCAGGGTTTCAGAGAGAGCACATGGGCCAAGCAATGACCGTGAGTCATCCACATGGCTGACACTAACAAAGGTTCTACAGTCTGAGGTACAGGATCTCAGGATAAATCCTGAGGGGATTTCACTGACCTTTTCAGACCCAAAAGCTACAACTCTTGTTACATAGGTCCTGCTTTACCTTGGTCTTAAACATCCAGCAGAAAAATATAAAAACGAAATATAAGAAGTAAAACCATGCTGTTATGTTGAGCTGTGGGGGACTCAGGTCAACAATTTCTGTCAGTCAAGTGGAAGACCCAATACTATTATTGCTGACCCAATACTATTATGGGCTACTGGACTCTTTTAGATTATTTTGCTGAGTTTACACACCTATAATATTCAAATAACAGAACTTAACAAAAAAAGGGGATACAGATGAATGTCCATTTTGTATCTATGTATTCAAAGTGGGTAGGATAGATATAGTTACATTCTCTTAATGAATAGAGGGATTTGTTCTAATGGTGTTTGAAAATAGGATATCATGTCCACATCTTGTACAGCAATTAACCACTAGGAAGAATGTATGCAATGTGTTAATTATTGAAACTGTCCTACCAATTCGGTTTGAAACTGTCTCATTGCTATTTGTTTCTCAATAAAATTATGGAAAAAAGAAGAAATTTATACAGGATACTGAGAATTCTGAATATGATCAGGTTTGCCAGATACCTGAATATAATGAACATATAACCAGCAATAAACATAATAACACACACAGACACACACAAATAACAACACAGTCTACACACATAATTCCACATATAATCCAATCTGGTAGTTCATGCTCAAAAATAATTTCAGTCATATGAATTATTTCTAAAGGGTGCATGCTATTTACAATTAATCATAATAAGGAAGTAGTCCATTAGTTATAAAGCAACTAAATTTAAATGAAATATAGTAAGAAAATAAGAAAAAGAGATGAAGAAAGACTAATGGAGAGAAAGAAAACCAATGGAGAGAGGAAAGTGGTACAGAGGAAGCATTTCTTGCAATTTCATTGATATTCTCAATCTGTTCCCTGGAGATTCAGCTGTTAGAAAACAATCTCAGTGCATACATAATTCAGCACCACAAGTGTTGCATCCCACACCCCAGGGAACAGGAGTTGTTAGCAAACAGCAGAGTTTCCTGTTACTCTCTGAAAGCTCTGGGGCTGGCTGAGCTTCCTCTGAAACTCAACGCTATATAAATTCTATATAAATTCTTCAACGCTATAGCACTGTGACTTTTGTCCCTGTCTTGCAGCTTAAAGGTGAAGCATGAAGTGGAAGATAGAATGCCAGAAGAAAAATTCATGCTTAACTTCTGTCAAGTCACCCGTCATGGAGTCACCAATCAGCTCTCTACTAAGGTCCCACCCTTTGTGAAGCACTGACACCACCTCCATGGGTCATGAGCTAAATCCAAGTGTAACAAATGACATTTTTATGCCATTTAAAGGGCCAGTTTAGATGATGCCAAGGAATATCAATACAAGGTAAGTGAGTGAAGGTATACGCAGACATCATCAAAGAAAGAGGAATAGGAAATAATTCGAGCGATGAATAGTTTTTATTTCCAAAGTGAAAAAAAATAATTTTTCAGGTGGGAAGACAGGAAAGAGCTAAGCAATGCTGTTTTGGGAAGTGATGCCTCTACCTGTGGTGCAGACTCAAACATGGCAAAACTGGGACTTGATAAGTTATGAGTGGATTTTGCTGGGCTCTGAGTACCAAAATAAAAAACTTTGTTCTTTGCTGCTGAGCAACAAGTTATGCATTGATTTTTTTAAGCCAAAAAGAAGAAAAAAATTAAAATGTTCTGAGAAGGTTGTTTAAGCTGCATGAAGGAAAGATTTGACAGTGGGAAGGAGCATTGGAGAGGGGCTCCCAACACGGATGATCCATCCACCCATGGAAGAAAGGCTAGGGCACTTGCCATGAGGACAGAGAATCTAGAGTTAAAGAAGAACCTTTGAAGTAAGTACTTATAGAAGGAAAATGAAGAAAAGGGGATGAGTTCAGCAAGAAGCAGTATTACAAAAACAAAGTCAAATGACTTCATAAATCATTCTTGGTGCCACAAGATAGAGAAGGTGATTTTGTGAGCATAACACTTCATGTTATAGTTCAATGTTGGATGACTAAGAAAGAGGACAGCAGATAAACATGAACCAACAGACAAAAATATGCACTAATTTTATGGCTCAGTATGTAGTATATCTATGTGGGAATTAAAGCAGTGAATAACCAGAAATGACCCTCCTGGCAAACAAAGAACACCACGTTGTCTATATTGGTTCACAGACTAACACTAAAAACAAGTTGAAATATGATGCTTGCGTTCTAAAATAGACATGTTTGAGAGAAATCTGTCCTGAACTTTGTTAATGGCATTCAGATGTGGACTTACATATTTTCCTACTCAGCAAATGTCCTAGAACTATAGGTTCATGAAGGACAGGTTTTATATTTTGATGCATACATTGCCAGGATAAATGTCAAACTACAATGTTAGTAAGCAATCATCAGAATAGTGCTGACAATTAAGGCATCTTTATTCCTCTATCAATAATTAGTTATGCACATGGCAGTCTATGCTGCCTCAGTATCAATATATTTTCTGGGCTGCTGGTGATCTGCTGGTGCTCTGTGCTTACAGCTCAGCAACCATGAAGAAACAAGTGGCTTGTAGCACAAGGTTACACACCAGGAAAATAACTTTTCTCCCACTGCTTTGGATTAAGCATGACTGGGTAAATATAAAAAGATTGTAAAGGATCATCCACATGTTAGTGGAGTTGGAATGTTAATATGAAAGTAAGCCCCTTCCAAAAAAAATGTGACGTGACTGGAACATAATGTCACTTGCTACACTACACTTACTGTTTCCCAGTTCATCTTTTTTTATCTGTGGTTTCCTCAATGTCTTCATTCCTAATATTTACTAGTAATACTATTGTCTAGATCAAGTACTAGATAACGCTCCTGCTAGCAGGGGGTAGAGTGTGTGCTTAACATGCACGAGGCTCTGGGTTCAATCTTCAGTTTCAAAATGAATTAAATAAGTCATAAATAATTTTAAGAACATACAATAAGAAAATGGATTCATCACAAGCTATTAGAATTCTGTGATATCAGAATTCAAAAGGGTTCAAGTGTTCTAGAGGCCAGTAAGTCTTTAGGTTATTGGTAAGAAGATATGATACCTACTTAATTAAAAAAGAAATGCCTGTTGTTCCATGTATTTCACAGATTAGTGTTTAAGAGTATGGAGATTGGTACAAGTCTCACCTCTACCTTGAACAAACTGCCTGATTTGGGGTGTATTTTGTAATCTTAATAAGCAGGCTTCAATTTTCAAATCTGAAAAGTATGAACACTTTTGTTAAATATCACCTCTACAAGTGGTTGACTCTCACGGCAAAGTCTTCGGAGAAGTAATGTAGAGAAAACAACTCTGTAGAAAGCTAGGGATGTATCCCAGTGGTTAAAGCTCTTATATAGCACCCATCAGGCCCTGGGCTCTACCCACAGGGTCATACAAAAGAAAGAAAGGAAAGAAATGGAAGAAAAAGAGAGGAAGAGATGGAGGAAGACAGCAGGGAGTGGAGTAAGGAGAACAGAGCAGGAGAGAAAGGGAGGATGGAGAGAGGGAACCGGCTCCCCTTGGACCTGAAATCCTTAAACTGGCCCCAGAGCAAGCTCTGAGTCATCACTGCTGACCCCTCCTGTTACTGTGGCTACTGCCACTCTATGACCAGTGGGACTTAAAAGAACTCTAATTTCTGCTTATTGATTTTCATGGATTTCTATAACACCTCCATATTTCTTTTCTCTTACTAACTATATTGGCAAAATAGATGTTAGGCAGAACTAAAATGGGCACTAGAATGTTTTTCTGTCTCTTTTTTCATTTATCGGACAGCAGGCATTTAATCCACAGGTAAGGAATTCAGAGACATATTTAGCTAAAGGGGCATTTCTACAGGCCTAAGGGTTGACTCAAAATTATAGTCCTTAGTAACAGAGTTGCTATAGTGACACAGTCAGTATTTACTGAGTTGGTTCAGTAAGTTTCTGCTGCAAAATTAGAGGAAAGGAATCCTAAGGAAAATATGGTTCAAAACTTAATAGAATTTCCTTCATTTAACTGTGTGCTTATAAATTCCCCTGGGATTCCTGCCTCTCTTCTATTACAGTGCAGACGTTAAAGTGAACAGTGGGGAGAAATATTCCATCCTCACCACCTACACGGTGCATTCTTTCTCTTATTTTTAGGGCTTAAAGTGCACCCTTTCGCATGTATTTCAGGCTCTGACTTTGTGCATTGGTTCCCATCACAGGAAAAGCACACTCCAAATTATAGTCCATTTCACCACTCTTCACCAAAACAGGCTCCCGGAGTAAGAATATCCACCCAGTAATTTCACAGAATTGCTCAGAGTGTCCTGTGGCAATGCTGGATGTGGTAGAAAGAGCCAGAAAGTGGTCTGGTTTCTGTCCTCTCCTTTCATACTTATGCCATCACTATCAACTACTTGCTATGCATTTCAAGTGAATAATTTTACAGTATTTCACTTTTGTATTCATTGGTAACAGTGTGCAGACTACAAATCTTTATTGCAAAGGATGAATAAAGAAGAAATAGAAGCTTGGGTGAAATTGTTCATTTTGCTAGAATTGTAGTAGATCTGAGCATAAAGATTCACTATTATTGTCCTCTTACCTGCTGGAATTCTTCCATCTGTCAGAAACAGGTCACTGAATCCTTCACCCAGCAGCCTGTCTATCGGAGAATCTCGCCCCAAATCATAATCACTGTCTCCTGCTTCACTGTCACCACGGCCACTGTCTTTCAAGCTAAATTTGTCCATGTCTTGAAGGGCATATCTAGAAAGATCGATCAGGGAAAATATCATTTTTACACTTGAGCATTACTGGGAGACTGAATGGGTGAAACAAGGGTAATTCATACCGATGGCTCCTGGAGTATTTGTTTCCTCGAAAACTTGGCCTTGGCTGATACTGCCCCTGGTGCAACATTGAAAGGAGCTGTGAGACCTGCTGGAAACCAAACAGACAGAGCTGATTCCTGTAGACACACCCCCAAGTACTCCCTGCCACGTGCACAGAGCTGAGGTTCCTTGGGATTTTATACTGAGTAACTGAACATATTACATCCCTTTCAAAGATTCCCATAGGCAGGACCATGGCAGGCCATGCAGTCCAATGTCACATGTACCTGGAGTGTGTCCTGAGAGGTAGGCATGATGACACAACTACCTTTTCTTCTTTGAATAAAAAGATTATCTTTCAAATAACAGATTGAATTATTTTACAATGCAGAGTCATCAGTTATAAAATATGTAAAATAAGCTATAAAATTCATTGCAATACATCTACTTAAAATGACATCAGAAAATTTTCCAAACTTGCACAAAAAAGACATGCATTCAGATAGGAATCTGGGGGCCTCGGTGTTTATTTTTCAGTAGAGACCAAAACAATGAAAATAAAATAAGTCCCTTCACATCTGGGAGTTCCAGGATCTTAATTTTGCAGTTCCAGGGATATGCATCAGCCCCTTTGGACTACCACACTTGTTCTTCAATGCAATGCATATTACTTGCAAGTAAATTATATAAGATGTCATGGAAACAGTGTGCTGGTAAGGTATGCACACTTGCTACATGAAAACCTGTAAGCTTGACCTTATTTAATTTACATATTAATGCTTAGTAATAGCAATGCTCAGGAACTAATACATACAACAGACATTGTCAGTGAATTGATGCTGGTCATGATCTTACCTCAACAGCAGGAGTGGCATGAGTGAGCTCCAATGAGAAATTCTCTGGCACGTGGTTCGATGAGATTGTCACCAAACTGTTGAGTGACTGGTGACTGTTGTGACTCTGTCGGCTGCCCATTTGCCCTCTTTCTAAGGTTGGAGATGAAGATGGGGATGATCTGTGATGAGATCTGATGGGCAGAGTGCCATTGATGGTGGGCACCAACGTGATGTCCCCTTTGTGGATCTGCCTGGATGGTCTTTTCGGGTGGTGCTGGTAAGTAGATTCGGCCACCCTGCAGTTGTAGGACCTCGTGTCTTTTTTTTCCCGGTTATATCTTGTTGCAAATAGCACCATGATAACCAACAGCACTGCACAAATTGCTCCCAAGGAAATAATTATAATCATGGAGACATCCAAGGATGCCTGACTTACTAAAGTCATTGCTGTGCTTGTCACAGATTCTGCATATTCGAAGACCATGCACTTCAGGAGGACTTTGGTATGCAGCTGAGGATTGCCTTTGTCCTGGATGATTATTGAGAGCTCCCATTCCATGTGGGGCACCGAGTCCATGCTCACGTTGGTATGGATATCACAGGATCGTGGATCAATCAGGAAGATGCTCTCTTCATTACCTGCTACTATGGAGCAGCTGAGTTCAGCATTTACTCCAGAGTCTCTATCAATTGCCCTTATTCTTGTGACATGAAAGCCACTTTCAGCCCCTTTGGGGATGGAGACTTCTGCAGTATTATTGTGTAGCACAGGCCCTACGACCACAGGAACATTGTCGTTTTCATCAATGATGGTCAGCACAACAGTGGTGTTGCTTGCAAGTTGCTTTGGACTCCCTCCATCTCTTGCTTCTACCACAAAAGTGATCTGATTCACTTCCTCGTAGTCAAAGATTCTGAGGGCATAGATGGCTCCATTAGATGGATCAATGGTCACATATGTAGTGATGGAACTTTCCAGAATAAAAGTCTCCAAAATGGTGTATGTCACTTGCCCATTTTCTCCAAGATCAGGATCTGTGGCTGTCACTGTGGTGATATATGCCCCTGGAGAGTTGTTCTCTGAGATCACAAACTCATAGCGGCTTCTCTGGAAGCGGGGTGGATTGTCATTAACATCATTGATTTGAACAGTAAAATGTTTCACTGAAGAGAGACTGGGTGTCCCCTTGTCCTCAGCAATGACAGTCAAGCTATATTCAGATCTCTTTTCTCTATCCAGTGTAGCATTGGTCAAGATTAAATAATTGTTTTCATAGGTCTGCTGGAGTTTAAAGTGACCGTGTCCATGAAGCTTACAAACTATTTCTCCATTCAGCCCAGAATCTTTGTCCTGTACCCTGACCAATGCAACAAATGTATCAATAGGATCCCCTTCAAAAATATAAGATATTTCTTCTTTCCCGGGGGACATGAGGTTTATGTTAATTTCAGGTTTATTGTCATTAACATCCACCACATTGATTATAATTTTGCAATGAGCTGGGATTGAATTTGGCCCCAAATCTTGAGCTTGCACATCAATCTCATAGGACTTAGTGATTTCATAATCCACTGGCTTGAACAGGGTCAAGTGTCCTCTTTCTGAATCAATTTTAAAAGTCTCTATAATCTTAGGAGACACATGACTGCTGAAAGAATATACAATTTTCCCATTAGCGCCCTCATCTGGATCAGTGGCATTCAGATCCAAGAGTAAAGTGCCAACAGGAGAGTTTTCTAAGAGTTGTATTATATAAGACTGCTGCTCAAAAGCAGGGCTGTTATCATTGGAGTCCGAAATGCTTATTTTCAGTAGGGATGAGCCAGACCTCTGAGGCACGCCCATGTCAGAGGCAGTGAGCTGGAGCTCATAGCTTGACTTCAGCTCCCGGTCTAACTCTCTGACCACTATGAGTTCTGCGTACTTGGCTCCATCCGTCCTGGTCCGAACCTCGATATTAAAAAAATCATTGGCAGAGAGGGAGTACGTGTGGAGGGAATTTTCCCCAACATCTGGATCCAATGCACTGTCCAGAGGAATACGCGTCCCAACTGCTGCACTCTCGGATATCTCAATGGGTATGAGAGATCTCGAAAACTGGGGAGAATTGTCATTAATATCCAGCACTTCAACTTCAATATGGAAAAGCTGCAGATGCTCTGTGGGTAGAGTGATCACATCAAACTCTATGGAACAGTTCAAGTTTTTCTGGCATAGTTGCTCGCGGTCGATCGTAGCCCCTATGCTGATCTCCCCGGTGTTCTCATTCACCACGAGTAGAGAATGTCCCCTTTGCATGGCTCGAAAGCGAACGGCAGAAGGATTAGGGAGCTTCAGTAAAACATCAGCCACATCCTCTGATAGTCTGGCAATTACTGATCCAACCCTCTGTTCCTCATAAATCCTGTATTTCAAATTCTTGCCCAGTACATCGTGGTTGAAAGATGCTATTAGCAGTGCAAAAACAAATCTAAAGTGCATTTTAGTATTCATGGGGTGCATTGGTCAATCTCTGAGATTCCCCTAGCAGAACAAGTTAAAACAGCAAAGCAATTCCCTCAACTTCCTTTGGCAACTTAAAGCTAAGCGACATTTGGCACTTGAAACTTGAAAGCGTCTCTTAACACAGCACAGCAATTAATAGCTCGCAAACTTTTGTCTCATACACACCGTGTCTCGACTTCCCGCTATCGGCCCTCCCGAAGTCCAGTCCTTGCGTGGGTTTGGCCGCCGTCCTCTCCAGCCAAGCGGCCAGTGTCACCTCTGCGAGGTCCGCGTTCTCGTTGGAATCCGTCTGTAGCGGGCAGCCGGAGTCTGCAGCGTGCCTTTCCGGAGCGATTCTTTCTCCCTTTCTCTGCTCCGCTGCAGACTAAACACCCGTGATTGCTGACTCCGGTCTAAAAATCTGTACAACTTCACTTCAACTCAGACAAAGCTCTTGCCCGGCGTGTGTTGAATCGCTTCCAGCCAATCAGCGCGCTTCCAAATCAAAAGCTGCTGGAGTCATCGCAGAAGGGAGGGCGCGAGAGGAGGGAGAGGAGGGGAGCAAGGAGCAGGCGGGGGCCCGGGAAGCAAGGGCGGGGGAGGGG
>NW_004524756.1:3403031-3543592 GCF_000260255.1 Octodon degus | reverse complement strand
GCCCAGCCCGCGCCGCCTCCGCTGCCCCCTCCCTCCCGCCTCCTCCTCCCTTCAGTCCTCTGCATTCACTTTCTCTGAGCGTGCCACGACAAAGGGGAGACAAATTACAGAAGAAAAACTTTAAATCAACTTCTGGTCCCCTTTATGTATATGGCACTTTGAATTGTTCTTGTTTTCTTAATTGCTCTTTTCTTCTGCCACAAACGTGTAATCATCTTGCTTTTTTGCATAGTCTTAAGTGCCGATTTAACTTGAAAATACCTCTCAGTGCGTTTTGTTGGAGGAAGAATTTAATAAAATTTGAAAACTTGCTTCTAATTAGGCTTCGCAGACCGCCTCCTTCCCCTCCCCCTCGGTAAATACTTGGGTCTTTCTCTTCCTAGGAGCAGAGGCAGATTTTCTTAGGGCTCTATGTTACCGAACTGAACAAGTAAAGAGGATTCATTTTCTGTTTTCTTTCATCTTTATTCTTTGAAGATAAGAAAAGGGCTATCTTGCACTCTTGATTCCTGTTAATTAGCAAGATTTAAGGAGCACCTCAGAATTCGGGACTAATTAACAATACAATTCTACCTTATATCACTCCTTTCCTTGAGTTTGGATAAAATTGCTTGTGATATGTCTTTGTCTTATACTTCAAAAAATCCTATTTCTCTGAAGCAAGGCAGAGTGCACCGGTCAGGAGGCCAGGCCAGTTCCTACCAGAAAGGCTCTGTTGGTACAAGCCTCCACTCTCAGTACTGGGGGAGCAAGGACGCAGTAGTTTACAAGTCAAATTTTTATAATGTATGCATTATTTATGAAAACACCTTTCAGATATGTATTTTCAAAACCCAAAGCTAGTTTACACTGACAAATAAAATGCCTGAGCTAAAAATTACATTTTGGGCACATCAGAATGCTGGGAATACCATGGGAGAGCTATGCTCTATCCAGCTCACAGAAACCGATATGGCAGTCTTATTTGAAAATATGATTATTTATGATGCTCTCCCTCCTCTCAGCTCCTTTTAAGTTTATCTTCGTGGATCCCTTCTTCCCCCCACTCCTCAGCTGTCTGCATCCACTTGCCTATTTGCTGCTTCGCATAATCTCACTTTTTTCCATTTATTCTCTCCCACTCTCTATTTTGCCCCCCAGAAGCATACAAAAAAAGTAATTTTCTGATTTTTCCACTTTGCTTATTCACAGTAGATCTCAGCTAAAGTCATTGGGATGGCTCTTTCCAAGTCAGAAAGCAGAGCAGCCTCAGCATGAGTGCTCCTTCTTCTCAGGCATTCGAAAGCGTTTTAGAAGCTATTGTCTTCCCCCCGCCCCAAACCAGTGCTCTGTGGCAAATTGTGCAGAACAGAAATGCCTATAATGAATGTATTTAGTGGTGGGTCACGCCAATGAACATTCTGCCCCCATGAAGAATACTGTTCGATAAGTTTGTAGCCCTTTCAAATTGGTGATCCCCAAACCCCATAGACAAACTAGGAAAAGTACCATAAGCAACTGAGTCTTTAGAAACCCATAGCCATCTGGCCTAGATTTCTAACAATCTGAGCCAATAATTATATCAGTTCAGACTTCAGTAAACCCCTTTGCAAAATCCAAAAGAGCAAAGAAAGGAATTAGTGACTATTCAAAGTTGGGGAGAGAATTCAAAGGTAACCTAATTCCATTAGTTCTAGGAGTTTTCACTGTGAATTTGATAAGTCTACCCCCTAAAAGTATACCATTGTTGGATTTGATTAACCTAAGGTATAGCACCTTTTTACCCCAATGTTTGTTTAAGAGATAAGAATATTTTAAGTACTTCTATACCCAAGTGTATTCATGAGCATAATTCTTGTAAAAGAAAGAGCTTAGAGCTTTAGTATAATTTGCTAAAATATTTAAAATGAGTTATGAGTTAAGATGTAGTCATAAAGAATAGGCTTAAATGATGAACTTTTTAAAGAATTTGGACTTGTTTCACGGAGGGTGGTCTTCACCAGACATCATTTCATTTTCAGTTTACTCATCTCTCCGTGAGAATTTACATGTATCTACTCGAGAGTGTAATGCCTTTGATTTATCACTGCTGAATGTTACCTTGCTATTTACTTACTCATGTTTTCTTTTGGTTTTGTCTTTTCCGTGATGGAGGTGGACTCAGAGCTTTGCAAGCAGTAGGTAAGCACTATACTGAGCACACTCCAGCCCTCACGTGGTTTTGTTTTCTTTGTCAAAACATACATATTAGGTCCAGCAACTCGAAATGTTCTCATTTGCTAATGCTAAGGAAACCAGAGAAGGCCCAAAACATTCCACTAATTATTTATTATCTATATTGGGCTTGTGTTAGAGGAGAAAACTTTGATACTGCTGATGTTAGTGGTCATCTGATGATGGCCTGATTGAATTTACTTCTTCTGGAATTTTACCAACTCAATGAACAATGGTAGGCCTTCCACAACATCTCCTCAGATAATAAATGAAGGACTGTCAATTCAATCTTCCTAAAAGTCATCTGTGTGTGATGTGGCAGAGGTTCTTTTTGACAAGCAAAAGAAGTGGTTGCTCTTCTTGCAGTGAAGATGTGAATGATGTTAGGCATGAAAAAAAGAGTATGCCTAAATTTCTTGACTGGAATCGTAGGTAGAGCCAGTCATTGTGGCTATTTTATTCATATACCTTCTTTCATCACTTTAGCCTAATTTGGTTGAAAATTACTAAACCTAGTTAAAAGATACCAGTCAGCACATGCAGTACATCAATAAGCTCTAGTAACCATTTCATCATACTTTTAATTCTGATTGCTTGGGGCTGAGGGAGATGGCTCAGTAGAATAAGCACTTCCCTGGCAAGTGCAAGGGGCTGAGTTCAATCCCCAGTTCTGCCAAAAACTAAAAAATAAAAAATAAAAAATTCTGATTGCGTATCTGTCAAGGAAAATGTAATAATATATATTTAAATCTTTTATATTTACCCTCCTGTTGTAGAGAAATGAAAACCAAGAACACAATTATAAAGCTCAAATGTTTCCCTATTACATAAAGAATAATTACTTTTCCCATCCTGGAATGCAAATTGAAAGTCATTAACATTTCAGAAAATCAAATGTATGAGCCAGTGAGATATCTCAACAAACTAAAGTGCCTGTTTAGGCAAGCTTAGGCAAGTGCAGGGACAGAGGTTCAATCCCCAGCACCACATGCTGCACCAGCCCAGCCCCCAGGGCAGGCTGAGCTGGCCACAGAGTCTGGGTGTGTGTGGTAGCACATGCCTGTAATCCCAGTGAGGGGGAGGCTGAAAACAGGAGGATCACTATGAGTCCAACCTGCATAGTGAAACACTATAACAACCAAATACATTTTAAAAAGAAGAAAAAAATGTACATTTGTTTACAAATATCTTACCTATTAATTTCTATGTCATTGGAATATATGAACTAAAAAGAACTAGTTAGAACAGCATAGTATATTCATTTCCTTCTCACTATATCATCTTTTCCCCACTACAAAAATGTAACATGAATCACAATGTGGATTGGCATATCATTTGGTGTCTTGTGAACTGACATAACATTTCAGACTTTCTTTACAGCCTGTGTTGTAAAATGCCTTGTAGAAAGAACATATGGCCCTCATAGGCCTAAATAATTGCACTACTATGTATCCTGGGAAGTTAGACAAGGAAAAAAGAAGACAAAGGTAGGTAAAGCTAGGGAATCACAATATTCTAAAAATACCTATAATAATAGAGTTATCTTTTAAAGGAACCCATGACTATAGTACCACCACTTTAGGGCTGTGGATCCTTTCTGCATGCATATAAGCCTTGTGAAGTAAGAATAGGAGTAATAATTTGCTATAAAGAATTCCTGAAAGAATTTAAATGATTGGATTGTTTTTGGAAAGGTCTATCATTTTTTCATGACTTTGAAAATTCTAGCAGTAAATGCAATCAAGTTATCATTAGATGACCAGTAATAATACAAGTTTAACATTTTTCTATGGAACACAGTAGGCATATAATGAAGGTTGGTTTCCTTTTTTGTTTTTTAGCCTCTGTACATCTATTATCTGCTCAATACTTAGGGACGAAAAAATGAATTGCATATACAGCCCTTGATAAATTTTTAGTTTTTGGTTTAGATGCTTAAAAATTTTATACTGAAAAGATGAACCTTTCTCCATTTCTATTTATGAAGGGCTCCTGTAAAACATAATTGATAAAACTGGTAGTACTGAACTTTGAGGATTTTAATATTCCAATGTTTATCATGTATACCCAAGTACCTCCAGACCAGAAGCCACAGAAAAATATTTAATATCCAATTAAGAGAAATTTGCCAGATGGTTAATTATGTTTTATATTGGGTCAGGTTCATATCTAATATTTTCCTGTTTTAAAATCATTTAGTCTAAATAGTGTTTTTAAGTACCATGTCATACTGTAGTAGTAAGACAAAAAGATACACATTTATAAGGTATTTTGGTAAGGTAATATCTGTCAAACAAAATTTTCATTTTGAAAGCAATAGCAAGCTCTCCATCAATTATACTACTACTCTGCACTGTCCTCTCTGTGTTCCATTTGTTAATGCATCCAAACATGTAATAAGAACATAAGAGCTTCTTACTGGAACACATTTCTCAGCATAAGATCAAGGATTAAGAGTATATATCTCATCCTTATACCTGTAGAATAGAAATGGACTTCAGAATAGAGTAGAATTTGGACCAACATAACATGGGCTAAGTGCCCATTGGAGGCCACACACATGAGACATAAGGAATTGTACAGGTGTCAGGAGACAGCATAAGCCAGGGACCAGGAAAAGTTGGATTCTATGAAACAGCGACAGGTGCTGGGTCGGTTTTGTCTGGCTGGGCAATCAGTATTTAGGATGTCCTGCCAATGGTAGTGTGCCAGGTTCCTGCGGGTTACTTAGACTCTGGCAAAAGGGAGTCTGCTGAGTCCAAATGGGAGGCACATAGGTGAGTTGCTATCCAGTTTATGATTTGGGGCCTTCCAAACCAGGTAGGTTATGAAATTAGAAACTGAAATGAGGAAAGCAACATGGGCACCTAGAGAGCCAGTGTATTGAAAGCAGGTACGTGCTAAGACCTAGTCAGCCTGTAAGACCAGGTGACAAAATTGATCTCGATGGCAGTAAGGTTGATTTTAGCACTAGTCAAACTGTTATAGAATCTATTAAATTCTTTCTTTTCAGGGCAACAACCTTAAGCAATAACTTAGCCTACAGAGACTCTCCCTCCAGTTAGAGCTGAAAAGATCTGAGGGCCAAGTCAGCCTTTAAGGGAGCCTCACCTCGCCCAGTTCTTGCTGAAAGCATCACTGGCCAGAGTACAGTCTAAGAGCAGCAGGCTGGGTGGCAGCTGGAGGCCAGTTGGAAATGCAGAGGTTCAGAGTGTGCCCCCTACCTATTTCCACATGTCTACCGTGCATTGTAATGAGACCCTGAGGTGATGGGACACTGAAGCTTAAGGCACATTGCTATGAAAAGTAATCTATTGTCTGAAGCGGCAGAAACTGCAACACGATTCCATATAAATTCTATGTGCTGTGAGATTTTGCTTTTGGAATTCACAGACAATTGGCATATGGAGAAGATTATTGTAGAAAGAACCAGGGATTAGATGTCATCAGTTCAAGAATATAAGGAAAGTGAAATAAGAAAGATTCTCCCTTTAGTTAAATTCATAGGAAGAGAGCAGAAATTAAGCTTCCTGCTTAATCCAAAGTCTTATACCGGCTATTACTCTGCTTATCCATTTAGACAATATGGTTTTCATTAGTAAGGGAAATACCTTTCAGAGAAGGAGATCTAGTTTTTTTTTTTTTATTTGCAGTGGTGGTTCTCATGGCAAAATTATTTCCATTGTCATGATACAAGCACACACACATATCTTTGTTCATTTGTGTATGCTTGAGAGTCTTAGGTAGAGCACTTTGTGTCTGTCAAGTACCTATGAATTGCAAGCGTGCTTTATGTGATTTTCATGCAAGTGTTCTTTTATCATTCATCATTCCTTCATCAGGCAGAAAAACAAAGCTTGATTACTGTTCATTTATCCTGTTCACTACTCCCAGCTAGAATTAAGAAAACTCGAAGTTGAAGTGTGAAAAAAAGTTTATTGCCAGTGCTTGACTCCTTCATGTTCGTGTTAAGATCCATTTCATGCATAATGCTTATAGATGTCCCTAATAAATGTCTAATTTATCGAATCACTTTTATTCTAAGAAAGCCCCAATATTCATAAACAGGTGACTGATCTAAAATTATAAGGCTGAACTAATAAGCAACCACCTAAACAATGGAAATCAAATCAATGATGTTTTTGCGCACATTAAGTTAGATTATAACATGTGAAAAAGTGTTTAATATAGAATTTTAACATTCAATAAGGCCCGGCCAGATAGGTCAGTGGACTAAAACACCTGCTTCAGCAGAGGGAGGTGGCTGGTGTTTGATCCCCAGTGTGCAATGCTGGCCCCGCCTCTGCAGAGTTCTGAGAAGCAATTGAGATTGGGCATGGTGGAGTACCCCTGTAATCCCAGTACATGGGAGGCCGAAAACAGGAGACTCACTACGAGTCCAATCTACGTAGTGAGACCCTGTACATCCTGTAGACCCTCTCCTAAATTCATAAAAGTCTAAAGAAATAAAATTTTAACTCTAAATACATATCAATTGAATATTGACATAAGTTATTTACACAAAGTTTTCTAGTGTTTAGCATAGTGAGGTTAATTTCAATCTGAGTCAATCATTTTTTAGCATTTCTAAAAAAGTATTCAGTGCTGATTTTCATCTTTCATTTGAACCATCTTCAAGAAGGACTGTAGGATATTTGTAGTACAGTAAAGAACAGGATTATTAAATTTTGGGATTTTTTTAAAAGAAAAGATTGTAACTATTCTTTTAAATGGTAGCTTTCTTTATGAATAGCTAAAACTTCACCAAATAAAGAGAATCAGTGATTAATAGATTGAAAACTCGTAGTGGATAACCAGCTCTGAGTCTGAGCTCTGACCATGCATGTGGCTGTCATTCCCTTACCAACCTAGGAAGAAAAGAACTTATCTGCAGATATAAATACTTTAGTGTATAAGGATCGTAGCTGTGAAAATATGAGGATGTGTTAATCAATGGTAGATTGCATACATGGTAATGATCCCATCAAGATATTGACAAGTGAGGTTCTAGGCATCTGAGGTGGTGAGAGTATACTCTATGATGTTCCTACAGTGACGAAATCACACGATGATGCACTTGTCCAAACATATCTCAGTTTGTAATTGGCACAAGAATGAAATAGGTGGTATTTTAAAGGAAATAAACCTGAGGGAGTTGCTAAACAATCACTGAAAATAATGGCAATTTCCTATAGGACCTAGCAAGCTACGATTTATGAGAACATAGTGTTCCTTTACTATTTACTCAATTTTAGCAATTTCCATTTAAATTAAGTTTCTAATTTTAAGAATACCATCTAAACGAGCACCATCTTTAGTGCTTAAGAGTAAGGGACATATTACAAATAAGGCAATAGTTGTCTTTCTATACATACTCTTCATGTAATCCTTACTGTAATTTTAAGAATGTCATGTTTATAATAGTTAGAAACAAGTAAGACATAAGTCTTAGACACTAAAAAAGAAATTTATTATTTCCAAGCACAAGACATAGGTTGTGCAGGCCTGGAATGGCTCAGCCTAAGAGGCTGAGACAAGAGCTTCACAAACTTCAGCCCAGCCTGGCTGACTTAGTGACTTAACAATGCTGATAGAGAAAAGATATACATTAACTTGAACCTGACCTGCTAGCGATCATGTGTCCTATGCCCTCCAAATAGCAAAGAAGTAATTTAAGGGTTAAAGGAGGTTAAGAGTAGAAGCATTTTATTAGGAAAAATTTCCTCAGAGGAAGGATCCTGAGAAGGTAGCCACCAAGGCTCTGTCAGGGGTAATTTATAAAGCAAAAATCACAAAGTGGGTGCAACATGGGTCAAACTATAATCATCCTATAGGATTACCAATGTAGCTGTTTTTGTAATCTTGATACAATAGGGAGACAGGTCATATAGCAAAGTTATAAGAAAAGATCAAAGGAATGCTTGGAAAGGGAGGGGAACATGAGTCTGGGTGTTCTAGTCCCCACCTATGTGGCTCATGCCTGTCTGGGTCCATTGGACTAGGTGTTGACAATTACAGTATAAGCTCAGGCTGCTGTTTATGTCCAGGGGGTCATAGAGGCCTGTCTTTTTCCAATTCTTTGGATTTACCTCCAGCCACAATTTTTGTGTGCTTCGTGTGTGCGTGTGTGTGTGTGTGTGTGTGTGTGTGTGTGTGTGTGTGCGAGTGTGTGCATGCTGACTTCTTTGAGGACCTAATCTCTCTGGTTGTATACTGATTTGTAATGAATCTAGCTGCCTATAATAATATCTCTTGAGTCAAACTAAAGAAGTAAAATATTTTCAAAAACTAAAGATCAGTGTGAATATTCTCAACATTCTATCCCTTGCACAAGAATAAAACAAAACAAAAATACACACAAAAGATATGGAAGACAGAACCCTTCTAATGTTAAAAAATTAAGTAATTCAGTAATGTATAATGAACTAGATTTCTCCTATTTCTTGTTCTTTGATCCCCACTGTGCTGGTTTGTTCATAGCCTCAGTACTTTGGCTACAGTTCTAAAAAATGTTCCTTTACACTGATCAATACAGATTTATAAAAAAAAATCTCCTAATAGAACTGTTATCAAGAAGTAAAATGTTTTCTAGAATTCCCCTACTGATATCCTCCTAAAGTTCACTGGTAAGAATTACCTCACATGACTGTTCTTTAACCAGTTTTTAGTAATGAGGATGCAGTTATTCAGATTGGTCTAGACTAATTTTTTTTTTTCAGAACCGGGGATTGAACTCAGGCTCTTGTGCTTGCCAGGGAAGCGCTTATTCTACTGAGCCATCTCCCCAGCCCTAGACTAATTTTATTAGCCCTGGGGTTGAGGAATATTATTTCCTTTCCTTCATATAGGACCAGTGCTGAAATATCAAACTTCAGTTAAGAAGATGGAAAGTAGAGAAGATGTTGAACAGAAAATACATTTCTCACATAAATCCTAGAACCCTTTTATATATAAGGAAGTGAAGACTGACACAAACTTTAAGGAAATTTTCACACGGCTAAAATACTGAATTTTTGTACCTATGTCTGCCTTCAAAGTTCGCTTCTCTACATTACTTGTTCCTTAGATATTTGTGTATGTATTTCTTAGATATTAAATGAAGAAAGGTATCATTTGTAAAATTATTTTCCAAATCTGTGGAGCTATGATAAAAAGAATATCAATGCATATTAAGATGAATTGTTGAGTGGAAAATTATCCCAATCTATTTGAGAAAACCAAGAAGAAAATCATCATCACTTTGTACTTCCAGTGAAAACTCTCAAAATTATCAGCGCTACAGGATTAATTGAGGCAATTCCTATACTGAAGAGAAAGAAAAGTGAGGAGGTAATGACAGAGGTGATATTTGTCCTGGTTCTGAGTACCTAGCATGAATTTCTTCATGAACTGCAGATTATTTCCCCCGAGAGGCTAGCATCACCTAGAATCACAAATTAATCGTTTGTTAATTAGAAGGTGGAAGTGGCATGTCAGTGGGAAGCTGAGAATAGGATAGGAGCCATTTAGATTCTTAGGTGATAATCGGAAACATTCCAAAATCAGAGCAAAAGCCAGCCAGGGGACTGACACCAGGGAGTAGCGGAGTGCAGTAGAGGAGATGGGACCTTGAGATCAAAGAGTCTCACTTCTCACTCAGCGAGTCTTTGATCTCATATCATTGTTTGTAGCATCACCAGTCTGCACAGTGCTAAGTTTCTGTCTGCAATATTGTTCTGAATAAATGATCAAATCCTAAATTTAAAAAGAAGAGTTAAAAAAGTATCCCTGAATGTTCTGCTTGCCTTGAGAACTCCAGGAAGTGTTTTTTAAAATTTATTTTAACAGACTTTTCTAGTAACTGTAGTTTCTGAGGTGAGGCTAAATGAAAGCCATTAACATTTGTTGGTAAGGAAGGTATATAATTTATTTATAAGCACATAGATTTTATATTGTTGATCTGAAAATATTAGATTTAACCATCTAAATAATTAAGAATAATCTTTCTTTACATTTTTAAGTAACAGACATAATTTATATAGAAATTCTGCATTTAACATGGTCATAATAAAATTATGAAGTAATATTCACATTCACCACAAGTCTCAGTACAAATGTTTTTCTGATAGAATGGCTGCACCATCCTATTTTAATACAGTGAGAGGATGTAAAAGCAAATTTCAGAATTTCCCTCACCTTTCTTCCAGAACAGTTCACCAAAACACAATAAAATAATTAAAAAGATCTTCCTGGATAGTGTTAAACTTACACAAATCCTTAATTTACAAAAAATTAAACATAGTTAAGCTTTCACACAAATAATCGCAAGCGCATTTACTGTGGTTTTTCCACTTTGTTGTGAGTCAACAGTATTTTAAATTTCAAAAGGTTTCTGCTGCTAGAAGTGGATTATGGTTATTATGCAGGAGAGTGTCCCAGTATAAACAGCTTGCCTGGCATTTACATATCGTTCCCACATGCTTCGATATCTGAGTTCTCAGTAAGTCAGAAGCACATATTTTATTGTTATGAAAAGGAACACAGTTTTTATTTACCATGTAATCTTGGGTCTTCACAAACAGAATAATCCGGCAGCTCAGAGCTTATACAGCCAACACCTGAGTGATAACAATGGTATACATTTGAAGTATATGTAAACATTTCAATCTAAAATCTATAATAATGCATAATTATCAAAGGTTTTTTTTTTTTTTTTACAATGAATTCAGAAATTCCATTCTCACTAATTGCTTTTATAGCAATGAGGGTCAACTAGCTGAATAAAATGAGGACTTAAGCAGCTTTTGTTTAACCTCACAGACAGGGAGCCTCCCTCCTGGGGCTCTGTCAGCAAGATAAATGTGCCATATCTCAGTAGCCAGTTACATGGTCCCTACGTTCCAATGCAAGAAATAGATTCACTAATTCCTACAAGGGATATAATAGCAAGTTGTCTAAAAACTAAGTCTCCACATCCTCATAAGTGAAAATAACTGTCACAAAATAGGGTATCTTAAGAGTTTCACACCAATGTGCTGTTCTCATTAGCACCCAAAAGGGCCATATGGAAAACTTTGTCATGCACAGATAAGGGGCCAGGGCATATGGGTCACTTCTCATTTTACTTGCCTTTTTTTCTGATTATTTTTCTAAAATAGGGCATTCTGGACACTTTAGGCTTAGATGTTTAAAATATTATTATTACTAAATGTACACTGGGCAACTCTAACTCAAGAAAAACAAATCATTCCCTGGGGAATTTGGGCCAAGATGATCTAAAATACCAAAAATTTTTATTTTTATTTAAACACAAATATTTATATCAATTCTGTTTCTGAGAAGCTTGCTCTTTTGACACTTCTGTGAGGACAAAAAGGCTTCTTAAGATCATCAAAAACCATATGGGACCTATAAATCTGCTGGAAAATAAACATCAGGCATAAGTAGAGGGAGAAGGTAGGCGTGCCTTATTAGAATATGTATCATATACTGATCTCCAGTCTCTCCATGGAAGTCATGAACTGTTGGAGGTGTAAACGTTTCTTCATAAAGAATCAGACATTCTATTTATGTAGTACGGTAAAACCAGTGTCATAAAGTTAGGGCAAAGACAGCAAACAACGCTGCTATTGTAATGGACTTTTTAAACAATAGATTTAGCAGGTGGCATGTGGCTATGGCTGGCTCTGTCTCCATCTCCAGGGTGCCAAGATGGCCCCCAACGTTTCTGTGGGAGGAATTTGTTGGTGGGATTTGGATTGTAAAGGCACGCGAGCATCTGCTGCCTCCCTGGTCTCATTACCATTCGCACAATGAACTCCTGCAGCTCGGGCTGAGCCCCCAGAAGCAAGGACTCAATCTGACTGCCTCTTTGGCAATGTGCGTTTTGTCATTCATTGGAACTTAAGAGTTTCCAGGCTCTCGGTGCAAGGGAAAGTTTGCTCTAGGTAAACCGATCTCACACATGGCAAAGGTTAGGAATGGAAAGTGAAGGAAGCAGTAGCAGCTCAAACCAACCCTGAAAGGAACTGGGAGTCCACAGCGTGGAACTGTTGATTTTAACACAACACTATACACAAAGCCATCTCTTTTAAGAGTGTATCAAACCTCAAAGGACTACGTTTGGTCTTCTAACATTTGCAGTTAGTAATAATTACTTCTATTGTCCTCACTGACTCCAGGCCTAATTTTGGATCCTGTTGAAGAGTTGGTCAAGAGTAAAACAACCTGCAAAAAGAGCTTTTGGAGTAGTTTTTAGTAGAAATGAAACAAAATATGTTGCCATGCAAAGAGGAAAAGATCCATAGAAGATAGGACAAATTTAAGAAAATCTGTATTTCTAAAGCCTCAGCAATCGTTATTGATCTGCATACATATCAGAAGTGCTATCTAAATATTAAAACTGTACTATCTCTTTAACTACTCTGTCTCATAAATATTCATAAACTGCAGTTTTTGACAAGTTTATGTTGGACAAGAGAGAGGTGATAACATATGATTCTTTCCCATAGCTTAAACCGCAAAAGTCTGCCATTTGTGGTCATGTAGACTACAAAGAGGTTAAAAAGAATTCTCCTTTCTTGTTATTAAATAAACCATACAAAAGCTATACTTTCTCCTAAACACGAAACTTAATTTTGAAGAAGAAGCATTTAAAACAATCTATTGAAGTGGAATAAGGGTTTTTTGTGTGTGTGAAACAACAAAAAAGTTTAAACTGTTAAAAGCTATGGGCGTAATGCTACACCCATGTTATATTAAGACAAAATATAGAGAACCCAGATACCCAATATTTTCTTTCTCTATCAACATGGGGAACAATACATTTTCTGACATAAAACTACAAATCACTTATCCTCCACACATTCATCATCACAAACAATGATCATTCGTATATCTAAAAGGAAGTTTTCATGTGTACTTTTGTGAAAACAATAGCTGCTGAAAGAGAAAGTTTACACACCTGCATGCAACAGGTGACATTTTAATCCAGTGACTACAATTATGAAAAAATTGATGATATTTGTGTTGTCCCTACTGTGTGTTTTTCTCTCACCAAGCATTATATTACTAATCTTAATTATAATACTTCACTGAATTCCATAGGTCAAAATATTAAAGAATTTTAAAAGAGTATATAGCTACTTAAAGGTATGTAACTTGCATACCACCCTATAATGTTACAAAGCAAATTTCCTCAAATAAAACACAGAAAATAAAATAAATGACTGGTATTATATTTAATTCAAACTCATTAACATGTGAAAAGTGAAAAATATCTTCATTTTAAATATACGAATGATCATGGTTTGTGATGATGAATGCGTGGAAGATAAGCAATATGTAGTTTTATCTCAGAAAATGTATTGTTCCCCATGCTGACAGAGAAAGAAAACATTGGGTATCTGGGTTCTCTATATTTTGTCTTAATATAAGTGATAATACTCCATTAAGAAAATTTGTGCAATTAGAAATTCTTGACAGATTAGAAAAAAAAGTACTTGAAGCTATTTCTCTGATTGGGTCTTCGTATATCTCTGTGTACCTACAAGACTCGCAAAGACCCTGTGAGGCTGTGAAACTTAAATTCTGATTATGCTTTACTCGGCAAAAGTGCCAAACAAAGCTCATGTGATGAGGAATGGAACGCGGGGTTGACAAGAGGGGTGGGGACTGGGGAAGGAATGAAGCATAAAGACCTACTATGTACAGGTACAAATTTCCTATGCTGCATATGATAATGCATATCAAAAATGTGTCAATCAACTTAATTAAAATCTATGGCTACTGGATTTTCTAAAATCTGCAGGAAATAATATATGTTATTCTTATAGCTTGGATTCTGGAACTCATGTGCAACTCCTGACTGACAACCTTTGTGTGTTTCTCCATTTTTAGCTTGCATTCCTTGCAACCCCCATACTCTCCACCACCCCCAGAGTTTTGAGCGTGGTCCCGTATATCTGGAGCAATTTCATTCTGAGTGTGAAAGAGGTATGGATACTGGTATTCAGCAATAATTGATGTCCACCTTGAGTCTTGAGCTTAAGCTCATTCAGAACTCTAATTAGACCTCCCCCATACCCTTGCTGTGTAAGCCCTGCTTCCTGTTACTTTCCAATAGTTGACCTTCTCAGGCTCTTTAGTTTTGCTAATTTTATTCTCCGACTAGTCCAATTCTTCTTTTACGTATAAATTTTTCCCTTCCTTTTTTTTTTTTTCTCCTTTCCCTTATCTCAGTGGTTCCTTCCTTTTAAATATTTTATTTCCCTTTCACATTATCTATGGTACCTTTCACATTTTATTTACTTTTTCTGGTTCTTACATGAGAGAGACAATATGATGTTTACACATGTGGGTCTGCTTTATTTCCCTTATGAGAATGGTCTATAGTTACATCCATTTAACTACAAAAGGCTCAAGTTTATCTTTCTTTATAGCTGAGTAATACTTCATTGTATAAAAATACCATATCTTGGGGCCTGGGAGATGGCTCAGTAGGATAAGCACTTGACTGGCAAAGGCAAGGACCTGAGTTCAATCCCCGGTTCCACACACACACACAAAAAAAATCTTTTTATTCAATTCTAAGTTACTCAAACCTTTCACAAGCTCTTGGCTGTTGCCTTTATACATGCAGATAAAATTCTATGATGCTGACTTTGCCTTGGGACTCTCCTTGGAGTTCTCTTTCCTTGCTCCATCTGCCTATGGAGCTTCTAAGGTCTTCTGTGATGCCAAATATATATTAAGTGATGGGTTGTGTCCTGCTGCCACTCTCCAGTGCTTCCCACTATGTCAGAATTTTGTTCAATGCTCCTAGGTGATTTTCCCCTCATTTTCTCTACTGCTGCAATGGGTGGGAATCACACTGTCACTCCTCTCACCTCAAGGACTTGCACTGCCAGAAGTAACCACGTCTTGCTTGTCATGATAGCCTAAGTTTGTGACATAAGCATTTAGTTATACTGTTGCTGGCTCATGCAGGACAGAACATATTAACTTCATGAAAAGTGAAATACATGTCTACAACTTAAATTCAATGTCAAATACTGTAATAGTTGATAGCATGGAATATTTTTAAAAATGATGGAACAGACATGCATTTTTTTTTTGCAGTACCAAGGATTGAACTCAGGACGCTGCACTTGCCAGGCAAGCACTTATTCTACTGAGGTATCTCCCCGGCCCCCTACATGCATATTATTAATACAAGTAGATCTCCAGGAGCATCAACTTGTCTTTTATTTTTGAGAATTATGCTTGCAATGTTGTCTCAGGTGTTACCCTTTTTCTCTACCTAACTCAAAATAATTTATATTAATGAGAGAGCATACTTTGATTAAGTCAACTTCAGTACTTGGTGTGATCTGTATTGTGTTTTTAAAAAAGCACAAAAATTGGGCACAACTACTATAGCAATATATTTGTTATCTTTTCACTAAGTTCTCTGATTTGCATACAAATTATAAATACAGATTGTCTATATCTATATTCTTGTATTATTTAGTTATATATAGTAGCCATATATCAATAAAAATTTTCAGAGATGTATAATGGCATATACTCACCTATTAAACTATAAGTAAAATAATAGAGTGCACTTTCTCTCTACTTTCTCTCTGGAGTTGTAAGCATGGCAATATCCAAATATTTACTAAAGTGTTTTCTAAAAAAAACACCATATGCTCTCAGGCACATGAATTAAATCCCTGAGCAGATACAATATATAATGAAATAGCTGGTATCACCTCTTTCAATTAAAAAGTTTACAAATTCTAGTAATTCCATGATAAGAATTAAAAGTAACCTATATCTCCAAACTTTGGCATGCATAAAAGTTTAGGCAAATGTTACCTTTGGCATGATTCAAAATACCGCTTGTTTTTGTGGAAAATAAATGGAAAAGTCTTATCATTAACTTCAACAAAATGCTGCATATGTCACTATCCATATTGATATGCTCAATTTTGCTTTTAGATGGAATATGTGCATTATACTCATATTACTAATCAATGTTAAAATGCCATACTCACATTTTTCCTTGAATGCCCTTTTAAAACCATCTTGCTATTCAGATATTGTTTGACTGTTTTGCCCTTACAAAAATCCTCTTAAATCATGGAATATGGCTGGTAAGCAAATGTAAAATAAGTCAACCATACATTGTATGGCACTTGGGCAATCTCCATCAAAGATGTTTGCATGTAAATAAAAGTAAAACTATAAAATAGAGTATTAGACTCCAGATGAATTTGGATGATGTCTGTTACGAATGCTACACTAGTTAAGTTGCTTTACTACACTGGATAACATTCCCTGTGATTTTCATTTTTAACTTGACCAGGTAGTTAAATATTAACATTTAGGTCTTATTCATCACGATTTGGGTTCAACGTAGAGTTATAATTTATTCTTCAACATGTTATTACCTTAGCTATTTTGTAATTATAGATAGTAGGAGTTGGTTAATGAGGTTGGAGATGAATGAATGTTTTGCAGAGCTGATGACACTGGTTCTCAAAACTTATTTTGCTTGGTATTGGGATGACTTTTTACATTATCAGTGGCTCACTCGCAGAAATTCTGAACTGCATATCTGCATTTCTTGGAGAAATATATTTTATTTCTAGTGTTTCATCCCCTTATTTTCACATTGAAATCATCCCTGGAGCTTTATATAACCTGGTGACTGTGCCGCACCCCCAGAGAGTCTCACTTAATTGGCCTCTTTTGCTCCCTAAGTATCTTGAAAAGTCCTGCCTAGTGATCATAATCTACAGTTATGGGTAAGACACTTACAAACAGGCAATTTGACTACAGAAAATGTGATATCCTTACTATGCATAAAATATTAAAAGAAATTAGCTGATCTATAATTTGATAGACAAACTGTTATTTAGATCTTTTCCAAATTGGATGTATGCATGGAAAAAGCTCATAAAGGAAATGGTAATGGTGAGAAAAGTAGAAACAGAGGGGAACAAGTATCCCTGGAAGGGAAAGAAAGCAGAATGAGGTGGTATACAAAGGAGGATTTCAGGGAGGGGATGAGTACAAGAATACCTGTCTGTCTTTATTTTCTCACAATCCATTTTATCTTCTTTGGGTTCACAAGAAGATAAAAATTATCTATAAAACGTAACATTGGAGGAAGAAATAAAAAACATCAATATTAACCAACCATCAGCTGGACCATAGAGAAATAAAAAGACCTTAAATTGGAAACAAATCTGTCTTTGGTGATCCTCTGGAAACTGCAAGCTGCCTCTTGACCAAGGGCAAGCCTGAAGTCACAGGCATTCGCGTAATTTCCCACATTTCCGTGCAACCACTCTAAAAGCGTAAGGTCACATCCTTGATTCCTGCTTAACAGTCCCCTTCACTTCCCTGAAAAATGAACTGTCAATTCAGAGGCAATTGCAAAGAGAAATGGTGATAGATGAGTTCCAATATAAAAGCTACACGTTAAATAACTTAAAATGCTGTGAAAAGGGACACACAAGGACTCTCTGAGACAAACTGGGAAGTGATATGTCTCTATCACATATGTATGTGAGCTCAACCAGTGATTGTCTGAAAAAAAAATGGATTGGGTCCACTCTTTAAGGCCAGAATCGGTGAACAGTAATAGCAGTTACAGAGTTTTAAAGAGTTGAAGAGATTTCTGTGCTCCCATTACTATTTTTGAGTGCCTGGAAGACCATTCAGTACCTCCCAGAGTGTGCCCAATTACTTGAGCAGTGTGAAATTGATACCTCACTGTATAGCTTAAATACTGAAATAATAAAACATTAATTTTTCTCTTAAATCATGTACTATGGAAGACAATTGACAGAAAGGGCAAAGGTAGGTATTAAAAGGAAATAATAGATGAACACAATGAAAGCAGAGTCATGATGTCAGAGAATTAGAGCCAAGGCCAGTAGGAAAGAATTTTGCGGGACACCATGCTGAGGCTCCTCTGGTTTGTCAGGCTTTTGTTTATAATGATCAGGATTGAATTTGGCGTCAGTCAAAAGAGCAGGATGGGATTTTGCTTTCTTTCTGTCCTAATTTCTTTCAATAGCACATATTATAAATATCTGGAAAGATCATACATCAATCAATCATTTGATCAATCAATGAGAATTATTTTCTGCTTAAGTTTCTGACCAAGAGTTTTGACGTTTTGTTAAATGGGATGACTGCTTGTCTCAAGGTGGTTACTATAAAAAGCAAGTCATAGGCTGGGGAAATAGCTTGGCTGTCTAAGCGCCTGCCTGGCAAGTGCAAGAACCTGGGTTTGTTCCCTAGTTACTCATTCCCTGCTAGCCCCAGAACCCTACACAGGTCATGGTGGGAGTGGTGGTATGTGCCTGTACCTCAACTCTGGGGAGACCAAGACAGGAGCATCACTATGAATCTGAGCTGCGTAGTGAGACCCTGTACCAAATAAATAAATAAATAAATAAATATTTAAATTTTTAAAAAATTAAGACATTAATTTGTAATACTATAAAATAAATTATTTGGACAAGGTTACTCATTGCATCACTATTTGTCATCAGAAGAATGTAAAATTGATTTACAAATGGAATAACTCAAATTCTTATCAATAGTGGACTGTTCAAATGAAATGTGTAAAAAATACTACCCCTGTATCAGATTTTGCTCCTGGAATGGTTACCCATTACAAGAGATGTTTGTCAGCTCTTGACAAGGGGCATATAGAGAAGCTGGATATCAAAAAAAGATGAATGTCTAAAACAAAGTTGGATATGAGAAGTATGATGAGTGTACTTTATTTTTTTTCTTTTCAAAGTTTTATTGATAAACATAGCAATGAGACAGTTTCAAATCAAATCGAAAGTACAGTTTCAACAAATAATACACTGCATACATTCTTCTCAGTGGTTAATTGCTGTACAAGATGCAGACTTGTGATCCTACTTACAAAAAGAGTTTTTTGTTTTTGTGGATTTTTTTTTGTTTTTTTGCACTACTGGGGCTTGAACTCAGGACCTTGCACTTGCCAGGCAAGTGCTTACTCTACTGAGCTATCTCCCCAGCCCGAGTGTACTTTATATAATGTTAAGAAATAGAAGTGGAATTCATAATGACATATTTTAAAAGTTTTTCAAAAGAAAAAGTGGCAAATGGTACAGATATAAAGTACATAAATTAAATTTCTTTGTATATATAATCTTTAGTAATCAAGTTTTGGAATCATGTAAATATGTCATGTAATTATAAAACAAAAGTAAATTTTAAAATATCAAAAATCAAGTTTCCAGTAAGTGATCATCAATATGTATTTGTTAAAACCAATGAACATACCTATTTTACATATATTTCTTTTTTATTACTGGAAACAGTTGTAATTAATGACTAACCCATTTGAATTGTGCTTCTTCAGTACTGTAAATCAGGTATCTAAATTCTATTTCAGTGGAAAGGATCAAGGAAACACTAGGTTAACTACTAAAATAGAAATGTACCAAGTAAGTCCATATCAACGTTTCATAGTATACAAAAATAATACTTCTTGATGGAAATACATGAAAAACTGCATTTGCCAAAACCATCTAAAATGAATATTTTCAATCCACTGGAGCTACTTTCCAAATTTAGGCAAACAAGGGGGGGATCATGCTAAATGCTTCTGGGAGGCAAACAGCAAAACTTAGGATGTGGGAAATTCAGCAAAAATAATACCTGGTCTACATCATAAAAGTGAATGACAAGGTCAGTGTTGCAAGGACTATATTAAAAGTCATTTAAATTAATGATAACGTACAGTCCTCATTTTTGTCAATATGTCAGGAAAAGTAAACTTCTTTTAAAAGCTGAAATAACTGGAAAATGTTCTGAGAAGCACCTTGAAGTATAATTTGTAAAGAATCAATCAAGTATACATTAGTAATTTTGTATTTAAAAATGTGTATGTACAATTAATACCTTAAAAATCAGTGATTTACTTCAGTTGCACTTAAGCCTTGCACTATTGTAGTCTTAGTCAATAAATCAATATGGCAATAGCTAGTGCCAGTAACTCAAAAATTGTTCCAAGCAACGTGGCTTTCTGGTAGTTGTCCTTCCTGAATCTGATATACACACTGAAGGGAGTAGGGATTTATAATCTTTATTGATTTATACACTAACAAGTAATTATCAGGTTGCTGGTGCCATGTTTGTGTTTCAGTCAGGATGTGGGAAATTCAGCAAAAATAATACCTGATCTACGTCATAACAGTGAATGACAAGGTCATTGTTGCAAGGTCAGTCAGGTAGAATTGCAAATGTTTTACATTGTGAAATTAATAGGTATGGGACAGATCAGAATAACTGGAATAAAAGAGTGGAATGATTAAACTTCTTTAAGCCTTTCATGATCATCCAAGGTCACAAGTGCACAATGCAGTTGAATAACTTCCATATTTTTATATTTAAATAAATAACCTAGATAATTATATGTACATCTGTTTATGACTGCACAAATGCATAAGAGTTTCGTAGAATGGTCATGTGTATGAGGCAGAGAGAAAAAGAAGGTGATGGAAAACAGACAAGTGAAGAGAAGGGAAGGGAGATGAGGGAAGGGGAGAGAGGGCAGGGCGGGGAAGTGGAGGGGAAAGGGAGGTGAAGGGAGGAGGAAAAGGGAGAATCAAGGAGAGCACTTGGAGTTTATAGTTCAGAGGACTTCCATATAGCGACAGAAGCATATATGGTAAAGAATGGAGACTCATTTAAAAAGAATAAAAAAATTCAGTGTTCCAAAGCTTTCGTGAGTGATGGAAAATTATTAAAATATTTTTAGATAAAAAGAGACAGAAAAAAAAAAAGAGAGACAGGGATGAAATACTTTATAACATAACCCGATGAGAAGAGTCTCAAAAAAGGGGTCAGGTATCAGACACAGGAAATGAATGCCGCACAAGTGCCAGTGATTCCTCAGCACCAGGGGTCTGCGCTAATGCGAGTGTGGCAGAGACCTAGAGAATTAGGGTTCTAGATTCAACTCCAAGGATTTGGGTGAAAATTAATACCTTTCCAAGGAACCAAGAATTACTTACATGAAGGAATTTCAGATAAAATTGCAAAAGAGTCCAGAGGCCATTTCCCACAGCATGAAAGAGAACTACAGCAAAGAGAATTGTAGAGACGATGATGTTGAACAATCAGAAGAGAGATCAGGAGTAGATGACCGGGGACAGAACGCGCACAGCCTAAAGCAATGACTTTCAAGAAAGGGCTGGACTAAGGAGATGGGCACTGTGGAGAGAGGTCCATTACTATTTATGAGTCTCGTTTTTTAGAATAGGCTTCAAATCTGGAGAGAAATAAAGAGCCAGAAATATAGATATTACACAAAAGTTTTGTGTCACCTTTGTGGTTAGGAAAGTCACTATAAAGTCATAAAAGGGCGGGAACATTCATTTTACTTTCATTACATTCTCACATCTGCTGAGGTTCTGAAAGAAAATCAACAAAAGCAAACTATGGCATATTCAATCTTATGCTTACATTTTGAATTCAAGGAGTGAAAAATATTTTGCCATTAAGTTTTCATGAAAGAAAAAAATCCCTTCAAGAAAAAAGTTACTATATCATTTCATCTCAGATGCTAGAAGATAGGGACAGGTAAGGTCAATGATAGCTGCTTTCCCTTACAAGCAACCAAAGAAGAAGATAGAAGGAAAACCAAGGAATTGTTGAACACACACACACACACACACACACACACACACACATACAGCATGCATGTGCACACACTTAAGAATCAATAATGAAGGGCTGCTTATATCAGACAGTCCTTATATGACTTCTTTTCCCTTTTATTTTATCAAGCAATGGATAGAAAGCAGACAGTTTGGGTCAGCCAAACAGCTCAGCAGATTAAACCTCCTGCTTAGGCAGAGCGCATTGGCAGGGGTTCGATCCAGACCTGCTGTGCCGCCCCCGCCCCTGGGGTGCACTCAGAGAGCAATTGAGACTGGGCATGGTGGCGCGCGCCTGTAATCCCAGCTCTTGGGAGGCTGAAAACAGGAGGATCACTATGAGTCCGATCTAAATAGTAAGACACTATAGACTCTGCACTAAAATTAAAAAAAAAAAGGAAAGAAAGAAAGTAGACAGTGTGAAGTAAGCTGGTAGTTTCATTAGATGTAAATCGATACACATGTTCATTAGGGATACAAAATATACAGGCTTTACAAAGATTCACTATTCAAGGAAGAGGAGATGTGTCATTCAAAAAAAATGTTAAGTTAGAGAAGGGGTTAGGAGAAAATCAGTTTAATTCTTCTTAGGAATATCACAAACTGCTTTATCAAATATAAATTAGATCTTAAATCTTAGGCATGCTGCACAAATTCCATAGATGGGAAATGGAGCAAAAAGGAATTAGTAGGAAGTTGGGAATATGAAATTGGAGAGCAAATTCAGGGCAGACATGATTTTGGATAATAAAGGTGAATTTAGGTGGGAAAGGAAATACAGAAGGTCTAAAGGCTCTGTTAAAAGATACTTGTATTGTATAGGTTACAAACTCCTGTAGAGAACCAATAAAAATTGACTCTGCTATATAAATGTAAATTCCAGTAGCATTCTGCTCTCTGTGTCAGAGTTGTAGAGAAAGCCTGGAGCTGCCGAAGAGCTCTGGTTGTGGGCAGTGGGAAACTGTTGAAAATATGAAAGATCCTAAGAGTTCATATTTGATGATAGATGATGACCAAGACCTTGTTTGTGTGGATGCCATTGTTAGCAATCAGAATTCTGAGTACAGTGTGATGCACTGTCTCTTTTTTAAAATTTATTATTACTTTCTGAGACAAATCCTCACTCATTTGCTGAATCTTTGAAACTAGGTTTGAATTTGTGAACCTTTCGCCTCAGGCATCAGAGTGCTGGGTTACAGATGTGTGCTACTTCACCTGGCTGAACACTGTCATAACCTAGGAGGAGTCCTTCCCAGGTATGAAAGCAATTAAAACCCTTCTGTGAAGTGGGTTATGCAGTGCCAATGGTAAATGGCCTGAAGAAGTAAACATTAACTACACAACGATGTGCTCCTTTTGTGTGTGCATGTATGTGTGTGCGTATATGTGTGTATGGTTATATGTGTAGAGAGGGCCTTTGATATGTGAGCTGCTTTAATGGGAAAGGATATATATATATATATATATATATAACATAGGAAAACTAACTGAGATTTTTTTTACCCCATGTTATTTGTATAGAGGGATTTTTATCATGCAGACACTTCTAGAATTAGAAAACAGCTTTCACAGACTTTTACTCTTTGAAAATGACAATATCTAATCTCTTTGCTTTCGCAAGTCTAGTCTGCACTGCCAAATTTCTCAGAAGGGAAATAGTAAACTATTTTTCACAAATCCTCCATAATAGATGAGATATAAAATGAATTTCATGGAAATGGCGCGCCCTGAAGGTTATTAGTTTGCCATAATATATAACATTATTCTGACATCATGTCATTATCATTATTATTTTCCTGTGCAACCAACCTAAAACACTTGAAAAATTTATCAATTTGATCATTTATGGATTTTAATAAAGAATGTGCATTCTTCTCTTAAAATGATTAAGCTATGATAAACACTTTTATTATATATATACATGTAATGAATATTTAGAACATCCATCTAAAGTAAATTGAAAAAACAGATATTTAGTTAAAATAAGATAAAATTTATTTTTAAACCAGGCAGCATGTGTTCTATTAATACAGCAAATTATTGACACTAAAATTTGTAATAATTTTATCTTGAATACCAAAGATTCAGAATTAAGCTTAATAATAATTATTGATCACCTTCTAAATATTATATGATCACCTTCTAAATAATTTGTGTGAAACTTATGTAAATTTTGCCTCAAGAAATCTGACCTTAAGGTACCATCATAAAGTAAAAGGATAATGTAAACCTTGCAAGGCATTTCATTAAAAATTAATAGCCGTGCACATGGTAGGTTACTTGGGAGGCTAAAGTAGGAAGATTCCAAGTTCAAGGTTAACTTGGAGAACTTAGGGAGAGCCTGTCTCTAAGTAAATAAATACATAAACCCATACATACATTTATAAACAGGGCTGAGAATGTGGTTCAGTTGTAGAGTACTCCTGTCTTCAATTCCTAAAACCACAAATATACATATAGTATAAATATACACACACAGTGACACTGTGGGTCATGAATACCTTTTTAGATTAACTTTATTGGTACAATTTCTTTTGCAAATTTAAAAAATAGTATATTTTGCTGAATGAAGTGGAAAGTTTCATTACATCTAAGACAAATATGAAAAACATTAGTAGATCATAAATGAATTAAAAATGAAAAGAAAGGGCTGGGGAGATGGTTCAGTAGAATAAGCACTTGCCTGGTAGACGCAAGTGCCTGAGTTCAATCCCCAGTTCTGAAAAAAAAGAAAAAGAAAAAAGAAAGAGAAAAAAAGAGAGATGACAATATATGTCAGAGTTAATTTTGTAATTTTGAAAAGTACTTGCATTTAGTATTCAATAAAATTACAAGAGAGGTTAAAAATAATACGCAAAACCAGTCCTTCACAAGAGGAGACAAATGAGCTTTCTAAGTGATCAAAATATCAGTGAGTGGGCAGGGGATATATCTCAGCAGCACGGTGCCCGCCTCTCAAGTACAAAGCCCTGAGTTCAATTCCTGGTACCAAAAAAGAAAATCAATAAGTATTGACTTCAGCAATATTTAAGAACCTACAGAATCAGAATGTATTTTATTAGTATTCTAGGAAATTGTGGTACAATCAGCAAATGCAAAGGCTTTTCTTTTTGTTGTTATTGAATCAATAAGCCAGTAGAATTCATTGTCTAATGTTTCCACCTCTTGCAGTGCTTAGCCTGTCCGATCTCTCCAAGATAGGAAAGACCAGATGTCTTCCAGGTGATTCTACTTGGAAGTCCACAAAGGTCTTAGAATTTCCTAGATTTCTTTTATGCGACATACTGCTCTATCTCTGAGATGTAGTTATAATTTAAATATGGAAATAAATGACTGACAGTTGTTCAAAATATCAGTTTTGAAAACATTCTCGTGAGTGGTAGTTATGCCTCAATCACCATGAAGCTCAGGTTACTATTAAAGAGAACCTTTCCATCTTTCCTAACACTAAATTTAGGCTCCTGTAGATCTTTCCTAATTTCTGCTATGGGATCCAGTCATGCTATTGTAGTAAAGTTGCAGGTTTCTGTCCAAAAAATCCCAAAGCAGGTCTCCTTTTTCATTACCCTCAGTAACACAGTCAGTTATGTGCATGTGGACCGAAGATCATAGCACTCGTACTTAATCCCCAGGCTGTCCAGCATCTGAGCCAGATGAGAGGATGTGACCTCCTGGCAGAGGTCATCATGGGGTGGGTGAGATCCACACATTTTCCACAGCTTGTCCCAGCCACTGTTTCCTGACACAAGAGAAGCTTAGATTGGTAGCTAAGAGACCATGGAAGAATTTCAGGGTGGCTGGGATATCTTTTACATAATACAGCATCTGAATCATATGAATAGAGTCCCACTTTTGAGTCTCTTTTTTCTCTATCACTCTGTTTTGATATGCAGTTGATGTCTCCTTATACCAAGCAAACTTTATGTTCCCAAGATTTGATGTGTTGGCTACAAGCTTTTTGTACTTGGTGATGTGCTCAGCACTGAGCTCAACAACCTCACTGATGATATGAGCTCCTGGGTATTGAGCCTTGACTTTGGAGAGAATCTGAAGATCCATTTCACCTGCTCCTCCACCAGAATCTTAATTTCTGAATTTGTACCTCCAATCCTTGTGATTATGCCTGGCAGCTGCTTGTCCATAAATTCCTGTGTGCACTGGTATTCCATGGAATTGTTGAGAAATCTCTGAAAAGATTCAACGTATTTGCTGTGATCAGAGAACAAGCTCCTCATGGAAGAGGTCATATTGTGTTTTCTCTTTATTGGAATAATTTAGATATACATAATGATCATATTCATCATAAGGAATTTATACCTTCATATGATATATCTCACTTCTTTTTTTTTCCTCATTTCTCTCCTCACCCTTCAACTCCTCCTCCTTATTGACAAAAGTTTTGTTCTCATTTCATCCTTGCTTTATTTTGTTTTCTTTACCCTTCCTTCATTCCCCTGCCCTGTACCTTATTCTACTTCTGCCTACAAATCAGTGAATGAATAAAGAAATTGTGGGGAGCTGGGGAGATAGCACAGCAGTCTAAGCACTTGCCTGGCACGTGCAATATCCTAGGTTTGATCCCTGGTACCACATGCCTTGCCGTCCTGGAATCCTGGGTGCACAGTGCTAGCCACTGAAACTGGGCATGTGCTGCTCGCCTGTAATCCAGTGGTGGGGAGGCTAAGAAGGAGAATTACTACAAGCTGCACAGTGAGACCCTGTGACAAATAAAAAAATACATAAAATAATTTAAATAATAATATTTTTAATGTGGTGTTTACTCATGAATACTCTTGTTGTAAATAATTTGGTTCACAATCACGAGCATTTGGCAAAATCTTGTTTTTGAGGTGACAAACATGACCTTGGCTATCTTTTCTATACGTACAAAGAGTTGGGAACCTTTTCCAAAAGAATAGAACAAATTAAGATATGAACCCAAGTATATATTTGGGTTCATAACTTAATTATATGATATGATATGCATATCTTAATTATATATATATTAATTATATATACTTGGGTTATTGTCTTAATGATATCTCTGTGTATCTCTATATATCTATTATATATATCTATATATAAATGCAGAGATAGTATATATATATATATATATATATATATGTATATATATATATCTTTTATAATGTCTCTATGATTGTGAGCTAAATAAATTCTGGCCATCATAAAGCATCTTTCCTAAAGAGCACTACAGTTTTAAAAAATCTTTAAAATGTCCACTTATTAGTAATATTTTTCTTCTAAAAATGCTAGCTTATTGCTTTCACTACAAAAATTGCCACATTAAAAATTCAACAAATATTTCCCCTTAGATTTCCAGCAGGAGATGTGAAAAGAATGGTTTTTATATATATTATGCTCTCTTATCATTTCAATGATTTATGGTTATTTGTCTATTTAGCTAGAAGATTGGAAGTGATTTTCTGATGTTCTGCATCCATCACAGAATGACTGCTCTTTCTTCCTTTCCTCTATTTCAGTGAAAACCCAAAAGAAAAATAACCCCATTATGTGGGTGCTACTTTCATTACTGTGCTCTTGTCAGAATCCTTTACACGACTGCCAGAGATGAGTCAAAGCAATGTGTAACCACTAAAGTAAAATAACCTTCTTCTGCAGTCCCCAGTCCTGCAGTTGCAAGTCAAAGCTTTTCTTGTGTTCTCTGGCTGCACACAATTCTTCCTGAAGGTCTCCCCTACTCTCCTTCTGAATTTAATTATCTACCTTTTCTGTTCACCTCTTATTGATCCTGCTGTGAGATGCTCTGCTTATCTTTCAGTTTTTGATAAAACCTTTTCCTGCTGTTAGTAGTAGCAAACCTAAGACCAAAGAGCTAATGCCCCACAGTGGGTCTAAGGAATGTTAGAATCCCAGGCACCTGCATCTAGTGTGAGATGCTCACATAGGCACCTGCATCTAGTGTGAGATGCTCACAAATTTTCTGTGAACTTTTTCAAAAGTGGAGTGCAAGAAAGCTCTAATCAATAGTAATTTTAGCACTAAACGCTCATTTCTCCAAGTCAACCATTAGAAACAACATAAAGTTGTGTTATCATATGTACTAGGCTGGTGGCTCCACAAATATACATCAAAAAGTAAAAACAAAAAGGAAATAGCTAGTAAATTTTTTATGGGAAATAAGAAGAAATCAAACAAAGTAAGAAGAGAATTCTAGAAGGGTCCTTGTGGGTTTCCATGTGGGCCCTCAACATAATCATTTATAGTTAAGCAGGACACAGGGACTACTTAATTTTCTTTGGGTGGATGCCTACATGGGTGGCTCTGTGAAATAAAAGGAGGGGGACTCAGACGCTCTAATGCAACTCTTTCATGTTATGTTTACAGTAAACTGGAGTCTTGGGAAGACAATGATTATTATAAGTTTTCTACATTTTCCTCACAACTCAGGGACTTAGTAGGGACAACTGTACCTTCAGTGGGCTGCATCTCATGTTGCCTAAGGAAATTCATTCTGTGTCCAAAGTCCTAGTTCATTATTCTTACTTAAATTCTCATTAGTAATGCCACACCTATCCCTGGCTTGCATACTCATAAGCTAACATGATAAGCTATTTTCTGTATTTTCTCCCTAATTTAAGAACAAATAATCACAACCGCAGTCCCCTCTATCACATGGAATTTTTGTTCTCCCTCCAAGGTAGTTCTTCGTCTCTCTTATCTCCTGAACATCAGCTGTTCTGTGTGTAAATGGACAGGCTCCTCACCCTTTCCATGCAGCCATCTGACTGAAACGTCACTGCTCCTTAAGCAAATCCATGTCTTCTGTTCAAATCAAGCCTGAGAGCTCTTCACACTGAACATAATCAAAGTCCACACAAGAAGAACTAGGTCAGCTTGGCATTGCTCACTTTTACCCATTTTATAATTCCTCACAAGAGCTTTGATTTCAAATCACTTGAAATCAGATTACTTTCAGTTCTAAGAGCATCCTTTTTATTGAACCTAGAATGAATATGATTTGGCAGTACTCTTTTTGTCTGTCTTTCTTTCTTTTGTGTTTTTGGTTGTTGTTGTCATTGTTTTAAGACGGGGTTTCACTGTGTCATTCAGGCTGGCCTTGAACTTAGTATGTAGCCCACGCTGCTTTAATTTTTGGATCACTGCAGCCTCAGTCTCCCAAGAGCTGGGATTATATTTTTGTTTCATATGTTGGAAAAGATTTTCATTACATCATTAATAAATATGGGGTTAAATTCCACAAGATCATTTTTAAATATTCTTAAAATGACTTGTCAATAATTTTAATTTGTATTCAACGTTATGTGGAGTTCTACTTTAGGTATATTATCATTTATTGGAAAAAAATCTGAAATGTACTAGATGTTTCTATTAGCTACCTATCCACTCTAATGTAAAATATTTATGGAAATGTATTCAACTCCATCTGAATAACTTTACACACATGATGTAATTTCTGTCTGCCTATCTTTCTTTCTGTCATTCTTTCTTTCAAGTCAACATATCTCCTGCTAGCTAGTGCTGAAATAAATGACTATATAGTCCAGAGTGGCCTCATAAAGGAAAGGATCCTTGTGCCTCTGCCTCTGGAGTACTAGAATTACAGGTAGTGCCACCATACCTGGCTATATAATTTAAAACTTTTTGGTGAAAATACTTTTAATAATTCATGTTTTGGATTTCAAAAAACTAACTTAAGGGCCAGGGATATAGCTTAGCTGCATAAGCGCCTGCCTGGCAAATGCAAGGTTCTGAGTTTGATCCCTTGTACCAGGAAAAACAAAACAAAACAAAAAAAACCTTAACTTAGTCTGCTATTAAGTAACTTTCTTAAAGGCACTCAGAAGGTTAAGATTTATATTTGGATTTGAGTCTCAAACTCTGCTTCTGCAGATCCAGTCTTCTAGCTATACCTCAATTCAACTTCAGCAAATGCCTACTTCTCTTGAGGTTTTCCTTCTTTTGGTCAGGAATCTGAGTAGATTTGTATGACTTGACATTTTAGTGTTGCCAGTCAATTGGTATTCACCTTTTCTCTGCCATCTCATTAGGTTACAGGGTCTAGAATATAGATCCCACCAAAATGATGCCCTGCCACAGTGTGAGGCCATAGAAGAAACGATACTTAGTTTCCAAAAATCGACTATGATTTGCATGGTAGAGACAAGATCTTGAAAGTTTTAAAATTTTCATATTGTTAATCAGAAACATGTACATAGGATTTAATGCATGCTTTCTAAGTTTTTATCCATCTCTCTTAAAGAAGAGTTGATTGATCTTTCATCTCCTTGTCATCATATACTTCAAAAATTATACATACAAAACTGGGTTTAGAAAATAGCTAGGTTTTAAAACTCATTTCCTTCCTCCATATTACAGTGTCTGCCAAGCAATATTGTATTCTCAAGAGGGAGTTACATCAAAAAGTAGTTATTTATGCAGGCCATTCTTCTTGTCATTCTTATAGATTATAGCTTTCAGAAAAAGTAAAATTTCTTATCTATTAGAGTTTAGAAAACTATTCTGTTTATTCCTGAATATTATCTCACACCCTCTAGCATGATGATAGATTCTGTTTCCCACTCTCAGCCCTAGTGATAGACTGCACTGAGTCATTTCTCGCAGGGGTGGGGTGTCCATTGCCTACAGTGGTACCTATGCTCATGATCTTAATTTAGTCTACAATTCTGCTGGTGAACCGACTTGCTCACAAATGTAATCAAATCTTCCCATAAGGTCCGATGTAAACAAGGTAAATCTATTCTGAGCTACATGTATATTTAGCCACAAAAATCTCATACAAATTACAGTATAAAGCACTACATACAGTATGAACACAGAAAACATTCTCCTTGCTTAAAGTAACTTCTGGTGGAGAGAATAGGAAGGCATGTGGGGAGGACGCCATTGTTTGGAGAGACAGCACCCTCCATAAGGACATCAGAGAGATCTCCTTCAGGAGTTTTCTTGCTTTGTCTCTTACCTCAAAGGCCAATTTTGACCAAAGATTGTTTCTTCCTGTACTTCCCAACCTTCTGGAAAAGAGTGATCATGCTACTTCCCCTCCCCCCTTTGTGAAGAGTGAACACTCTGTTCATTATAGTCATGTGTGGATGGTGGTTCTCAAATCCTGGCATGAATTCCATTATTGCATAATGGAGTTTATCACATCACTGCCGACCTCCTTCCTCTCTTCCCCTTCCTCAGTGAGTGCTCCTCAACAGGTACGTTCTGCCACTCACTCTGGAGTTCAGTAAGTTCTTCCATCATCAGCTCCTCCTTATGGTCCTCAACAAGCTCCTCCATGTCTGTACCATCAACAACAGACCCATGCTCTTGTCCTCCTCTACCTTTGCATCAGCCCATTCCATGTTTCATTCAGTGACAGGTTCTAGCCAGTTTCCTCCAGGCTGAATTTAGGATACATTTGTATGAGATCTTCCAGGCTTTGTCACTGAGGTTAAAGCAGTGAAGGACATGGAAAACACCTGGTGAACCACATCTTTTTGTATAGCTTATTGAAGTTGGAGATGACCTGTTGGCTGATGGGTTGCAAAAGAGATATAGCATTGGGAAGAGGTGAGGAAGTCCTACTCACCTCCTTATCTATCAGGCTGGTGGATGTATTGGGCCATTCCCCATCGGAGGAGGACAACTATAGGCAGTTGTTTGTCACAAAGATATTTGACAGTAGAGGCAAACAACTTATGCAGCCATGCCATGAGCAACTGTCTTGTGACCCAAGCTTTCTCATTGGCCTTCTGTATGACAGACAGTCTGGCTTTGGTCACGTTCCATTCATTGAATGAACAAGGGGTCTGGGAATGATTCACCAGTAGTGGCTTAATCTTCAGATTGGCTCTAGCACTCACACACAGCAAGAGAGTCGATCTGTCCCTTCTGGGCCTGTGCCTTGGCAGTGCCATTTCTTCTTATATGATTGAGGTTCTGTGTGACATCTTATCCTTGTTCCTTCCCAAATTCTGGGAGGTCTTCCTGTAGGATTCTGCAACAGCCTTGTCAGAACTCGAAGCCTCACTCTGTCTGATCACCCTGGAGATGCCACTTCTCTTAAGGAATTTATTGTATCACCTATGTGGGCCTTAAATTCATCACTTGGTGCACATGTAGAAGGGTCTTCTTGCAGTAAATCACTGCAAATTCTTGGCTTTTTCACAGATTTCAGGTTTACCAACACCATCACTGGCCAGCTGTTTCACATTCAACTATATGACCAATTTTTTCAAACTCTTCCAGCGTTTGTGTCTTCTGCTTAGTTAACATCCTCTCCTTTTGCCACATCAGCTTCTTTGGTGACATCTTTATTCTTCAAAATAGCCGATATCGTCAACTTTGCCAACTTGTGCTCCATGGCTGGATCAGGCACACAAAGACCATGTTCATTCTTTTCTATAATTTCCTTCTTCAGTCAGTGGATATTTTCTTTAAACCTTCTTCCTACCATTCATGCTCTGCACATTCCTGTCACCATCATTCTGGCTCCGCACTTTTTTTGGAGTCACGCTGGATGGAATACTGCTGTACAGCGCTGCATGTGCAATAAAGCACACAAAAGAGCTTCTCAGTAGGCGTGCACAGGTGTGTGGACAACAACCATCTCAGCTGGGGGAAGCTGTGACCATGTGTCAGAGCACAGAAACACCTGTAGTTCTGTTCCTTACCCAGTGTGGAGTTGGCAAACAGAAGAAAAATTTGCCAAATACTTCTGTTGTAAATTGTGAATTGATAGGGCTGGCCAAATAGCTCAGAGAATTAAAGCTCTTATAAGCAGATGCAGGGTCGGGGGGTTCGATCCCCAACCCTGCCTTGCTGACCCCGCCCCCTGGGCAAGCTGAGGCAGCAATTGAGACTGGGTGTGGTGGCACAGGCCTGTAATCCCAGCTCTTGAGAGGCTGTAAACAGGCAGATCACTAGGAGTCCAATCTGGTGGTGAGACCCTGAATACCCTGTAGACCCTTCCTTAAAATACAAATTGTGAATTGTATTTACAAACAGAAGCATTCCTGAGGTGTGGACTATTCAGCAGCCACCCTGGCCTCTCAGCAGGTGCTGGTGCTGGTGACACCATTTTTCTCCCCATTCCCAGACTATGACAAGCAAAAATCTCTCTACACATTTTCCTAATATTCCCCTAGTGAAGAGGAGAGCATAAGTACCAATGGTTGAAAACCTGTTTTAAAGGAAGAAAAAACTTGTTTCTTAAGTAGATATAGGACCACCTACATAGTTGCAATATAAATTTTTCTTCAAGAAGAATTTAGTGTAACTTAGTCAAAACATACAGGCAATGAGAGGCAGTTAAATAATCAGAGCTCTTTCATGGGCTTTGGCTTCACACTGCCTAGCTAGGAACTCCAATTCTAATACTTAGTAATTACACAAAATCCTACCACTTCCCTACTCTGTGTAACAGAGATAATGACCTTGCAAAGATCATTTCCTTTGCTCCCCCAGATTGTTTCTGCCTGCATATTCCGTAAGTGGGAGGCTGACCCCAGATTCATCCCATTTTTCAAAAGAGGAACCTGTGATTCTCTGACCTTACTAATCTAATTCTAAGGTTATAAAGCTTGAATGTGGGGGGCCTGGCCTTCACAGCTAAGAGAAAAGTTTAGAATGAAGCCAGTGCTTGCAGCACGAACACAGTATTAACTTAAGGTCTTAGCAATTCTGCTAACTAGGTGAGTCTCATAACCTTTATTTAACATTGGCTAGGCCTCTGGAACTGTAATTAGTTCTGCATATGCTTGCTGTTATTTACTTGTTAAATATTTCTATAAAGTTTATCATTACGCCTTTTAACAAATGAAGAAATTCCTTCCCCAAGGCTGTTTTTTATGCTCGAACATTCTTCTCTCCATCACAGCTTGACTAACTTCTCCCCAAAGTGCTATTGCATCATAAACATTGCATCACTGACAGACAATGTTGTGTTTATCAAGCGCCTAGAGCCAGTCTCTCCCATTGCTTATCTCTACATCACTTATATAGAGCTTCTAATTGTGTCATTGCGCACATTTTTGCCTAGCATGTGTCTTACTCTCCTCTAGGATCTATCTTGCTTACCTTTGTCTCCACTGTGTGTAACATGACAACAGGAAGGGATGCATGACAAATCCATGTCGAGCAAGTACAAGGGAAGAAAGAATCACAAATCTAAGAATGTATAGTTAGAAACTGAACTCAGATCTTTTTGAATCAAACATGATTTAAAATACAAGAGCTATTTTATTTTGTAACCTAGAGGGATCTTTCGGCATAAAAGGAGAGCTGAGGAAACTGTTCCCATCCATGTCAGCTTGACTTTTGATTTTTGTCTCACTACTGGCTGTCCCCCTTTGCCATCCTCAACTAGCAGTCATTTTATTCTATATTTTCAAAAATGAACAATTAATCCAGATATTCATCGCTATATCCATAACTACCTTGATCCAATGTGTTTTGCTTTTCTTTTCCACAGTCTCTTCACAGGCCTCCTACTTTTTTGATGTATTTCCTGTGGAACAGAAGTAAAATAGAAAATAAATAAGCACAATGGGATCATGGTATTAATGAAAAATATGACCATTTGTCTTGACGATTAAAATATATACAAAATCAAAAATCTCCACAAATTTATTTTCCCAGACATCATTTTCCACTGCTCTTGCCTGTATTTTCCATCTTCCAATGCTTTGGATATCTGTAAGTTTACTAAGAAAGACAAGCTCTTTTCTTTGTTTGGAGTCCAGTTCATTATGTATTAGGTTGCTTCATTATTTGATGTTCTACGAGTAGAGATCTTCTGACTGTCTCTTACTAATAGTACACAGCCTTTATTTCATTTCTTTGTGGCATTAACTATTATTTATTATTATTATTATTATTATTATTATTGAGATAGAGTCTCATTTTGTACTATAGGCAGGCTGCCTTTGAATTCACTAAGTAGTCCAGCCTGGTCTTGAACTCCCGGGGTTCCTCCCAAGTGCTGTCATTACATATGTGGGCTTTCACACTCTGCTTACTTATGTATGTAATCTGTGCCATGCTGTACCAACAGTTTAGAATCTTGGGTATATACAACAGGCATTTTCAATTCCTCACAGTATACCTGGCATGAACCAGACACTTGATGTGGTTTTGATCTAAATTTTATCCCAGAAGTCTCAAGTGTTCGAGAGACTTTTGAAAGATAATTGGCTCATGAGTGTCCATCTGCATCCTTGGATTATACTTCAGAAGATCGTAATTTCTTGGCATTATTGCAGCACAGTAGAAGTTTATGAGAAGAGACCCAGTGGAAGCGTATGTGCCATGGAGTGTTATGCTGGGGACTGCGTCTTGCTCACAGCCCCCTTTCCTTTATTTCCCTCTCACGCTCTTGCTTCCTGATTGCCATAAGCAGAGCAGCTTTACTCTGTATCCTTGGCTGTGGTGCTCATTCTTGACGACACAGGTCTACAGCAATGGAGCCAGCTGACTGCTGACCGAAACCTCTGAAATCATGAACTCAAAATACCTTTGTTCCTTTAGTTTGATAGGTAGTCAAAAACCTGACAAAATCTGACTCATATCACTCTAAATAAATTAAATGAATAACATGATATCCATTTTGGACAGGCAAAGACCTGTTAGGATAAAGTCTCATTATTATAGTCCCTTTTCTTCTTATCCAAGAAACAACATTTCCGACAAAAACTCATAGCTTAATATGTTTGAAATAGTTTTTTAACTGCAAATAACAAAAATATAATTTATAATATTTAGAAAAATATAATTTGTTAATTACTGTATCCAGGAAAGCCCAAATGTGAGGTGAGGCTCAAACTGGAAACTAAAGTTAAAACTTTGCTGTCTGTGTGTCTGTCTGTCTCTTTCTCTGTCTCTTTCTGTCTCTGTCTCTCTCTATCTCTGTCTTTGTCTATCTGACTCTCTCTCTCTCACTCTTGCTTTTGCTCTCATTCTCTCTCTCTCTCTCTCTCTCTCTCTCTCTCTCTCTCTCTCTCTCTCTTCCAGCTCTTCTGCCATCTGTCTCTGCCACTGGCTGGTTGGTGCTAATATTGACCACTCAGGCAAAAGCAAGCATCCTAACTCACTCCTAACTCACCATTTTCCCTATGCCAGCATAGAACACCACCTCAATAATGCAGAAGCAAGCTCCTTGTGCAGTGTCACAGCAGAGCCATACGGAGAGAAAATGGAAGATTAATTTTCAAAAATTCTAGCTCAGGAAACACGAAAGAAATCACTGGCCGCCATGCTATTGCATTCCTTTCCAGGCCTCACTGTGGAACATAGGTCAGCTATTCAAGAGCACAGAGAATAATGCGCATAAGTTTAAACCAATCCTGGAAGGCAGATTTAGGCATATTTGGCGTCCATTCTAAAACTCAATGGTGAAATCACTTGTTCTGCACCTAGAAGAGCTAATAACAAAGGGTAAATCCCACCATAAGACAACAACATGAAAGAACTTCAAATTCTCTGTGTAGTTAGTATTCCATTGCTTTCTTTAAATGAGATACTAAACAGAAGCAGAAGACTAAGTTCCTTATTAGACAGATGTAGCCATTGCTATTTTAAATTCATTTCTATGGCTTACATCTTAATGTCACCCAAAGGCCCATAATCTAAAGTCTTGGTAATCAATCTCTGGAGCTATTGGGAAATGGTGGAAATATAGGGAGTGGGGCTGAGGTGGAAGAACTTAAGTCATTGGATGGTGCCCTGAAAAGTGGTATTAGGTCAATATTTTCTCTTTTCCTCCCCTGCACACTCCTCCCTTCCTCTCCCCTACATTTCTATTCTTCTTCCTCTCTCTCTCTCTCTCTCTCTCTCTCTCTCTCTCTCTCTCTCTGTGTGTGTGTTTATCTTTGTCTCTCTTTCTCCCCCATCTCTCTGTTCTCTTTCTGTCTCTGTCTCTCTGTCTCTCTGTCACTCTGTCTCTATGTTTCTGTCTCTCTTTCTCTCTCCCTCTGTCTCACCCCCTCTTCCAGTTCTTTTGCCATCTGCATCTGCCATTGTCTTATTCTGCCAAGCAACAGAGCTAAGTGACCATGAACTGAAAGCATGAGTCAGAATAAACTTTTTTTCCTTTAAGATATTTATCTTAGGTAATTTTTTTTTTCTTGGAGCAACAGAAAATTTGTTAGTGTATGGACTTCCATGTACCTCTGTGTCTGTCTGTGAATAATCCCTCTGCCATTTGCATAAAACAAACAACTCTTTGCAATAGTAAAGATACATTTTTCCTTTTACAAGTATTAATTATCATTATACATATCCTGAATTGAATAAAACATCAAATCTAGTTTGCCAACATTGGAAAAACATTGAATAATATTTTTAAGGAACTCTAACAGTTTAGTGGTACTTGTAGCGAAAATTGTCAAAATCATAACAAAAATATTCCCACATAAGCCAAAAAAAATTTTCTAAATAAAAGTTACTTAGTTAAAAGATCTATTTTGCTAAATTTCTTATCTGAATTATTCTTGAAGCGTTAGTAAGACAGAGGTGTCAAATCAAAAACAATAGCTTGCTAAGTGTAAGAGTGTAGGGCGGGCTTTTGGGGAACATTTGGAAAACAATGTAAACTTCTGGAGAAGAAAATGTTTTAAGTGACAAAAAAGGACAATAGAATAAGGTAGTTTTAAAAATTGATCAAGGTTGCATAAATTCAGTTCTCAGCAGTGATAATGCCAGCACTGCCAGACAAAAGGCGCATATTGGATGCTAGGTATAATTATTAGATCTAGCAAAGTTTCAAGCAGACGTTGTTTTAATGATGAACGGTGTCATTTTAGCTAAGAGAATTTCTGCTGACTTTGATCTGTATCACTGCTCTTTCTTCAACTACACCTGAAAACATCCGCTTGCCAAAAATTTTAATGAAAATAGTACTTGAGCTATAATATATTAATATATAAATTTTAATGATTTATACACCAAAATGTTTCTTCTGCAAACATAAAATCCTCTGAAGTTATCTAATATTGTGTCAGTGAAGGCAAGTGAGATCTGCTCTAAAATTCCTTCTCTGGATAAGAAATATGAAAAAGTATTATTTATTTTATATTACTTGGAAATAACTCTAAATCTTTTATGTTGATGTATCTAATAATGTAATAATGATTAGTAAGATGTATGTAGCAAAAACTGTGTACTAGACAATGAACAAAAATATATTTGCCAAATATGATGGTTCAGTTTTAATTTTTAGCTTCTTAAATTTTAGCAGTCTAATTTGCTCTGATAACAAGCCCTGAAAATTGCCGACCATTCTTTCCTCTGTCTTTCTCTGTAGTACTCTTTCTCTTTTGATGGGTTCTATTTTGTCACACCCCACTTCTTCTCCAAATCCTTTTGTCTTCCCAGTTCCCTCTGCCTGTCAGTGACTCCATCCTTGTCATCAGGGGTAAAATTTGGGTCATATTTCATTCCTTACTTGAAGGAACCATAGCTACAAAACTACTTTAGTCATGTGATGCTATATTCCAAAATATCTTTTTCATTCATCATGATCATCTCTTTCCAATGTTACCTTCTTTATTGAACAGACTTTGCTACATTATAAGAGCGTCGCATAGTTCCATGCCTTGTGGCACCTTGCACGGTGCTCTAGGCCTGTCAGATGTGACACCTGTAGATACTGGAGTGAACTATATGCATTCACTGTACAGTTCAGTATCATAATCTTTGTTTTACATAAACTATAATTTAAAGCTTTCATGCAAACAAATCACATGACTAGACCTTGATATTAAGTCAAATTTTCAGCTGGAAAACAACTCTACATTATATATATTTGCTTCCTACCAAAAATTGTAGTTGATGTTAACAGTTGCAAATGTTGTAAAAACCTAATTTGCTGGGCCCTTACATATAATACACCAAAATGCAAGCAAAACAAAAATGATGAAAAATGATGAATGCAATTTAAAAATTGAGCAACACTAAGGATGTTTGCATGTAGGTTATTGGCAGATGCTGTGGAAACCACCATACTAGGAAACTCAATTCAAACCTTACAATAAACTGGTGGAAAGTTATTATATACGACATCTTACACATGGGAAAACTTTCACATTTTTACTACTTCATGATCACGTATCTAGTGCATGCCACCCTTAAAAATCAAATCTAACGTTTTATTTCTTAAAACCATATTTTCAGGGAGATACCTAATAATCTGTAACAGGGTTCTGTCTCACTATACAATGTAGATAAAATTTAAAAGGGAAAAGTTCTGTATACTACATTTGGGAATTTTTAGATAAGAGCTAAAATTTTAAGTTAAACTGAAGCACTTCCAAATCTCTGAAAACGTCAATCATGCGTTACCTGGCCTCTGAGCACTTATACAAGATGTTTCTCTGCCTAGAAAAATAAAACCATAATATCAGTAGGTGAATTGCATTGTAATCATTCACACACTTATTGATTTAATAAATTAACTTGTAATAAATGCTGTCTGAAGCGGCTCCTTATTATCTTCAAATTTTAATCACACTTAGAAAAATAGAGTTGTAATTTAAATATTTTGTTTATCAGCTACCTGACTAAATAATCTACATATTTATCTCAGTGTTAATTTATTTACTTGTAAACAGGATTTCAGAGTCCTTATTGCATCAGACAATTGTGAGAATAAATTTAGAGGCACTGAAAATCACTGAGCCTGGTTAGATCTGTTTCAGCCATGATTTGGATTTTTGTGTGTGTGCTCTTTTCAGTTTCCCAGTTTTTGTCTATGACTTAGCACTCTGATTATATACACCAATTTCTCCAGGAAGACATCCTAGGAATTCAACACAAGATGAAGCATATATATTTTTTTCATGTTATGACAAACAATATTTTATAATTTGACCATTACTATTTCAAGATCATCTACAGATACTTTGCTTCCCAAATCAAAGTGTAAAATTCTTCAGGGCAAAGTGTGATCTGTGTTTCTCACCAGTGTGGTTGGAGAGTCTTCAAATAGATTCTTTTTTAATGTATTTGGAATAGGGTCTCACTGCACAGCTCAGACTCATAGGGATCCTCCTGTTTCAGTCACCTCAACACTGGGATTACAGGCACGTGCCACCACATTGGGTCTCTGCAGCTGGCTGTGTGTCCAGGGTCAGGACTGGCACTGTATGTCTTATGGGGATCAAACCCTGGTCCCTGCACTTGCTTAAGCAGGCACTTAATCCACTGAGCTGTCTCACCATCCCTCAAATTGATTCTTAATGACTCTTCCTGAGTAAATGTGCTTGGGATACATCAAAGCAACCAGGAAATAAGGGTGGTGAAGTCCAAGGTAGCTGTTGTAGGGTGCAAGAAGTTTTTATATCAGTTTGTGTATTTCTAGGCTCCATATACAAACTTACTATCTCACTGATCTTGCTTAGAAATATATACATGCTAAATAAAATCTCAAAATGCTGCATTTATTGTGCTAGCATATATAAAGATTAATCCTAATATTTAGGAAGAACTCATAGGCTCAAGTAGTGTCCGTTAAAAAGTGTCATCAGTCAAATGCTCCTTATTTCATTTTGGTAGCTATAAAGATTGAAAATGTAAGACAAATCTAGGCTCTTTTCACCTTTTCATTTCATTTAACTTCACTTTTGGAATGATTTTCAACGTAATTTTATTCTAGCAGTGACTCTATGATAAACCGAGAGAGAACTTCATCCTGTGTTGATGGATGCTGGCTGCTCGGCTGACACGGCACATTTGCTTTTTTGTCTGGTTTTCCTTCAAGAAATATAGTTGTCCATCCTCTCTTTTGCAATTAGGCTTAGAATGGAAGGGCAGAAGCCATCATGTACAACCCTTTTCCTAAAAACAATCTAGGAAGAATAGGTTTAATTCAGAGGGAATAGTGCACCAACACGAGGAAACGTGGAGAAGCAAGAAGAACAGCCACGGAAACAACAAAAGAAAGAGTTTGCAAAAGCTCTCAAAACTTGTAAAGCTTTAATACACCGTATTTGATATATCTCAGTGGAGCGTGCATCAGAGGGGAAAGGCGTGTCATTGCTCTGAAACTGTCTTTTCTAATTCAGTGCATCCATGTATTGCTGTAAATCTGTTTCCCAGTCTCACTTCCCGATGCAGGCACCAGGGAACAAGCTTCACTGCTATCTATCAGCTCAGATAAGGAAAAGTTCCTTTCAGCCTGACACTGACAACTTAATGAAATGGAGGCTAAGATGCATGCAAATAAGAAAAATGCCAGTAAGGGAATGACCCTGCACAGTGTGTACAGTGGGCACCAGGCAGGTAGCTCTTCCTCTGTTTATTCGCTTAGGCAAGGCCAGTGAGATTCAGCCAGTAAGAAAGCTTCCTACGGACAGAGATGGCTTGTGGAAAGTACCTTCATTTAAAAAATAATTTTATAGACACAAATTATAAAGAATCTAGTAAAGGAAGTGAAGCTAAAACATTTTCAAGGGAAAAAGCTATTTTTCTTTTTTTTTTTAATTCTTAAAGAACACAAAATAGAGATATAAAGAAAAAAAACTGCTAGAAATAATACAGTATTTCACTAACCAAAGTAATAGGAAGAGAACAATGGTTGCTGTATTACATGATGTTATCCTCCAACAAGTTGTTCACATTATCAGATATAAATGTATAAGATTCATTGAAAAAATAATAACAAAGAAGTTATAAGAAATTCAAAAGAGAGAAAAAAGAGAGTTAAAAAAGAAAGTAAGCATTAACTGCTCCTTTCAAAAGACCAGCAGAAATTGACAGCACAATTATCCAGGCCACTCTGCATACCTCGCCAGTGGGTATTGTAGTTGCCTGCCATTCCTTGCAATGGAGACTTTCTAAAATCTAAAAATCAGGGAGATTTACATAAAATTAACCGAATAATTGTTCCAGTCTCTTACTCAAAACATGACAAATACCTCTTATCATTCCTCTCCCTATTAGCTTTTCTTTTCACACGCCTACACTGTTCATTAATTTCTGTAAGAAGGGAAATAGGAACTCATTGGGAGGAATGTCCTGTCACAGAACACATTATTAATTTTGTGTAGGCAGGAAGTCCCCAGAATCTCATGAGGAAATCAGACCTGTGAGAGCATTACAGTATCAGCTGTGGTGAAAAGGGTGATGGTTACAGAGAAAATGTCCCTGATGAGAATATACACTTTGGCCACCACTCAGCTAAACTCAAAGTGAATTTTGTAATTCTTACAAGGGTTTTCTTGGTTATGAATGCAATTTCATTCCGGATTGGAACATATTTGCACTGATGGTTTGGGAACTTTAGCTAAATGTTTATTACCAGCTTCTTCCAAAACACACAAGTCATTTCATAAAACTTTTTCAGACAAAAACAAGGTAAAGATACTGCTCTTGCTAAGACCCTTCACACACCTCTATTTAGATGTCCTTAATCCCCTAGGATTTCCAATGGAAAAGAAGCCTGATTTTTACTGTTCATTAGCTAGATTTGTATTTAATGTCATTCTATAGCCCCAGAATATGTTAAAGCTTACATCATGGATATGGTCGGAATCAAAATTAACAGAAATATTAATGATGCAGCTTTAAAGAATAGGAAAACCATCTGAGAAAATATGGGCATAAGTTAGTTTATCTCAGGTCTTCCATCTTCATATGTAAAGTTTTTTTTTTTAACTCTATTCTAGTGGAAACTAGAATACTTTGTTTATTCTCATACTGACATCCATCAGGAAAAATTGAGATGTTACATTTATTTATTCTTTTACTTCTATGTAAGGGACACCCCTACTTTATAGTTAAATAATATTTATCAAAAGTCAAGACGAGAGACACAATGCAGAGAAAGTGTTAATTTAAAAATATGTAGTCATTCTTTCCATAGACCTCTGTGTTGTAAAATGTGTCAGAGGGCTGGAGCAATAGCTCAGCAGTCTAAGCCCCTGCCTGGAAAGCTCAAGTTCCCGAATTTGATCCCAAGTACCACACGCCAGGCTGGCCCAGCTAGCCCACGGAAGCCGGGCATGGTGGTGCACGCCTATATGCCCAGCACTGTGGAGGATAAGACAGGAGGATCACTATAAGTCTGAGCCACATAGTGAGACTCTGTACTACATAAATAAATGAAAGACTAAAAAAATTAAGAAATGCATAAGATCAACAGAAATGTATTTAGTTAGTAATTTTATGCATACTCCAGAGAAGTGCATTTATTTCACTTTTGCCAAACGTTATTATAAGAAACGATATCCCTAATTTACTCAGAAATGTATTGACACGCTATATCATTAGCTAGAACAGGAAATTGCTTTAGGATTTGAAGAAAATGAAACATACAAGTTTTAGTTAATATACTAAATTTTCTCTCTTTTATCTCTGACAATTGGACAGCCCCCACAGGTGACTGAGGGACACAGGTCGGTCCCTCAGGTGCTTCTCGATGGTATGTTCCTCACACTCTCTACTCTGTCCTCTAAGTCAGCCTAGGAGAAAGGAAGGAGAGAAAGCCTGGGGGGCTCTTGGAAGGTGTGCTACAGGCCATACCTATGTTGAACAAACAGCATTTCTTTCCACCTCACATTTCATAGTCCTTAGTCAAATAGCCCCTCCTCACTACAGTCTGTATCATTATAAAGTTGATATTTTTGTGCAATTGTAGCATAGCTTTACCAGCACTGTCACTACAAATGGTCCTCTTTGTTAATTGCAGTGTTCCTAAAGCTTAGGGGATCTGTTTCTGAATAAGTTAACAATATTGATTTTCTTGTGGACATGATTAAAAGTACAAATTTCACTTGTCATAATATAGATATGTAAATTAGTATGGTACTTATCATTATAAATAGGATTGAATACACACTATCTTCATTAATGTTCTTTGTGCCTTTCATTTCAAACAGATAGCAGATGTATCAATTATTTTATGTAAATATATGAAATAATTGATGTTACTATAAAAAGTCACAAAAATTAAAAAGTACATTAAGTAAACAAACACATGAACAACTATGTAAGTAGATAGGCATATAAGCAACTAGGAAGATAAAAGGACAAATCAATATGTAATTCTTATTATGAATAATAAGGTGTGACACTGAAAATAGAGAGATAGATGCCATCTTTATGCTTCCCCCCGGGCATACCAAGCTGACGACCGACTCCCGGCATGATGTGCACGCCTAGAATCCCAGTGCTGAAGAGGCTGAAAACAGGAGGATCACTATGAGGCCGAGGTGTGTAGTGAAACCCTGCACCGAATACATGAAAAAAATACATCTTTATAATTCTTTTCAAGAAGGCTCCGGTTTGATTGGAGACATAGTATATTATGTGCAAAATGAGTACTGGTAGGGTCACAATAGACTTACACTTTCTGTAAATTAAATGAGCATCTAGAAACTACTATTGTGTTATATAATAATTTCTGAAAGATATTGATTTGGTAAGTAGGGCTTTGGAGGAATTAAACACTAAATATTTTCTCTGATACTGAGCTACATGTTCAGCCCTAAATGAAACTTTCAGCCTTATTGATAAACTTTGAAAGTGTTCTTCAAACCATAACAAAGAAAAAGCCCTTATTAAAAAAAAAGAAGTATTGTAACAGCTGAGAAAAAGATGAATTAGAGAGTAGAAAATAACTCACATTTGGAAGTTTTTGAGTGACAATGGTGAGAAATGAGGATTTAACCTACAGGGCTGATGCCAAGCGGTGTAGGACGTATACATGAAGAAAAATCATGCCACTAGTACCTGTTTTGAAACTGTCTTGTTGCTATTTCTTTCTCATCAAAATTAATTTTAAAAAGCCGCTATCTGTAGCTACTACATGTTTTACATAGCTTCGTTTAGTTCTCACATGTCTGTACAAGGCATGTGTTAGCTTCTTCTATAGATACTGAAACTTGAAGAGTAGTCTATGTAACCTCGCTTGCCAAGAGGACAGCACAAGGCTGAGTGGAAATCAGCTCAAACTGATTCAAGCCCCGCCATTTTCTGAAAACCATGAAGGACTGTAAGGTAGGTATGAGGGACACCATGCAGTAGGGTGGGGGCCCAAATGGAGAGAAACAAAACAGAAAGAAAAAACAGAAGAGGAAAGCTTGTTAAGCAAAGGTTATCTTTGCTACTATTACCTGTGGACATCAGATTCCAAATCATTAAATTTTTGAATATGGACTACTACCACTGACTTTCTAGCCGGCTTCAGGCCTTTAGCCTTCACCGTAGCTGCATCATTGATTCCTTTTCTTCTGATGCTTGCAGTTTCTTGGCCGGAGCAGCTGCCGTATTTCTCTTTTTCTACTCAGCCCCGCCCACGTAGGCCAGTCTAATAACGCTTTGGTATAGACACATTCTATTTGTTCTGTTCCTCCAGGAAACTGACTGATACAGATTGATAGGGTACATGCTTTAAAAGCAGAGGAGTTTCAGGTAATAAAACGTATGAAGTAAGGCCATTGCTGTAAGATGAACACAGTTCTCCCTTGAAAGCTGGATCAACAAATATTTGAAGACATAGAGAAAAGCAACCCTGCAAGAGAGACATTGAGAATGTAGCGGAAAATAGAAAACTTTGTAATTGAAACCAATTGTATATACTTTACTTACTATGTGATAAATCACTCCTAACTTTGTATTACAAATGAAACATATGAATCATAATTGGTATTACTTCTTTTCCATATGAAGTACTGGTTATCGATCTTATTACTCATTCCTTTAAAAAAATTCTAAAAAGGACAGCCTCCCATTCCTTTCGAATTTACTTCTCTAGAAAACAATATTATTTATCGCATTACATTGCATCTATTTATTACATTCTGTGTATGGCACATAGCTTACACTGACAATTTTATAATAATAGTATTGATCATTTTGACTACTCACTGGTATTTTCTAAACAGTGTTATTAATATAAAATGGTCTTTCTATTGAAGTTATTTTAAGGCTATTTGGATGTTACCCTAATTAGTAGGTACTTAAAATAATAAAAAATATAACTAATAATTTAAATATTTAAATCTATGCCAGTTTTTTCTAAGTGCACATATTTCAATTGATCTTTTGAAGTATGTTGGAAAATGTAGAGTATCAGGGAATCATGGGGAAATGATGAAAATCATGGGATTCTTTAATACACACTTCCCGAAGGAGCCTAAATTAAAAAAAAATCACATTGTAAGTTTTCTGACATTTCAAGTCCCTCTGAACTCTTATTTCCAGCTGCAGAAGCAGAGCAATTTATTCTGCAAATACTGCCATTGTGAAGACATATTGTGCTCCATACTCTCCATTAAGTTTTCATTTGCCAAACCGGAGTCAACTAAGGCAGTAGAAATATATTTTGAGTAGAAGCTAGGGAAAAAACTAGCATATAATACCTTTATTTTTCTACAGATTCTTGCATTTCAATCTTAGCTTTTCTGTACAAATGATTTCCATTAATTAGTTCCAGAGAATGATAATTTTAAAGCTACATGACAAAGAACAGTTTCCAATTTCTGTTACATCCCTAAAATGCATTTCTGCCCTGCGTTCTTAGATGTTTTTCTCCCTATGGATTTTCTTATTGTACCCCTTGTGGGTCTAAATAACCACCCTCTTTGATAAAGGAAACATCTTCTTTGATAGAAAAAACAAATCATAGAATCTTTTTAATTTGCATTCATTCATAACTTATTTTTGAGATTGTCAAATGAATAGAGGTAAAGTAGTACCAATATATCAATATCCATATTAAAATCTCCACTTTTTCAGTCATGGTTTAAGGACTGTAGTTACCAGGGTCATGAGTGCTCAGCATTTAGAATAATAGAGAACTATAAATATCAAGGAAAAGCGGATATAATTATTATGAGGGAGTGAAGGATGGTATCATGAAATATGAAAGAACAGTGATCATTTGTATTAGTTTGTTTTTCTTTTAATACAATAATCCCACATAAATTAGTTCAGTTAGCCTTTCCTTTTGACCTTAAGCTGTTCAAGCTTAGAGGAGTTGGCAAGATTCCTCTTCTCCCATTGAACTCTGTGTGAACATAGCTGTTTTGTAGTTCACACAGATCACAGACTTTTGATCTAAATATATGAAAGAAGAGGAGAGAAAGTCAAGTATTTCAAATAAAAATATAAGATGACATTCTCAGAGATAAGAGCTCATTTGTATATATTTTTAAAGGCTGTGAAAAAAAGAACTAACTTAGAGGGGAAGCAGAGCTTAGCGGATTCCTGAGATGGTGCCTAGCACTGCCTCCGACTAATGATGCCTTTATTATGTCATTACCATTATTATTTCAAGCTTTTTCCTTTTGTTTGTTTTATCAAAATCCGGTTGTATGTAATATACCTATATACCAGGCTCATTTTTGCAAGTTCTTCGGGTACAAGAAGAACTTTAGCTCTCTTTCTGTTAGAATTTCAGTGTCTACTCAAGTTTCAGTCCTTCACAACGTGTACCTGAGCTTTTTATTGGTGAGAATGAGACTAGTGAAAATGTATTTATATAAGTATCTATACTTATTTGTATATGCTTATTTTATACATATATGTAAGTATAATATATATATATATATATATATATATATATATATGCTACTTATTTTTGATTCAGAAATGCCCCTCCTAAGGTAAGAAGATATGATAGGATCATGGCTCAGATTTTCTTCTTGTATTTGAAAATACACCCTCACCAACAGTGGTCTTATGCACACAACGCACAGCCCAAGCAATACAGTACACTGACTCAGTACCCATCTTAACTAAACTTTCATTATTAGCTCATCAAAAAAAGCATCATTTTTCCTCTATAAGACTGAGAAGGACAAGCAAGCTCCAGACTCACCTGAAATGATTCAACCACGTGTTCTTGTTGATCCCATGAGTTATATCTTTATAACATCATTTAGAAATAGGATATGCTTGAAAAACACTCTATCTGCAGCTCTTGAACCCTTTCAAATGTGAAAACTCCCTCAGACCTCAATATCATTTACAAAACAGAAGCATGCAATGTTGTGTTGAGATGAAAATGACTAGTTGATGTAAAAATGTGGTCAAATACTAGATGAGTGATTTCCAGGGACTTTAGGGGAAGGTAAAGATGTCTGAACTTAGATAGTAATAATGACTTCACAACTTTGTGAACATACCAATAACCAAAGCAAACTGAATGACGCATTTCAAAAGAGAAAATTTGATGCTATATGAGGTAGATTTCAATAAAGATGCTGCAAAAAATAAAATAAAAATTTAGAGCAACTTTAAAAATCCATAATTTGAAATATCCAGTAACTTTAATGGTGTCCAAAATGATACATATGCATGAAAACAAAGATCTTGAGAAATGGTTGTTTGCTACACGACATAAAATTAATGTATCTTTTCTATATAAGAATACATACAATTAGGGGCTTGGGAAATAGCTTGGTGGTCTACATGCCTGCTTGGCGACCACAAGCACTCGGGTTCAATCCCTGGTACTGCATGCCCTGCCAGCTCTGTACTGAGCCAGCCACCGAAACCAGGCATGGTGGCACACACATGTAATCCCAGCCCTGGGGAGGCTAACATAGGAGGATCACTATGAGGCTGAGCTGTGTAGCAAGACCCTGTGCCAAATAAATAAATAAGTGATATAAAAATAGAGTACTTATAATTAAAGAAATGATAATAACTCGTATGAGTTATTCACATTATTTCAATGGTAACTTAAGAAAAATTGAGATTGGCACATGATTCGTCATGCAAGAACAAAATCCTTCCATCAACTTCTACTGATTCTGCATTGTTCATATTTATACTTTTCTCTTTTCTTTTTTTTTTCTGGGAGTTAATCTCAGGACCTTACACCTGCCAGGCAGGCACTTACACAGCTGAGCTATCTTCAAGGCCCTACACAAGTTTTCTGAATTTTGATGTGTAAGAAATGTTTTGGATCACCTATCACTTGCAAGTTCTAGTTCATTCTTTTTGGTTTGGTTTTGGTTTGATATTTTTGACATAGGGTCTCACTGTGTATTCAGCTTGCCCTTGGATGTGCTAGTGAGGGCTTCTTTTGGTTGACTTTCACTTTGAGTTCTTCTTTTTTTTTTTGAAAGAGAAAAAAAGAATAGAAATAAAAATAAAACAATTTAAAATAGAGTAACAAGAGAGTAACAATAACCCATGAATATTGTATTGTTATCTTCATAGTAGTTACTCAGAGTACAAGATATAGGCATGAAATATTGACCAAATGATATTAATACAATCCTTTGTTTTCATTTAACTAAGAGAAACTAGCTCTATAGCAATCCAAATTATCATATATGTATTTATATTTCTTTTCCTTTTCTCTGCCTTCTTTTCCCCTTTCCTGCATCAATTTCTCTTTCTTTTGAATTTTCAGTCTGAGTTCTTATGAATGCCATTTTCAACATTCTTACAACAAAGGATGCATAGCTTGGATTTTGCATGTGTTGCATAAAAAGTTATGTATAGAAATAGAGATCATCATTTATTTTCTCTCAGAAGCAAACAGAGCACACTGAGTTGAATTCCGTCTCTAGCAGCCACTGCAGCTTGCACGTGTGGCAGCTCCTGCAGCATGTGGCTGACACAGCAGGAACTCAGGGTTCTTTATGCTTGTCTCATGGGCAATCACAGGTAAGCTGATATGTGTTGCAAGCCAGTGAAATCTGTTACACAATTTTATGTTTTTTCTTTTGTTACTAGTGATATCATATTGCTGAAGTGCTATTTATACAAGATCATTGGCTATTTTAAGAATAAATATAAGGTCAGTTTTAGCTACTTAGGACATCAAAAGTGAATAAATTAAAGATAAGAGAAATGAGGAGTGTTTTTTTTTTTTTTTAGTACATATATACCAATATACTTGCAAGTCTTGGGGACTCATAATGTCCACATGAAATAGGTTTAGAATCGGAATGCAGATAATAGAATCTGTTTGATTAGAAGTACTGGTTTATCTTAAATTTCTATCTCTCTCTGGGACTAAAGAAGTTATGACAGGGGCGGGGGAGATAGATCAGCAGTCTAAGCACCTGCCTGGCAGATGCAAGGACCTGGTTTGATTCCCCTGTACCACATGCCATGCAGGCCCTGGAATCTTTGATACACTGTGCTGACCACCAAAAATGGACATGGTGGCACACACCTGTAATCCCAGCACTGGGGAGACTGAGACAGGGGATTACAATAAATCCAAGGTGCATAACGAGACCAGGCAAGAAAGAAAGAAAGAAAGAAAGAAAGAAAGAAAGAAAGAAAGAAAGAAAGAAAGAAAGAAAGAAAGAAAGAAAGAAAGATTTAGAATGGGCTGGCATTGAAGGTGTTGTTAATACATTCTAATAAAATTCAGAATCATTAAACAATTTTGTACTCATTTAAAGACTGTTGCTTTCTTATTTATATCTTATAATGTATGTTTCAAACAGAAGGAGAAACAAGTTTACTTTAAATGATAATCTTGTTCCATAAAAGGACAGTGATTTACTTGGGCACATTTAAATCACTCTCTACTTAAGTTTTATCCTCCAGTTAAATGTGACTTTGAAGCCTAACTTTGCTTTTTCAAATGATATGTTTCAGTTTTCAATCATGTATTTTCTTTCTACTCTCCAGATAAAGAAAAAGCTATTTTCACTATAAAAGAAACCTTTTCCTTGTGTGACAGCTGTAATACACTCCTTTCACATATGAACACCATTTTTTTTCAAATTTAAAATCATATATATATATATATATATATATATATCTTTATGAGTTGAATCTGATTATTGCAGGGTGAAATATTTCTTTAAAAAAATCTCAGCACAAACAGGGGTCTCCTAAAACCTGAGATTTTCAAGCAATTTTCACATGAAAAAAATACTTCAAAGAGAGATGTGTCAGGGTTGGAAAGTCAGTTAGGTTGATCGTGCCTTCAGTTTCCAGTGCAAGGCAAAACTATAATCCCTTTACTGTCAATTTCTATCTCCACACCTCTCCTAAACACATTGATCTGTGCTCTCCAGGAAGCCCTGTTCTTCTAAATACAAGCTAAACCAATTTCTGTAGTTCCTCAATAGAAACCTGTCCCAGTTTCAGAGGATTCCTGATTCCTGTCAACCACTTGGGATTCTAGATCTTCATGTTTTGGGCTGGAAGACAGAATTAATACTTATTCTCCTAATCCAATTCTATTTCTAGACATTTCCTTTCCCTGTTCATTCTAAGCAAAGAGAGCAATGTCAACACAAATATCATCATTCCTTTGTGTTCCAAGTAGTATCCATTTGGATGCAACCTGTCTTTATTTAAATGATTTCTTAAAATATTCACCGTTTAGAAAGTCACTTACTGTGATGAAATAATGAAAAGGTAAGAAAAGAAGTCCAACCTTACCTTCCAGTCCATTCTCCAAAATTATCACATTTACCTATTCTTTCATTCAATTGCCTGTCATTTTAGCCTTATTTTTTTAATGTTTTGCTATACCTTTTTTCACATTGCAACAAATAGGTCTAAAATCTTTTCTTAAATGTATTGATTTAATAGTGTAAATTTATAAAAGGTTGTTAAGTTGTTTTGCTCAAGTCTGGGACTGCTGGATGAGCTTGGCTTAGTGGATCTTGGGTGGACTCACTCACGGGCATATGTGTAATTGCAGACCAGCTCTAGTCCCACAGGCCTAGAATGGCTTCTGCAGGGAGATTCAGTTACCCTCCCAGTTTGTTGTACCCAAAAGGTGCTTATAGTCCTTGAGCAAACTGGCCCTGTCTTTATGATACATGGCAATTTACAAAAGCAAAGCAGTAAGAAAATGTGCAGGCATTCTTTAAAAAGCCTGCTTGCAAGGCCCTACCAAATAGCTCAGCAGATTAAAATGCCTGCAAGGAGGTGCAGGGGCCTGGGATTAGATTCTCTGGTTGGCCCCGCCCCTGCCCACAGGGCTGCTGGGACAGCAATTGAGACTGCACGTGGTATGTGAGCCTGCAATCTCAGCTCTTGGCTGTAAAAGGCAGACCACTATGAGTCTGATCTAGTAGTGAGAACTTGAACACCCTGTAGACCCTCCCCTAATATACAGGAAAAAAATAACAATAAATAAAAAGCCTACTTGCACCAGATTTCTGGCTACTGCGTTGTTCAAAGCAAGGCACAAAGCTCGGTGCAGAGTAGAGCTGGGAGCACATTGCCACAAGACCTAGAAATGGACCCGAGTTAAGCAGGTGCGTGATGGACTCAAGGCAGCCTCCTCTATTAGGATATGAAACACACATCGTCAATTAGATCCTAACCAAGAGGATTAGATTTTCTGGGTTATTTGCATATGTCAAAAATCTCCTAACCTTTTTTATTTTCTCTCTCCTTTTTAATATTTTTTCATAATTTTTGGAACAGTCTGGTAATATGAACAATTAATCTGAAGACAATATGTGATATAACAACCATTGTTGAATTCCTATCATTTTGTTTAGTGAAAATCTGTACCTTTCTATTTATTTAATTAATTAATTATTTATTTATTTTACTTTTTTGGTATTTCTTTAAAATACAAAAAATTTTAAGAAAAGAAAAATCTGTCATAAAGTTTGAAATTTGGCTGCCTGTGTAATTCAAGGTAGGAAATATTATTGTAATCATAATACAAGTTCACTTTCTCATTGTTGTTTAGGGTTAAGTGTTGTTATTGAGAAGTTTAATATCATTTTTTGTCTTTTCCTTCATTTATGCCCTGTTCTAATCTTTTCAGAACAATGGCAGGTATCTGTCACTTAGGCCTTTTTGCTTCACCTTGGAAATGTGTAATGTTGTTCCCTCCTGCTGATGAATTCCTGTCTGAGTGTTTCTATGAGTTTATTTATTATGCAGGATCATGTTCATTTAGGACTTCACCTGTATTATGCTGGGGGTGATTTCCCTGTTTCTATTTATCCTGGTCTCCACTTCTGAAGTCCTAAGTACCTGAATGACAGATTTCCTGAAATAATCATGTAAGTCTTTTATCTTATTCTGAACATCTGTGATCCCTGGCAACTTCTGTGAGCTCACACTGCCTGTGTGGGTCTCCAGTTACTCTCTTTAGTTGTCAAGCTGGCTACTGGATACTACTCCCTCATACACTTAAAGTTCCTGAAGTCTAAGTCTTCTTATTTTAATGTTGTCAGGAATTAAATTAAAAAATTCCTGCTTTGCCCTAGAAATTTGGTGGCATGAATTCCATGACTGGTTCAGGAGAGATATCTTCTCTTCTTTTCATTGACTTCCAAATCCTGTGCTCAACTCTGCTGTCTTGTTTTCCTTTTTTCCTCAATATTTGATTTTACTGATTTAAATTTTATTAAAGTTCATTTTCTATCATTTCAGTGATTTCTAAGGAGGATATCAAATGAATGTGGTAAATTTAACACTTGAAAACATAAATCTATTCATTTTTAGTTTTTATTATTCACACTATCACTCTCTTGCCATAAATATAACTTAAGGTTAGGCATCATTAGGTGAATATCCTACTTCTATTTGGAAATAATAGATCCCTGAAGTTAAGAGCTCTCCTATACACTGTAGTTAACATCTCTCCCATAATTTCTAAAATCTCAGGTCATATACCCCAACCTAAAAAGAAAATGATTTTACATAACACCTGGATCAATATTTACAGAAGCACTAACAGATACACTATTCCTGGACAAGTAAACTAGATGTGTATATTCAAAATTTATAACTCATCTTTCTCTTTGTTATGGTAACTCTAAAGTATCTCAAGTATCTCTTACTAGATCAAACACTTACAAAAAGGTAGGCAAGCCAGGTGTAATGACATTCACCTGTAATCCCAGCACTCTTAAGGCTGAGAAAGGAAGGTGGCTGTTTAGTTTGAGGCTAGCATGGGCTAAATAGTGAGTTTAAGGTCACCTTCAACTGCATAATGAGACCCTGTTAAAAAGAAGAAAGAAAGTGAGAGTGGAAGTGGGAGTTGGAGCTGGAGCCTGAGCCCGAGCTGAAGCCAGGGACGGAGCCAGAGATAGAGACAGGAAGGGAGGGAAGAAGGAAAGAAGGAAAGAAGAGGAAGGAAAGGAGAGGAGAAGAGAGGAGGGGAGGGGAGGGGAGAGGAGAGGAGAGGAGAGGAGAGGAGAGAAGAGGAAAAGAAAAGAAAAGAAAAGAAAAGAAAAGAAAAGAAAAGAAAAGAAAAGAAAAGAAAAGAAAAGAAAAGAAAAGAAAAGAGAGGGAGGAAGGGAAGAAAATGTCAGAGCAGACTAAGTTTTGACAGAGTTTATATTACTCTAGGTATGGCAAGACATCAATCCTGAAAAGGTAAGAATGGGATTTGCATTATGGTGCTTAGGTCCTAGGGCTGAATTTAGGACCATAGAATCACATAGAAAATCTAGTAGTAAATTAAAATTCAAGACAGATTAAGATAAAAGGAAAATCATCAGAAAGTGGAGCAGTTTTCAAACTGGACACTTGAGAGTCCATGTCTTGGAGGATATTTTATACTTGTAGCAACCAATGCATGCATATAAAATGAAAATAGAGGTACAAATTGGAAACTTCACATTATTCCAGAGACAGTAATTCCTGAAGCCATGAAATTGGCTTTATGCCACCATTTATTAGCTTGGTGGATGGGAGACTGTAATATATCTTAATAGAACTGAAAGGGCATTATTAAGTTCTGCATTAGATGGAATAAATGATGACAAATATTAATTTCAATCAAACCTGTGTTATCTTTTCATATCGTATAAATGAACTACTGCCCATTATGATCCTAAAAATTCAAAGTTATAGAATGCTTTTGTTCTTTTCCAAAATTAACTACTAAATCAATTGATTTTCAATGTATCCTGCTGTGTAACATTGTTTTCTCTGATTTAGGTTATCATAACCAATATGAATGTGAATATGAAGATGCACGAGGTATAACTGAAAGATAAGGTAAAAGTTTAAATCCGGAATAATTCATTACAGATGCAGACTTGTTGCCATAACTCCCCTCAAAATACTCCCTTTTTTCAAACACATATATCCCACTGTTCTTGACATAGATTGTATTTCTGAAGCAGTTCTGTCAGACCTCTTTTACGAGGGTCTTTACTTGGATTGTTGTGGCTGCCTTGGTGCTCTGAACTGGTTCAAAAGGTTAGCTTTTGACAGTCACTTGACTGTGATGGAAAGAGAGAAATCTCACAAAACCTGATAAAGTGATGAGAACAGTCCACTGGGGTTTTTCTTTGTTGTTGTTTATTTGTTTTTTGTATTTAGTGCAGGGCCTACAGGGTCTCACTACACAGATCACACTTGTAGTGATCCTCCTATTTTCAGTTTCTCAAGTGCTGGGATTACAGGTATGCGCCACCACGCCCATTCTCAATCTCCAGGGGTGGGGCCTGCAGGGCACAGCTGGGGATCAAACCCCAGGCCCCTGTGTCTGCCTAAGCAGGGGCTTTAATCAGCTGAGCTATCTGGTCAGCCCTCACCACTGGGTTTTTAAGACCTTCCCTGTGCATCTGATGGGGACAAGCAGCACCATTCACTGCATTTTATATCACACTCAGTAAAAACACAAAATAAGAATTCCAGAACTACTGAGAAATTGGAAAGAAAGCCACAGTAAGTGTGGTTAGGACAAAGGAGAGTATTTTGAGAAGAATTAATGACAATGTATATTTTACTGTGAAAGATTCATAACTTAAAGTTACCAAACATTTTCAATACATATGTATTGAACATATATACTACATATCACACACACACACACACACACACACACACACACACACACACACACACACACGTAGATAGATACAGTTCAGGGAACCAAACCCAAGCCTGTGTTAATTCTTGCTTGTTTGCTTATTCATTTATTATTACAAATTGAACCTAAGGCTTTTACACCGAGCTACATTCACAATGCTTTAATATTTTTCTATGTTCTTTTTACTCTGATGCAGAGTCTTGCTAGGTTCCCAGGGTGGACCAGAACATGTAATGTTCCTTCTTTAGCACGTGAGTAGTCGGTTAGTGGCACATTCCACCTCACAAACATTCAAGAGTGGCATTATTTTAAAATTGTAAAGAGAAAAAAAGATATACATAACAGTGAGAGTTTCAAAACAGATGAGTCTCAAGTCACATCGATTTACCTATACAAGTCTCTACATTACCCTTCCGATAGCTGAATAGTATCCATATTATTAAAAAAAATAAAGCACACCATTTTTTATCCATTACTCAGTTGATGGGCATCTGGTTTATTTCCAAGATTTAGCTATTACAGATTATACTGCCACAAAAAATGGGTGCACATATATCACTGTGGTGGTATTTTTCAGTTCTTCTGTAGAGATACCTAGAAATGGACTAGCTGGTTTGAATAGGACCTCAAATCCTAGTTTTTAAAGATATCTCTACACTGATATGATATCCACACTTCTTTCACAAGTCCACACTCCTAGTAACAGTAGAGAAGGGTTCCTTTATCTCCACAACCTGTGCAACATTTATTGTTGGTTGATGTTTTAATGATAGCCATACTTTCTGGGGTGAGATGGAATCTCAGATGTGTATTAACTTTCATATCTCAAATGATTAATATGCTGTTGCACATTTTCTCACACATTTATTTTCCATTTGTAATTCTTCATCTGTGAAGTGAAGAAACACATTTCTCAGATGCCCACTTGATTGGGGGTCTGATTTTCTGTTTCAATTATTTATATTTCCTAGATATGCTTCCTTTTTCTCTGGGACATCTGGATATATTGGTTTTCCCACTCTGTGTCTTGTCTTTTTGCTCTGTTGGTGATTTATTTTATTGTGCAAAAGCTTTTTAATAAGGTGAGAGATCACATCTTTTGACTCTTTGTAATACGTCCCTTACAGTATGGGGGTTTTCTGTGAACTCTCTGCCTATGCCTATGTCTTTGGCATTTCTGTCTTCTTGTCTAGTAAATTTGGTGTTTCTATTTTAATACTTAGATCTTCTATCCACTTTGACTCAATTTAGTGCATGGTGACAGACATGGGTCTAATTTTAGCCTTCAGCATGTGGAGGGCCAGATTTTCCAGCACCATTTATTAAAAACACTGTCTTCCTTCCAGAGGACATGTTTGGCTCCTTGTCAAAGATAAGGTGACTGGGTGTTTTTGATAACATGTCTGTATCTTCTATTCTGTTTTACTAATCCTCAGGCCCACATTTTTTTCCAGTACCATGCTGATTTTACCACAGAAGCTTTGTAGCATAATTTCAACTCAGGAATTGTGAATCTTCCTGCCTTGCATGTGTTTCCCAGAATTTCTTTTGTTATTCAAGGTCTTCCCTGGTTCCAAATAAACTTGAGGAATGTATTCTCTAGATCTCAGAGGTATGTTAATGTTATTTTGATTGGGATTCCATTAAACCTGTGCAGCTATTTTGGGAGTATGGCCATTTTCACTATATGTGTCTTCCTATCCAAGAGCAAGAGATATCTTTCCATCTTCTGATATCCTCTTCAATCTCCTTTTTTAAAGTACTGTAATTTTCACTGCACAGATCTTTACATCATTTGTTGGACTGATTCTTAGGCATTTCTTTTTTTATGGTATTGTGAAGGATGTGATTCCTTAATGTCACACACTCTCTGTGTGAATGTAGTGCTTGTGTATAAGACTGCTATTGACTTTTTTTTTTTTGAACCAGGGATTGAACTCAGGTCCTTGTGCTTGCCAGGCAAGCACTTATTCTACTGAGCTGTCTCCCCAGCCCCATGCTATTGACTTTTGAGTGTTGACTTTATATTCTACTACACTACTGAATTTGGATATTAAATCTAGAAGTCTTTTGTGGTGTTTTTTGGGTCTTTTATGTAGAATATCACGTCATCTGCAAATAATGATAATTCCAATTCTTCCTTTCCTATCTTTATTCCTTTTATTTTTTTTCTCTTGTCTAATAACTCTGGCTAAAGTTTCCAGAACTATATTGAATAGGAGCAGTGATAACAGATATCTTTGTCTTGTTCATGACTTTAGAGTAAAAGCTTTCATTTTTTGACCATTTAATATGGTATTAGCTGTTTGTTTGTCATAGATGACTTTTATGAGATTAAGATACAGACTGTCTATTCCAATTTTCTGTCGTGTTTTTGTCATGAATTGGTGTTGAACTTCATCAAATGCTTTTTGTGCATCAATCAAAATGATTATGTGATTTTATCTTTGGTTCTGTTAACATGTTATGTTATACTTTTTTGATTTGCATTTGTTGAACCATAAGAGGGCTGTTTTAAACATAATTTAGGCAGCTATCCTGTCCTATTCCAAACATTTGAATCTGCTTTATATAGAGAGATGCTTACATTATTATTCATAGTTCAAGTTGTTCTTCATACTTTAATCTTGATCTCTTGCAAAATATGTACCTTCTTCTAGGCACTCATAGCTCCTTATTTTTAAAGATGTATTCCAGGTTGTCAGTTTGGAATCTGTGCCATTGTCTCTAAGTAGAACATATCTTCCACTTTTACCCCTGGACAGGCCATCCTCCTACCCATTTCCAGACTTTCCTAATTTTTTTTCTTTTATTTAGTACAGGATCTACCGGGTCTCACTACACAGATTGGACTTGTAGTGATCTTCATGTTTTCAACCTCCCAAGAGCTGGGATTACAAGCACATGAAACCCTGCCCAGTCTTAGTCACTGTTTCAGTGCACCTGGGGGGGGGAGGGCCTGCACTACACACCACCCTGCCCAGTCTTAATTTCTGTTTCAGTGCACCCTGGGGGCAAGGCCAGCACTATGCACTGGTTATGGAAGCCCTGTCCCTGTGTCTGCCTATGCAGGCACTTTCATCTGCTGAGCTATCTGTCTGGCCCTCTTTTTTATTTTATTTTTTTAATTTTTTGACTCTTTTTTTTTTCTGGAAGAACTGAGGATTGAACTCAGGCCCTTGTGCTTGCCAGGCAAGTGCTTATTCTACTGGGCCATCTCCTGGGCCCCACTTTTTTTATTCTTTAGGTCATAAATAATTTTTCTTTTTCCAAGCTTTCATGGCATTCATTCTCTTTCTCTGTGGTAGGTTTTATTATGGTGCAATAATATACCAAAGTATGAATGCAACTTTGCATTTCCCTGTAAGTGAGTGGGGCAAAAGTTTTATCATACCATTCACTTTTTAACTTTTTTCCTACTTTAATTTCATACACAGAGTAGATGTTTAATAACTTTTAGTTAAATGAACTCTAACTATCCTCTCTGTGCTGACCTACACTCACTGATTTTATATCACATGTAAAATTCAGCTCATGTTAGAACTTCTTTCTTGAGTACTGTACCTGAAATGTCTGTTTACTATATTCTTTAATATGTATCCTCATTTATGTGTTTTTACTTTGCTCCTTTTACATATAAATTGGAAGTTGATTAAAAACTAGAATGTATACTTGATATATAGCTATGCACATAAACAGAATAATGCATTGAAGACTGCAAAATTATGTTAGCTTCATGCATGAAAGACATCACAGTGCTAAGAAGCCTCAACTATGTTTGTTTTTTGATGGGTATATATAGCTTTCTCTCACACAGATAAGAGGTGAGCTAAACTAATTAATGTTGCAGAGTCAGTGCAATGTTGGTTTGCAGTGTGTCTTACTAATAAAAATACCTTCATAGAAAAATATCCTAGGATCCTACATGCTTTACTGTGTAAATGAGCATTGTGGTAGTGTTATCAAGGAGGTTTCAAAGTCTAATTATACTCATATAAGAATAATATGTGGGGGCCAGTGAGATAGCTCAGTGTTCTAAAGCACCTACTTAGGCAAGTTTAGACAAGTACAGGGACTGCAGTTCGATCCCTGGCACTATATGCCACACCAGCCCCTCCCCTAGGGTGGGCTGAGCCAGATACAAAAATCAAATTAAAAAAAAGGAGAATGTGTGGAATTAGGCAGTTCTCATGGAAATAAATTTGAAATCTATGACCTTGAACAAATGAAGAGTAAGTAAACATAATCAAGTGTCAACAATTGTAGAAAAAAATGAATGAGCTAAATACTAAGGGAATTTGTAACAATAATAGTTGTGGAAATAAAGGTATTTTTGTAGGTTTTATTAATTTATTTTTATATATTTTTGCAGTACCAAGAATTGAACTCAGGACCCTGCACTTTCCAGGCAAGTGCTTATTTTACTGAGCTATCTCCCCAGGCTCTCTTGTATATTTTATTAAAAACCCATGTGAAATGCTTTATTTTAAAGGACAAATAAAATCCAATGAAGAAGTATTGTAGCTTTCAGGAGAAATCACAAAAAGTATTGAAACATAATTATTTACAACAAAGTGAGAAACACTTCCTGAGAAAGAAAGCAAGGTGGAATTTTCAGCAGCAGGCAGAGAAGTGACATTACAGTATGCATGGTGGAGCTGTAAATTCACAGAAATAATCCTTCAGTGTTTTCAAAAGTTGTCCTAAAACTTTGGTACACTGTAATTGGAGACAAGGGGAGAAAAGAGAGAGATTTATGCACTTTTTACTGAGCCACTTTTACTCAGGCTCAGCCCCAACATTATTCTTCCCTTTCAACTGTGTGGATCCATCTTGGGATGAATAAATAATCTGTAAATATATGAGTCAACAAAGAAAGAAATGCAGAGTTGCAAACTGATAATGGAAATTACAGGGTTATAAAATATCGTACATTGTGTTGCCATTAAGACGGAAGGCATACGGGAAGGTATAAATAACCCACATCACTTTGTAAGGGACTGCTTTTTAAATATTCTTTGTGGAAGCATAACGGATAAAAGTACAGTCATTTTTTATGTGAAATCATTCTTCTCAATAAACAACTTGTTAAAATGAAAGAGCAGGAATAGACAACAGTCACATCGGTTCATCAGCGCTTCTGAATGAAATGTTACATCTGCCTGCTTGCTCACGCATGAGCCAAATGTTGAATAGCTTTGTAAAATGCAGGTGTTACTCAACAAAAGTGCAAGAAAGTCTATAAAAGTAATAAACAAACCACAAAGGAAGGAACCACTTGAGATATCACCAACTTATTGTGATTCTTAGAATTTATGAAGTATTTTCCATTTCCTTAGCCAATGTAATTCTCCCAAGAACTCTAAATCTAACCGTGTTTAATTCTAATTTACTGTTAGAGATGCCTTCCATCATTATTCAGCTGAAATCTCAAAGCTAGCTAAAGCTTTTCATTTTTTAGTCAAAAGTGGTAGAGAATTGATAAGCAAAAGAAGAGGATTAAAAAAAATTTGAGCAAGAGAATAGCTACCTGCTATTTGCAAGCACAGTTCACTTAACTGATCGCTTGTTATATTTGTTGTGAGTTACAAAGAAATAAAATGTCCAGGAAAAACAACAAAAGTATTGTACTGAAAGAGCCTCAGATTAATCATCAGGTCTACAGCAATTAGTTAATCATTTCTGATTATAAATTAATCCTATGACATTCAACCAAGGGAAGGGATCTAATTTATTCGGTTTTCATATTGAGTCAAGAAGAAAGCTAGGGCAAATCAGTTGCCCACCAAAATCTAGGGGAGACATAGAATAATGTTAGAAGATTTGGAGAAGACAAGGGATTGATAAGAACACTGTAGTTTTTAATCTATACTGACTAAATGATCCAACAAATGTCTCATGGCTGCCACATCCCATCCGTGGAAGATCATTTGAAGAGCCATACATATTCTGCTTTAATGACAAAAGAGTGATTTTGGCAAGATCTCAAAATATTTGGTCTTTTCCCACAAAAGTCAGAGTAAAATAAGAGGCCTAATAGTAAATAATTTCATTCTGTGTATTCATGGATCACAGCCGCATGGCTAAATACAATGGAAAAGGGTTTCCATTTGTTACCTACTATTTTAAGTTTTCTTTGCTCTCCAGCAAAATCATTATGCTCTAATCCACCAACAACAGTGCATCGCTTTGATACTTATATGTTGACAGTTGCTTTCAGAGAATCTAAAAGTTACTCAAATTAGCCTTAAACTGAAAGGATTTTACAGAGGAACTAGGATTCTGAGAAAATATTTGGCTATGCAGCATATAGAACTGTTCTGATTCACCATACACCCAACTACTTCCTTATATCTGGGAAATACCCCTCTTTGTATAAAGATGACTAACAAATGTACGTATTCTAAATATAAAAATTAATAAAGTATATTAAATAATTCGTATGTTCCAGAATCAACTTTATTTACCTCTCAAACTTGATATTCTCCAGTTAGCTGCTACCTATGGTGACAGTTTAGAATCAGCTCAGTGTGATACCCATGGGCAGGATCCGGGCTATTTGCAGGGCTAAGGGAGGACTTCTCAGTGACGCTCGCACTGGACCCCATGGTGAGACTGTCTGAAAAAGATTAAAAAAGAATAAACAACAACAATAAAACCTGTGTATAATGCACAAGCCATAATATTTCAAGGCTTTATGTTCTACTCAAGTCATTTAATTTACATTAAGCGAGCTTTTCAAAGCATTTATGTTACTTTGTTGCTAGTTGCATTTTTATGAGAAAAATTGATTAGTCAAACCCATTTGAAAACTTGGCCTTGCATTATAGTCACCTAAGGAATCTTGCGTTTGTTTGGGAAAGCAGAACTTTAAAATTACTTCTATGGGCTGGACAAATAGCTCAGCAGATTAAAGGGCCTACAAGCAGGCGCAGGGGCCGGGGATTCGATCCCGGGACCTTCCATGCTGGCCCCATCCCCGGTACTCACTGAGATGGCAAATGAGACTGGGCATGGTGATGCGGGCCTATAATCCCAGCTCTTGGGAGGCTGTAAACAGGCAGATCACTATGAGTCTGATCTAGTAGTGAGACCCTGAATACCCTGTAGACCCTTTCCTAAAATACAGGAAAATTAAATAAGTAAATAAATAAATGCATACATATATACATAAAATTACTTCTAGTTTCATGACCAATATGTCTAAAAATATGAACAGTTTTTTTAATGTTGAGACATACACAATAATATATCTTGGAAGTAGGAGCTAAGTCTAAATGTGAAACTTATTCATGCTTTTTATACATCTTTTATACATACCCTACAGATAATTGCATACAGTATTTTTAGCAAATCTGTGTTTTGTGACCCTCCACATGAGATCAAATTTGAAATTTTATTTGTGGTATCAAAAAGTATAGTATGTGGAACATTTCAAAATTCTTTATTTTCAGATTAGACATGGTCAAAATTATAATAAATTATTTATGTTGAAATATAAAAATAATACTTATTCAATTTTATATTCCCTTTCAAATTTTGAAATCAATCTACCCACACAATCTACACTACAAATGTTAATTGAAACTCTGCTCATTAATTTTCTAGTTCCCAGTTAAAACTTTGTTTCATTTACTACTGATTTCATTCTTACTGAAGAACTATCAAATGTTTTGTTTTGATTTTATTATAATTTTATATAGACATTTTGGGGTTAGATTATTAAAATAAGACCAATCTCTGCTTGACAGGCAAATATTTGTCCTTATATGACAAGTTATCTAACTTAAGTTTTTGTATTACAAACCTTGTTAAAAAGTAAGTTACAGTTCAGTGTCTGTGTGTCTGTGTATGTGTGCTTGTTTTATAAAACCACTTCATTTTAATTTATGCTTGTTTTAAATAATCTGCCTATTTGTTTTTCTCACTTCATCTTTTTGGTGGATTTCATTAGTTTGTGGGGGGGGAAGCATAGTAAATGAATTCAGTGATTTGGAATTAAGATTTATTTACAGAAATCATTGTGTTTCATAAGACAGATTTCTAACAGTGATTGCTAATCATCTTCAGAGACAAAAAGACTTGTGTTTTTAACACCAGGAGAGGCTTGCTCTGAATGCACCACCTGGGGAACATCTCCTGAGGGTGACTTTGGTTATGGTGCCTTTTCAGACTGCTTTTAATTGCTTTTGCATCGAGCTATATTCATGAACATGCATTCATCAAAGACAAGAGCAATGTGACATTTTCAAGTTTCACTAAGTCAACTAGCATCCGTTGCCATAGTACTCAGAAATCAGGAAACTGGGAAAAATGCAAGACTTTTTTATACTGTGTTGAAAGATATCAGTAGGATAAAGGTATCAGAGGGAAAGAAAGACAAAGGTGAAGAGAAAAGAAATTATTTATTCAGTGGTCATTAATGAGTATAAAGCCAGACCTAATAGTCAACATTATTGGAGGGGGACAAAGTAAGGAAAGAACATTGTTAAATAGAAGAGTGACTGTATTATTTCTAAAAAGTACAATAAATGTCTGATGCTGCCCCTTCCTTGGTAATAAAAAACCACCCATAGACTTAATAGCTACTAATTTGGGAGCATTTTCCTCTAGTAAAGAAAGCCTTTGAGTGCTTTCATACCTTGGTTGAAAAAAAAAACAGAAACAAAAAAGCAGGTGCCTGAGGATAATTTTTCACCCTTCAAATATCATTTGAGTGAAATTAATATTCAACATGTACTTGATAATTACAGCTGGAACTTTGTAAATATGTATAACATTTAAAACTAAGGATCAAATCATTTAAATATGATCCCTTCATATTCAAATGTGCTTTGATATTTTGGCATCTATGAATTTTGGCAGTGCTACAATATTTGTGGCATAAACAGGTTCCACATGTGTTGTCTTATTTTTCTAATTTCTCCATCTTTCAAGGTCATAATGTTTGAAGTTTGCCTCTGTTCATTTCAACTTATTTCTTGGGGTCTCTCATTTTCTCATGAGCTGAATTTTGTTGTCCATTTTTTAGCAAGCCAGGAACTTGTCCCCCTGCCATACATGTACTTGCATTCAGGATCTCCATGGTTTGGATTATTTATCAGCTTAGTTCGCTAACCCAGTATCTAAACTTCTGAGAATTGTGGAGGAGAACTATCAAGAAAGAGACTGACTGGCTACTCTTCATACCCACACTACTGAATCCTTGTAGTTCTGTATCACTATCTAAATTTTCATTTCTTCCCTTACTGAGCTCCAATGGTTTATGAAATTTTTTCAAGTTCAAAATTTTCTCATTCAAACTTCTTTCAAATCTCCTTAAATGTAGTCTAAGTTTCTGTTTACGTGTTGAAATTACTCCATCCACCTACCCAGAAGAAAATGGATCAAAACTGGAAGACCTTTGCTAGTATCTTTGGCATTTAAAACTTCAGCTCATTTTAGAAAATTAATTTTATTGAGAATGGAATAGCAATGAAACAATTTCAAAATAGGTTAGTAGGATAGTTACAATAATTAATACAATGCATATTGTTGTCTTTGTAGTAGTTATTCATAGTACAAGATGCAGATATGATATCTTGTCTAAACACTATTAGTACAAATCTTTCTTCTCATTGAACTAAGAGAAAGTAGGTGTATATCTATTTTAACTCTTTTGTATATACAGATAGACATACTTTATCCACTACAAAATGGTTCTTCATTTATATCCTCTTTTTTGTTTAGTTTTGTCAGAGATGGATTCTAGGGTAAATCATCAGGGGCTTTGACTGACCTTGTCAGATACAAAAGTTACATTTCTTGTTATATAGGTCTTGTTTTATCTTGGTCTTAACCATCCAGCATAAAAGTATAAAAACAAGGTATAAAAAGTAAAGCCATATTAATATGCTGAGCTGTAAAAGGCTCAAGTCAACAACTTCTGACATTGCCAGTTCTGTGGATAATCCACTACTATCTTGGACTACTGGACTATGTTGGACTATTTTGCTGAATTCACACATCTACAATATTTGAATGGCAATGGCAAACTTCAGTTTTTATAGTGTCCTAGGGGCAGGGCCTGCATGGCATGTGGTATGGGAGATGGAACCCTGTTCACTGGTTTGCCTAAGCAGGCACTTAGTTCACTGAGCAATCTCACTGGTCATCTGTAGTGTTAACTTTATTATTATTATTATTATTATTATTATTATTATTTTGCAGTACTAGGGATTGAACTTGGGACCTTCTACTTGCCAGGAAGGTGCTTATGCTGCTGAGCTATCTTCCCGACCCCTCCTAATGTTTTTAGTGTATGTTTTATTTCATTTTCTGTTGGGGACTTAAAGGACCTAGATTTCTTTGAGACCTAAAAGCCACTAATACTATGGATAGGATTGGAGCTACAGAATAATTTATACCTAAAGCTAAGAGCTTTTTAAGGTGAGAGTGAGATAGACAGAAAAAACAATGCTGAGTAAAAAGGAGATGGGGCAAATCACAATGTTAAAGTTATAATCATTTTTAAAAAGCTTTCAGCTCCAAGACATTTTCAAAGTTATTCAAGGTTACATTTTTCCCCTTCCAGGTACTTCCTCCTAAATTCTTAAATCACACACACACACACACACACACACACACACACACACACACACACACACACAAATAAAACAGTGGGCTCATTCCTTTCATCTATGAAATGGGCCCATAACTTGTCAATGGGCCATTACCTTCCTCCTAAAAATTACACCCTTGCTTTTCTGCTCCTACTATAGACTGACCAAGTCGTAGATCCCTGGCTTCAAGAACACATAAAATATCTTCTGCTCAGATCATAACATGCCTCACTCTTCACAAGCTCATGTTGAGGGTACACAACTTTGGGCTTAATAAACCCACATATAGCTGCCAGTGTTACATACTGAACTGCTTTTCTGTGACAATTTAGGAACCTGCACCATGGTGGTAAGAGGAAGTCCCTGTTTTTTCTTTGGATGACTGTATTTTAAAAAAACTAAAAAATATGCAAATCAACATTTCTTCCATCTAAGAATTACTTTGAATGATGCCTTTGTATCCCATCATTTACAGTACACAATATTTTGCAAATAATAATTCACATAAACTGTGTTTTACCTTTTGATTGAAGTAATGCATCAATTAGAACAAAAAAGTCTCAAGAAAGAAATATCCTTTTATTTCCTTTTCTAGCTACAAACAATTAAAATTGAAAAAAGAATCTCTCTTAGCCTTGGGCATTAATGTGGCTCAAAAAGGATGGAATTAACTTTTTATCTTTTAATTTCATGTTAATTACTATGAAAGATACTGTTCCTGATAAAACTTTCAAATGCAGTACAGATGGCTATGGAATGATGGCCCAATTTATTCACCATGCCAAGATTACAGTAAGAGGTCTTGTGAAATGAAAATGTCAGAGTTGTAATGGTGACTCAGAAGTGAGAAATTCAAAAAATGGATGCCTAACAAATTGTATTAAACTGCCCAGGGCACTTTTCCATCTGTATGTGAAACATGCATTCAGCCATTGTAAAGTTTCTCAAACAGTCCTGGGAAGTTCTAGGACAGTAACAAGGAAGATTGATAGCAGATCCCATGCCTCCTTTTTAATCACATTAAGAACTGTACTTTGTACTCTCTCATGGTGTCTGAAAATATACATTCCCATCACGCCATATTGAAAACTTTCATCCTATTACCCATCGGATGCCAGCAAATGACCAGTTTAAATGCAGAAATGGGCAACGGGAAGGTGAAACTAAAAAGATTTGCTAAGCCTACCATTTTTGTACTCCTTATTCTTCTAATCACCTCTTGGGAAATGAAAAAATCAACCACATAGCCCATTTTCTGATATGTGCCTGGGGACTCTCAGTTGTGTTTTGTGGAGCATGAGTTTTGTAATAATGACAAGTGTGCCTTCAAACACTGGAAATGATCGTTTTAAACACAGACATGGCATAGTAACTCTTACTTGCTTTTCATTACAAAAGCTAGTGGTGAAACCTCAACTACAGCTGATGGAACTGATAGAGCTGATGAAAAATGTTCCCTTCCCTTTAACAGAATGACTTCTCATGCTGGTTGCTCAGTTTCAACCCCTACAGTCAGATAAATTAAAGTCCTTATGAGTTCGACTGGGGGAACAACTAGTGGTAAGCACATTTCATCAGTTGGGGAGATAAAAATTATTTCTTCAATTACTTTGTGAACATCTGCATGCTACCAAGAGAGCTGTACATTAACATAATTAACCATTTCTTTTCTCTGTTAATTGGATTCATGCATTAATTTCTACAGTTTCCAATCAGTTTTTCTCTGGTACTGGAAGTTAAGTAAGAATCAATACAACACTTAGTTTCTTGCATAAAGAACATGCTTGAACAACAGAGGCTTTCTGGTGCTTTAGGAAAGTATTGAGTCTAATAAAATAATTTTGTAACAGAGAAATAATCAGTTATATATAGATAGATGGTTTATGAGTAACATTTCAAGAAGACTAGATTTCAATCTGAATGGAACCCAAAATTGTTCAATTCAATGTTGTAGCTGCACTGTGCTCGTGGAGTGTGAGGAATAAGTGTATTATTAAGCACAGAGCACAGTGGCCCAATTGATGGAATCAGGAGGCCAAGTGTCTGCATCAAAACCTTGGGGCAACTCACTTCATCTCCGTGTTATGAGGCAAGTGTCTTCATGCACAGGATGATGCTAATAAGCTGTGCCTGGAGTTTGGAATTGTGGTGAATGCTTTTGTTTTAATGTATTTAGTATAGGATATCACTACACAGATTGGACTCATAGTGATCTTCCTGCTTTCAGCCTCCCACGTGCTTGGATTACAGGCACAGGCCACCATGCCCAATCTCAATCAGTCTCAATGGGCCCCAGGGGTGGGGCCAGCATGGCAAGCCCAATATCAAACCCCAGTCCCTGTGTCTGCCTAAGCAGGGACTTTAATCTGCTAAGCTATCTGGCAGGACCTAATGAATCTTAAATTTGTAAGTCAGAAAAGCCTCATAATTACATATATTTGTCTCTAGTTTAAAATTTTTATGAAAGAAATAGTAAAACCTTCTAGAGGAAACATAAATGAGTCTTTAGAACATAATTGTACTTAAAATGAAAGAAGATTTTTGGAAGCTTTGGAAATCCACAATCTGGAGGAAAATATAAGTGTCAGGAAACAACACCAGACCCATTTTCACCTCAAGGACGACTCACTGAATACATTACTATTGAGAAATTTTCTATACAGAGCTAACTTTTCAGTTGAGTCTACAACCAATTGTTTCTTTCAGAAATAGGCATGCATGCGCTCTCAGGAAATGCATACTTGCTTAAAATTGGGTGGCAGAAAGACAGGTAAAAAGATGTAATAGCTGCACACCAAAATGATCAATCAATCAATCTTATAAGCGAGGAGCTTGGGGCCAGAGAGATGGCTCAGTGGAATAAGCGCTTCCCTGGCAAGTACAAGGGCCTGAGTTCAATCCCTGGTTCAGCCAAAAAAAAAAAAAAAAAAAAAAAAGGAGCTATAATAATTTGGATTAGACTGTTCACCTTTTGTTTCCTTTTCTAATAGATAAAAAATTAAGATTATATCACTTTCTGAGGGTTTAGAAACCTGGCCTGTTGCATCACAAGATACATACAAAGAGTCAGCCTGAGAGTCCACAAATTTAAATGCAGACTTTAAACAGGCAGCAATCACTAGTCCTTATTTCGATGAAGAATCTCAACTGTTAACAACCATATATTATTGTCCAGTTAGACAGAGCATTGCCTTCTTAATGTTCACTTACACTGTTAAGTCTGCTGTATTATATTTGAAAATATTTTTGTGAGTGTAATGGATTATGCACCCATCGTGTAGTAAATTTGGTGTCAGAGATTAGAAAGAACAAATGGCAAAGGCAAACTTAAGGGTTTGGCAGAGTAACTAGTTTCTTCAGGAAGATGATCTTGAATCTGTTTGTATCATAAATTGAAGAAGATTGAGCCTAGAGAATGTAGTAAATGTGAGAATTATATTGAAGGAGACCAGATCCACCAGAGTCGAGGAGCGGGGAGGGGAAAGAAAAGGGGGGGTTGATGAGGAAGGTGATGCAATCTAAGTATGATCAAATTTGATAAGAACTCTATGCTTGGAGGCTACAGAGGAGTGATCCACCTGGAATTGAAACTCATTCAGAATACAAGTACCTTAGAATGTACATAGTTGCCGGCATACAGGACAAGAATTGTCCACTGGTGCATAAAATGGCAGCCTCATTACAGTTACTCCCAGATCCATGTAGGAAGAATTAAAGTGAGGTCTTTGTATATAAGTGGATCTAGAACTACAGCGTCATGAAATCTGATGACTCAAATTCATGAAAAAACTGTAGGGATTTGTGTAGGAGAGGTCGTGCTTATGTATTCAGTAAGGCAGAAAAGTTAAGTAGCCCGCAGAGGCACTTTCATCATGCATAGCAAGGAGGATTACCAGGAGGAAAGTGGGGGTCCTCAGAGGTTATCTCTCTGTAAATCTTGGGAGTCTCAGGATGAGCAGGATGCCACGGCCTAGAGTCAGCGGGCACACAAGAAAGACGAACTCTGTGAAAATGTGAGACAGCAGAGCAGTAGGAAGGCGTTTTGAGAATTTATGATTGCAGTTTTTTAAAGTGTCACAAGGAAGAAGGTAAGCAATACAAATGGGAAAAGGCTGATTTGAGAAGAAAAAAAGAGTCAAACCAATCTTTTGAAACATAGAGCTCATAAGACTGTAATTTTTAAGAAATTATTATGTGACGTTAGCAATATTTTTCATGACTCAGTAGTGTAGCTTAAGCAACGTATACGGGCGCCTGTGGAGGGTGGGGGGGCCTTGCAGTGCTAATGCTGGTCCCGACTGTCAGAGCCAGCTCAAGTCACCTCTTCTTTGTTCTGTCTCTTAGTGGTCCTGGGGGCTGAACCCAGGCCTCACACAGGGTGTGCGACACTCTGCCACTGCACTACATCCCCAGTCCTATTGTCTCTTTTTAAAAATAAATATTATAATAAAAGAAATCTATATAGGCAACTTTGTCACTTATATTCATTAACGTTATGACTTATTTCATACACAGCCCACAGTAGATCCTATTCACTTGCCAAGGCCCAAGAAAATAAACGGTTTAAACACCCATGTAAAAGAATATGTGTGTGTGTGTGTGTGTGTGTGTGTGTGTGTGTGTGCATGTGTACACTTACCTGCATTTAGATGGCTCTTCAATTATGATATTTTAATATAAGGGTTTTAAAGTTTCTTCATATTCCTAAAGCAACATGCATTTAGGAAATGACAGTTTTGAATATGATCCTTTTACTGGTCTGATGATGTGCTGTACAATCTTGTCTCATTTTGCTAGACATCAACTGCGCATTACAGCTCCCATTCTGCCTCATGAGCAAGAATCTGACCCTCAAGAGTATGTGTTACAAAGTTCTACTGTAGTTTGTAAGTTAGACACATTAAGTGCACTTCGTTGTTTTTTTTTTTTTTTTTTTTTTTTTTTTCGGCCAAACTGGGGATTGAACTCAGATCCTTGCACTTGCCAGGGAAGCGCTCATTCCACTGAGCCATCTCCCCAGCCCCTAAGTGTACTTCTAATTTACAGTATTTTCAGTTTACCGCAAGTGTCAGATCTAGCCCCATGCTGAGAACCATCCAGGTATACTTGCGGCTGACCCTCTACTCATGATGGTTTCTGACTTACAAGTTTTCAACTGTTCAATGACTGAAAGCAATACACATTCAGCAGAAATTATACTTCCAATTTTGAATTTTGATCTTGTCCTGGACTGGTGACGTGCTGCGTGATAGCTTCGTGGTGATGGCTGGGTAGCGATAGGAATGCCACATGGTGAGAAGCAACCACCAAGGCGATAGGCTGCTGCTCTGCGTGTTACATTGTTACGTTGCTACGCTAAGATACTTGGTAGGATAGGTATATTAAATGCATTTTTTAACTGATGATATTTTCAACTTATTCTAGTGTATGTTGAGGAACATAGATAAATACATAAAATTGATATATAAAAAGTTTTATGCTATCAGGTAGTAAAGAATGATTTTAGCATATGGTAAAAGCAAATATAAAGCAGGTGAGCTAAAATAATTAGATCATATTACTATTAAGATATTATAGTTGCCATATTAGTATTAAACCTCACTTTGATACATCACAATGTAAACTAGGTAAAACTGCAGATTGACGAATACATTACAGAACAAAATACACTCCAACATCTAATGGTAGTAATCTAATATAGATATTTAAAAATATATGACTGGATAATTTCAAAGAGAAAAAATAAATGGTTGATCATCAAAAAAAAAAGTGTCAGTGAGATGGATGGGAATTAATTTTTAGTGGAAGGTGTCTCAGTTACTCTTCTCTCATTGCTGGGACAAAATGCCCAACATCCCAAATGAAGGACGGAAACATTTATTTAGCACACAGGGGAGGCTTCAGTGTACACACAGCTGGCCCCAAGGCAGAGTGGCCCATGGCAGAGGGCAGCCGGTCATGGTGGTGGAAGGCAGCAAGAGCAGCAGCTGTGGCTGTTAACTGGCTTATTTTCCCTCTTTACCTTTGTGCGCAGATCATCTGCCCTGGGGCGAGTGTAGCACTCATGCCCATAATCCCAGCAGTGGATCACGAATTAAGCACAAACTCTAGCAGCCTCCCCATGACTGCATGAGGCTTTAGGAGGACAAGTAGCCACAAACCGTAACAGGAAGTAAGCATTTATGTGAAGGGAAGCTGGATTTTCAACTGGGTTGGTTTAGGAGCTGCCAGCACACACACCTCTGGCTGTGTCTGGATGGGACAAGGAGGTGAATCCTGGGCTTATCTCAGGGACCTTGTTCTTTCTCTCCAGTGCTTTTCTCTACTCTGCTTCCTAGCTCCCTGAAGTGATCATGCCCTTATGTCATGAGGTTCCTGCCTTGGAGCTGGCTGACCTTGGACTGAAACTTGAACACAAATAAACACTTTTCCTTTTAAATTAAATATACTGAGCATTTGCCCCAGTGATAAAAGGCTGACTACCACATGAACTTGGTACTAGAGAAGTGATGTCCTCATAACTACACCTAACCATGTGGCTCAGAAACCATTAATTATGTGGTAGAAAGAGTTTGGAAAAGTTTAGAAACGCAAGCCAGAGACCAGAATGCTCTTAAGAATGCCATCTGTGAAGGCAGGTTCAAGGCCAGTTGGAAATGAGGACTCTATCGTAAAAAGACAACTTGGCTTAGTTTTGCCAGTGTCCTAGGACTCTGAGTCTAAAATAAAGGTGGTAGACTAATCAGGTGAAGGAAATTTCAAGTCAGTTCAATACTCAGGTTGTAGCATGGTTGTTATTGATTGTTTTATTTTCTTTCTTTTTTTTTTTTTAATTTTTTGGTGGAACCAGAGATTGAACTCAGGCCCTTACACTTGCCAGGGAAGTGCTTATTCCACTGAGCCATCTCCCCAGCTCCTTGATTGCTTTATAGTAGATTTAAAATAAGAATCGAGAACAGAAAGATGAGCAGAACTATTTCAAAGATCCAAATTTGATTTTTATTTTATGAGAAAAGGTAAAACAAATTTCATAATAAAATAATAGGAGAATAAAAATAGTTAATAAATTACATGTTTTTATTTGCAAAGTAGTTATTCAAAGTATAAGATATGGACACTAAAATTTGTCTAATAGATATTAGCACAAACCTTCCTTTGCAAGGAACAGAAAGACATAGTATAATATATTTAATATGGCTAATAGTATAATTGACTTATACTTCAAAACTTTAAATTTTAGTCTGAAAGGAACATAATGGATTTGACTCACAAATCTTGTGATTACTCCAGAATTTAGTGCTATTAAAAAGAAATGAAGTAGATTGAACCTTGATGTAAAAAGAAATATGTCAAAAACATCTCTGGAGTGAGCAAGACCACACCTTTCCTCCACTATTTTCTGGCCTCACAGCCTGTTGATCACAGACTGAATGCCCCAAACTGTGAGCAAAACTAAAGCCTTCTTCTCTTTTTAAATGTATTTAGTGCAGGGTGTACAGCGTCTCACTGTGTAGATCAGACTCATAGTGATTCTCCTGTTTTCAGCCTCCCAAGGGCTGGGGTTACAGGTGCGCACCACCATGCCCAGGCTCAATCACCATCTAAGTGCACCCCAGGGGCGGGGCGGGCATGGCAAGCTAAGGATGAACCCCAGCCACTGCTCTCTGCCTAAGCAGGCACTACAGTCCACTGGGCTATCTGCCTGGGCTTCAAATCCTTCTTCTAAGTTGTGGCTGTTCAGTGATTGATCCCAGTGACAAAAATCTGGCCAATACATATCATATATTCCATTTCTGTACTCATTTTCCAAATAAACTAAAACTTATATATGTCCTGATCTAGGAAACAGTTTTTATATTATTTACAAAGTTACCATATAGGAGAAATTACTATTAGAAACAGATTATTACATAATGTGAATATATATATATATATCCTGAAACTTTATTAATAATGAGATTCGGCGGAGCAAAAATACTATCAAAAATTTTAAAAGCTTTTGAAAACTTTCCAGTAAGGAAATTTCCTGATTTTTACATAATGGATTTAGTTAGAGAGAGTTCATTTACAACTTATGTGTCTAATTTAATCATATGTGTCTGTGTGTGTGTGCTTATGGAGTCTTATTAACTCCGGACATTAATGAGAAAATAAACATGTTAATATTTGAAGTAACCACAAGGATGATACAAATTGATGTAAGATTTAAAATCAATTCTGGCTGGGAGATAGCTCGGTAGAATAAGTGCTTGCCTGGCAAACGCAAGATCCTGAGTTCAATCCTCAGTACTGCAAAACAAAAGAAAACCAAAGTACAATTTTTGGGCTGGGGAGATAGCTCAGCAGAATAAGTGCTTGCCTGGTAAGTGCAAGGCCTGAGTTCAATCCACAGTTCTACCAAAAATAAAATAAAATAAAGTAAAATGAAATAAAATAATAAATAAATTTCCAAAAAGCCAGATCTGATTAAATTTTAAACCATCAAGGAAGGAAGAAAAATTATAAAGAAGGAATGCTTGAATCAACAAAATTGAAAAATAGGACACTTACAAATGACAAATGTTTTGGTTATTTTAATTCATACCTAACTTGCGTTTCAATGAAGCACAAAAACTTTCAGTAGAGAGCATTTTACCATAATAAGCTCAAACCAACTGTCAGAACTTACCAAGTTGTGAAATAGTAATAGAACAATTTGGCCTTTGTCCTAGCTCTGACATTTATCTATTGGTGCATGAAATTCAAGGAATATACTTGACCTGTACCAACCTTTCTGAAACCCCTTTCCCTTACTTTTTCCAATAAATTTGACATTGTACATCACTTTCTATGAGTCTTTTCAGGAGGCTTCTCAGCCCCATTTTCCTCATTCTTCTTCCTTATGCCATCCTTAGTTTTAACCCAAGTCCCTCAGATTTGTTCCACTGCTCAAACCACGTCAATTTCAACACCCACTACATCCACCCAGTTCCTCTGAAGGAGGACTGTTGAAAACATCTACCGATAAAGGAGACTCTAGGGCGTCTCTTGGGAACTTGACAGCAGGGACATCAGTGAGACAAGTAAGTCAGCAGCTGTGGTAACAACTTGCCCAGATAATATGCCTAAGAAGGAAAATGATAATATGCTGAGCTATTTATATAAAAATTTGAAATCCTTGATTTGGGATTTGAATGGAAAAATGTGAAGAAAATTAACCACATGATTGCAGAAATAGAAACAGTAAAACAGATGATAAGAAACAAATCAAGACTGATAATGACCATATTTTAAAAGCTAAGATAATGAAACAATTTCCTTTCACATAGTTAAAAAATTTTACTCTATTTTATCTTATGGTTAATTGATGTCTTTCCATCCCAATTTGGAAAATTAACTGATGTTACAAACATAAGAGTATAATGAACATAATTATAGGGTTAAATAATTATTGTGATTCTCCTTTTGATCCTAATTTTAAAGAAAAAGATTGAATTTTAAACTTAAACTTTTTCTAAACTAGGGAAATTACTTAAGGGTCTTATTCACTAAGAAATAAAATTCTAATAATAATAATTTGGAATAATGGGGAATACACTTTCATTCCACATTTACCACTTTAATTCACCAGTGCACTGTTTCTAATGTTTCAAGGATGTATAGAATTGACAAAAATAGGTTTAGCTGAACAAACGTAAATTCTTCCATGATTTTTGATGTAAACTTTATCCATTTCCTGATAAGACAAATAATGAAAATTGATTGTGCATACATTCATCTTATAAAAAAAGTTTTTCGTCATTGTTCTTGAAATAACAGGGTAAAAAATACATGCTAGTCTTAGCAATAGAATAATTTCTTCATTAAATGTGGGCCGTATATTTTAAAGAGACTCGAACAGAAGTCAAATTTTTTGGCAAATGACAGCTTACAGAGCAGAGTATATCCAAAAGCACTGAACAGCGATTTAGTCATCTGCTATCTTGCTGAATCTTGTCAATTTTGCTTACTCTTTCTATGTCAAAGGTGGCTGTTGTAGCTGTAACACGGCCGTAGGATAAATGGGTGAATATTGGCCTAACAGTTCTGAGCAGATTCCATTCCCATGGATATGAAAATAGAAAGCAAAGGAGGCAGGAAGTCACAATGAAGCCAGCAGTTAAAATGCAGCTTGTTATGAAGAGGAGGGAAGAAGGGTGAAGGGAAAGAAAAAAGCAAAGGAATATGGGTCGTGTAAACCATGTGCCAGGAAGTGAATTCTTTAAGATGATCTTTGCCAGAAGCTAAATGCTTGTGAATGTGGGTCTTTTCTCCCCATATGGCCATTGCTATTGGAATGAGGAGCACTAGGGGACCGGATGAGGAGAAGGTCAGAAGTCACTCAATTGTAGTTTTATGAAGAATATAATTGCTGTGCTTCAGTTTGAACATTGACAGCTGTAAGGCTACAAAGTGCAAGTCTCACAGCCTGCCCTTTCCAACATTTCCTGAAAAGATTTATATTGGGTTAGAAGTGAACCTCATCCGAAAGCATTGGCTTGTATTTTTCAAATCTGGTTTTCGTTTAGAGTTGCAGGGAGGAGGTTAGGGAGGGCTGCCGAGTGAAGAGGAAGTGTTAGAGAAGGGCTGCTTCTTGAGTTGGAGGCAGGTGAACCCAAAAGCCTGCACAATTGCAGTTCTCCAGAGACGCTGGTCTCTTTCTTATTTCAATGTCTAAGAGAAAACTCAGTCAGTTCTTGATACTTTAAACATATGCTAACTGAGAGTTTGGGTTAGCCTCAGTACATGAAAGATAACATTGAAAAGTATATGTTTATACCCTGGGACACCTACTCAAACGTGAAATCGTAATCTCCTTTCAGTAATGAAAATCATGTCTTAAGAACATAGCTAAAATAGGCTTTGGTGGAAAGAATTAATTAATGAAGCAGAAGTCTGCTTTCTAGTAGTACCTTAGCAACTGTTGTAAACCAACAAATCACTAGGGCGCAGCCAGGCAGGTGCTGCCACTCACCAAGCAGCTTAAGTAGAATAGTAAAAGCATTCAAAGACACAAACCCTTGAAAATAAAGGCGTGAAAAAGAAGCACTCTTTTAATATTGTCCGCAGTTTTGTCTCATTGTATGAACTTTAGTTCAAAGTGAGCATCCTGTGCTTGTAGAGAAAATACTCAAATCCTTGATGCTTCCTTCACTTTTTTTAGTCCTATCAGACATACCTGTTTTTTAAATTTGTTATTCATCTTGTGCAACTTGAAGCTATACTCATAAGTGAAATAAGCCGACACACATGTGTAAATATTGTCCCCCTAGTATAAGAATTCCTTCACTTTTAAATTACCCTTGTGTGACTAATTTTACCTACTAAGTAAAGTAAGTTTAAAATTCAGGAATTTGACATGTAACTGTATAAATATCTACCTGTGTGTTCACAAGAAAAATTAGTACCCCAAGGGGTTAGCAACTTCAAATTTAAAAAAAAATGTTGATTTTCTTTTAGATTTAAACTATTTTAGAATTGTCTATAGAAATGTGATCTACAGGATAAATTCTAGAAAAATAAAAGTAATTAATCACCCAGAGGATATTTGCATTGTTGCTGGATTGAAAATGTATTCTATATTTTTATTTTTGGTAGCAGTATCTTTAAAGTTAAAAATAATTTCCTAAATGCTAAATTGCTCAATAATTCTAGCCACATGGATGATAGATATTGGAATGTACTGACATGTTCAAATAAGAAGAAGAACAAGGAAGGGGAGGGCAGAAGGGAAGAAAGGGAAAAGGAAGCAACTAAGCAGATCAACAGGGGTGGTGGTGCATGCCTGCAATCTCAGCCCTCAGGAAGCTGAGGCAAGAGAGAGGAGCCATGTCAACCAGCCTGGACTACAAAATGAGTTCAAGGCCAGCCTGAACTGCATAGAGAGACACTGTCTTAAAAAGACAAAAAAAAAATAGTAACAAAGTTTTTGTAAATAAGGAGAAAGATTGAAAGAAGAAGAAGGGAATGTGGGAAAAAAAGAATCAAGATGTAGTATATAAAGGTTCAAGTTTCATATGATGAATGTGATATACTATATATTAATTTTATTGCATATATACAGTATATGCAATAAAATTATAGCAATAAAATTAATTTTAAAAGAACTTAGTAACAATTTTGAGAAGTCCAAAACTTAAAGAGCTACTAGGATGAGTAAATTGCACCTGGTAATAGGATTGCTTATCAGGAAGCTTCTAAAATCTTAAGAAAGGGCGGGCTATAACTTGCACTCAAAGCCTGAGATTTGATCCCCAGAACCATAAAAAAATCTAAACAAAGATATATCAAAAAGTATTTGTCAAATTATCAATTTATCTGTACTCAATCTTGAAATTGTGACCCATTGGCTTCTAATTTTACAAGAGCTTTCATTGAAACAATTATGTGCAGTTGCAAGTATCGTCAACTACGAAGTTAGAAGGGGACAATTATTTAATGACTACACTTTCTTTCAATAGGACATCCCCATGGAAACTCATAGTGTGTGAAATCGAGAAAATAAAAGTTAATTAGACAAGCAGTGACATTGACCTCATTAAGAAACTTGAGTATTTGTCAGAGAAAGTGAAACTTCAGTGCCTTCCTCAGAACAGGAACAGAGATAGTATCGCCTTAATTGAATCCAAGTAGGAGTGAAGGGCAAAGTTTAGCAAGGTGTCCTTTATGAGGAATCCGGGTGGGGAAAGCACGACTGAGCTAGCGCACTAGGACTAGGGTACAGAATGGTCTAAATGTTGTCTAGATTCAAAATGGGACTTGCATTGTTAGAGTATGTGAGTAAGCATCGTGTAATGCTCATGTGAAAGTAAGCGCTTCCCCTCATTCTCTGGGGTATTTACCTCACCTGAGCATCTCTACAGTGATATAAAAATAGTCTGTCCGTGGTTAGAGCAGACTGAAAAATAGTAACGCTCACCCTTGTGACTTCTTTTCCAAACTACCTTTGGACACGAGGGAATGAAGCTTGCTTTTAACTCACTGGCTGCACAGCAAACGTATTCCTCATGGAGAACACGTGCAAGAGGTCGGATTTCTTCATCTCAGCAACTCTCAGCCCTCCTAGCAAAACAGAATGTAGGTAATTATTTCACCCCTGTTAATCTGTGAGTTTCACATTAGATTTTTGTGAAGAATATACACAAAAACTGAAAGTGTGTGTGTGTGATGTGTAGAGAAACCCTTATCTCTCAGTTTACAGATATACTTTTTTTTTAATTTTGGATAAATTAAGCAAGAAATTATTGAGTTTAGTAATACATTGCTCTTTGGAACTGGAAATATTACTAAACAGATTGGAAAAGAAAATTCTTACTGATTTTATAATTAGCCCAAACTTGAGTTAATCAAAGCATGGACTAGGAAGAAAGAGATTTCCAAGTACATGCTAGCATGTCACACCTTTTATCTCTTCTAACCATCTGTTCTTTTCTTCTCTTCTATATTGTTGTATTTACTGATTTTCATGTGATAAATGCCAAGATGAATCTTGTTTGATAGAGTGTGCAATTTCTTAGAAACCTTAGCTATAAGAATTTGTGTTCTAAGAAAAAAAAGTATGTATATAGGAAGAAAAGAAACTAATGATTATTGAGCACCTATTATACTTAACTCACATTTTCTCTCTTTTCCCTATCTCTTTCTCTGCATGTGATGATATAGTAAGAGATCTGGCATCTGTAAACCCACAAAACCACCCTCACTAAGAGATGAAGTTGTGATCACTTTAGCCTAGGATTACCAGTCTGCTGCTTAAGCCATCTAGTGCATCGTGCTGTGTTAGAGCAGCCAGATTCAATGTAAACACAAGGGAAGCTTCTATTTAAAAATAAAGCCCTAGGGGCTGGCCAGATAGCTCAGTGGACTAAAGCGCCCACTTAGGTAGATGCAGGGACTGGGCTTTGGTCCCAGGTGTGCTATGCTGGCCCTGCCCCCGGACACGCTAAGACTGCAATTGAGACTGGGCGTGGTGGCTTGTGCCTGCAATCCCAGTGCTTGGGAGGCTGAAAACAGGAGGATCATTAAGAGTCCAATCTATGTAGTGAGATCCTGTACTAAATACATACATGCGTACATACATATATACATACATACATACAATAAAATATGATAAAAATAAAGCCCTCCCGCCACATATCACGAAATGAAATTTTTCAAAGATTCTAGTTGAACAGCAAATCAATGACTATTTTCTTGGAATAAATTTTCCTTGTTTCTTGAAAAGTTGAAAGATTTTAGGCAAACTTTAGGGAAGGATCTGATCATTGAGTCTACATGTGCTTTGAAAAGAGACTTTGTGTACCGATTCATTAAAAAGAAATATGAGGTTGGGGAAAAGGTGCAGTGGTCTAAGCGCCTGCCAACAATGGCAAAGACCTGGGTTTAATCCTCTGTACTGTGTGCCATGCCAGCCCCAGAACCCCTCGCACACCATGCCAGCCACCAAAGCTAGGCATGGTGGCACACTCCTGTAATCCCAGCACGGGGAGGCTGAGACAGGAAATCACTAAGAGTCTGAGTTGTGTAGGGAGACTCTATACTACATGAATACAGAAAGACAAGATTAAAAAATAATAATAAAAGATAAACAAAGAAATGTGCTACACCAGTGTTCAAGGTACTTGATGTTCCTTTACTGGTTTTTCACTCTTTGTTCTATTAGTCCAATTAAAATATAAAAAATTTGGTAGAACTAAACTGGAAAATTACTTCTAAATTTTAGAAGGAAAAAGTTGAATAGAACTCATTTCAGTTAGTGTAACTTTTATATGCCTTTGAATATTTTATGGGATTAATACAGACAAATTTGTGAGAACTCTACATATGACATGCTGTTATGCATTGTATCTAGATGACCCCTAAAGCCTCCTGTACTTTTAAAATCCAATTAGGTTATGGGAATTTACAGATGGAGGAGGTGGGTCTCTGGGGGCGTGGCCTGGAAGGCTTTGTGCGCTTCCCTCGCTCCTCCCTTGCTGTTTCTGGTCTTCTGCGCAGTGAGCACTTTCTCCGCTCTGCTCTTCCCACAATAAACATTTGCTCTATAAAATTATGAGGGTTGGGTATTTTATGTCAGCATAAGGCAGAGCAACTGAGACAGATGCATTTATTATCATCATTGCCATAAATATTGGAGGCAGATACAGTATTACTATCTGGTAAATCAGATAAAGAAAGGATCAAGGTAATTAAATATTTGAGGCCACCAAACATGTGATCTGAAGTGTGACCAACTTCAGGACCCATGTTTTTCAGTTAGTTACGCAATTTTTATTTTATTTGGTTAGATTAATTTTAAGCTCTCTTCTATATATGTTTTGGATCATTTCTCACAGACGAATTTATCTACAGCAACATGCAATACATATTGATCTTAATAGAAAAGAAGTAAGTACCAAAAAGGAGCTAATTACACACTTTGTCCACTTTTAGACCGAAGAATATTATTTTCTGTTTGTCAAATGTGCATGATATACTCATTTTTTGTACATTTTTCATTTAACTTACTTGAGAAGTAATAGGCACATTTAAGTTGCCACTTCTGTTTTAATCATCATTTACTTTTCTCTTTATAGAACATTAATTTTAACTTCATATCCTCTATTAGCAGGTTTCCTTTTCTACTAAGGAGAGTATAACACAGGAAGTGCTCTACAAGAACACACATTGACCTCTAATACATATTAATTCTTCATACTTTTTAGAAATAGGTTAGGAAATACAATAGTAGCAAACATATAATATATTTTGATGAATTAGACATATTTAGGCAGCAAGAAAGTAAAACTAGTAATTTCTCTCCAGGTGGCCCATGTCTGACAGTAACAAGACACGGGAATTGTAGTCTAGATTTTGCAGGAAGACATATATTTTCAGTGACTCATGCTGCTGATCTCAGTAAAAGGATTTATTTTTATAACTTGAAGGATAGTAAGTGAACAGGGCTACAGAAAAATATAATAGGGAAGAGGAATAACATGTGCTTGGAGAAGGGCTGAAATTCTAAATGCTAATATAGAGCTCTCACCAAGAAGGTGAGTTGCAAGAAGCCCTTGTAGGAAACCAGCAAACCTTGAAGTAAAAATATAGAGCAAGAAGAGTTGGTAAAAAGGGGCCTCACCTGGAAGTGGTGATAGTGATCTTGCAGAACAGAAAGAGTGCTAGCATGCCAGAGACACACTGAAGGAGGTAAGCAGTTTGTCCACAAGTTTTTAGATCCACAGGGCCATTAAATGAAATAGAAGGTATCACAAGGTTCCTCTAGTTATGCATTGCAAATATAATATGAGGGCAAGAAAGGAAGCCAGGGAAACCAATAAACACATCATTGAAACAATTCAACAAAAATAGTGGTAGGTTGTTCTCAAATGACACCAATGAGAGTGATGAGAAATGGCTGGATTCTGATGGGGTTTTTTGTATTTTTTTGTATTTAGTACAGGGTCTATAGGGCCTCACTATGTAGATTGGACTCATAGTAATCCTCCTGTATTCAGCCTCACAGGCTTTGGGATTACAGGCATGTACCACCACAACCAGTCTCAAGCACCTTCTCAGCATGCCCTGGGGGTAGAGCCAGAACAGCTCTCCAGGGGATGAACCCGGGTCACTGCGCTCTGCCTAAGCAGGCACTTTACTCCACTGAGCTATCTGGCTGGCCCTTGGATTCTGATATATTTTGAAGCTAAAATCAATAAGAATTGCTGGTATACTGTGTGTTTAGTGTGAGAAATAGGGAAGAGTTGATGATTTTAAGAATTTAGGCCAGAAGAACAAAAAGTATGCAGCAATCATTAATTGTGATGGGAAGTCAATGGGAAAAAAAACCCAAAACATTTAGAGAATATCCATGTTGGATTTAGTTTCAGATGCATTAGGTTTGAGATGGCCACCACACAATAATATGTATAGCGGCATCTAGGAATGTACAGATAGGAGTTCAGCACTTGGGTATTGCCATGTGGATGACATTTAAAACTCTCAGATTACATAAAATCTTCAAAAGAATTACTATAGCTAAAGGTGAAAAAAAGTTCTAAGCTTGGGCACTAGTATATGCCACTTGAAGAGGCCATTTAAACAAAATCAATAATAGAAACTGAGAAATATTGGTCAATAAGCAAGGCTAATATACTAGTAGAGTATGGTACATTTGATGTTAATTGAAAAGCAGAATTTGAAATAGGCAAAGCTGTATATTTCTTAGTATATTTAATATCTATACCTGAAATATACAATATGTTACCTCGTATTATTTGAGGATATTTGCTATGCCTTGGAATCTGTATAATAATTAATATTTTCACAGAACATCATCTTATCACACATTAACAGGTCAGAATTAAATAAAAAATACTAAAAATTGCACTGGTTACTGCTTCATTGGAGAAAAAAAAAGCCAAACTTAAGTAGTTAAGGTAAATGCATGTAGCTTGCTTCTATTGACTCATGATACTTGGTCAATGTACCCATATATTGCATTATAAAAAATGAACAGAGGGAAATCAATTTTTTGCTACAATCAACATAAACAATTTTGAAAGTGATGAAATCTAATTTGCTTTTCATATTATTTTTTCCCTTTGGAAAATCAAGAAGTGACAACGTCATGACCCATGTGGCTGTAATTCATACAGGCACCTCATTTCACTAAACCCTGCTGGCCGAGCTCTCTCAGCTTTGCTCGGCTGTTTACACAGTGAGACCACTTTAATGTTTTAAAGCCTAAAAGTTTTTATAAATAGGCCTGTAAGTTGAGGATATTTATGTGATTCACCAAAAAAGTACAAATTATACCATGAGAAAATTTACTGAAAAAGTAGGATCCAGATGTCCCTAATACAGAATTTATAAACTATCTGTGACTGCATCTATCATCAAAGGGGGGGACCAGAAAACTACACTGAGATTCATTCATGAACCTTTTGGAAGCTCTAAAGGATTCTAAAAATGACTATTGTACAGCGACCCGTGAGTATACATAAAAACACAAGCATATTGGGTCTTCTTAATTATTGTAATGTTGATCGAGTGAAATAATATAATCTATGCTGTTTAGAGAGTGGAAGCAATTTTAATGTTGATAACCAAAGATAAGTAGCTTGTGTTTGGTTTAAAGCACCATATTTGGACAATAAGCAGAGCCTGCCTCTCACAGGAAGCAGCCAACTTTCTTGTCTGTGAAAAGTTTTGTGTTTCAAGCGCATCCGCCTTCCCAGACTCCCTCCTTGCCCCCGCTCAGCCCCTCCCCGAGCCACTTGCCCCATTAACACTGAACATAAATCAGTTTCATCTGTAGGCTCTTGATCTTCTTTCTTCCCGTCCTCTTTCAGTCCTGCGCTCTCCCTGTCTGGCTTTGTAAGTTGGCCTCCCCTGCACCATATGGCAGCTGTGAGAAAGGGGAGCAATTATCTGGCTTCACACAAAAGGGGCTGTGGTGTCACCGCAGCCCATGAATGCATGCGACACGGTCATGTATAGAAGGGCCTCCAGCCCGGTCAGTGGAGACCGAGAGAGGCTGATGGGACTGCCTCCACGTGGGCAGAGAAAAGAGGAGCTCAGAGGCTCCTTTTAAAACTTTTCTCAGCAAGCTTGCCTCTTCTTCCTCTCTCTTTCTGTTGTTGGTGCACAATGTCCAAATGATACTAATGTATTAGCGACAAAGTCAGTGCGAACTGAGGAACATGAAATTCAAAAAACAAGCTAGCACACTTCTACACATACACAAATAGCATCTCGAGAATGATACAAGAGCTGAAAGGTAGAAACAAATTTTAAGAGCATCATAGCTTTATTGTTCCCCTTTCTGCTAAATACTTTTCCACACTTAACCCTAAGCTATTCATAATATTTACATAATATAAGAAGATGTATACATTCTTGGGGGCTTATAACAAATTAACTGCAACTTCTAAGATTATGATTTTCATAATTACTTAGTGTGATTTCAGCAAAAGGAGCATTTCCTAGGCTTCTCCCTTTCGCCCCAGTTCTTATTTCTCTCAGAGCTATGGCCATCTCTTGTGCTTAGATGGTTATGATTTCTTTCAGGGAAGAATTTCCACAAAGCAAACACATGTTTCTATTAGTGAAGTTAATACCATGCAGCAAGAATAGCAAATACAAGCTGTAAATTCACCAACTTCCAAGAGACTCGTTTGTCCTGTTCCATATGAAATAAAAATCTACTGCAGGGGAAGAGTTGGATATGACCATATACATTTATGAAAGAACATTTTTATGCTTTACTGTAGGCTGCCACTGACCCTAGAGGCTGATGCTGATTTATCTGACTCAGAATAAGAATATAATAAACGATGCAGCCAGCATCCCCGTCTTCCACCCACACACACTCCAATCTACCAACCCAACCAGGTAAGTTGGGTCACAAAACACTAGGCCCAGAATTTCATTAGAGGACCCAAGGAGGACTTCAAATCGTGGTGTATGTGACGTTTCACAAGTAAGCAACGGTTCCCTATGAAAGAAGGCAACTGACATGCAGAAAACTTCAACAATGCCATGTATATTTTTACCTAAATCCTTAAGAGGAGAGGGGTGGTTGTTCAGCACATTGTCTTCATTTGTGACAAGACTTCTAATCATAATAAATTTCACTAAGAAGGTTATCTCCCCTTTCTTTTTTAGCTCCAATGTCATTTAACACCTGTCCAGAATGAATGTGACATTAAAAATTCATATACAACATTTTCATGTCCACAATATAGCCTTAGACCAATGGTTATCCATCAGTAGATGAAAAAGCAACAGTACATTGGGCTTTCCAGTATGTCTTTCATAAGTTCCCTTTCATAAATGTTTGGTCTAATATGAAACATCATTAAAATAAAGGCAGCCAAGAGCTTTAGGGGATGGTGTTTAGAAAGCACCAGGTTGTGTATGTTTCTACAGCAGGAAGAGTTACGTGGCAAATCGTCTGCCGGGAGGACTTGTGTAGCCAGGACCCTCTGTGGTACAAACAGAAAGCCAGAGACAAAGCAACTATTCAACCTTTTCTATTCACTGCACCCACATCTGTTTACACAGCCTCTGCTCTTTCCTGAAAGGTTTTGTCCTCCCACCTCCATTTTATTTTAGACAGCTCTGAGTGGCTGGCAGCTTGGAAGATTTTTTTTTCCTTAAGAACTAGGGATTCAAATCTGTTCTGTGAAACAGAAATCTGAGAAAACAGGCTTATAGGTAGCAGTTGGTCCTTTTTCTAGTCTATCCAGTTGGAGTTCTAATGAGGGTTAGCTATAAACCTCAACACTCTCATTAATCTTTACAGCAAATTCAACAAACAAGATAAGTTGCCTTAATGGGACCAGCAGGCTCCTTCTCTCCCAGCACTGCTCATTCTTAAGGGCCAGTTTGCCTTCTTTCAGGACTAAAATTGTGTTTTTAAAAACTTCACATGTAAAATTGAGTAATGTGAATATGATCTATAGAAATAATGGTACTGAGATCTCATTCTAAGACTATTTGATAGTAATGAGTTATAATTTAATAGAATTTTACATTTTTGAAAGTGATTTATACATATTAACTCAACAAATCCTAAAAATACTGAAGAAAAAGAACAGATAATAACACTAAATATATAGTAAATTCTTTTCTATATGACAGACTTCAGTTTGTAGTGTTGGGGATACAAAACCCAGATAGCTTTCTATTGTTTTGTGTACCTTATACCATCCTGAGTTTAGGAAAGAATTACAAAAATGATCATGGATGAAATGCTTTGCACTTCTAACATTTTATGATTCATGAACATATCCATGAAAAATGAGTTATTAAGGGATAAATAAAAATCATAAGGTGATTATATGATGAAGTCTTACAATCTCAAACATCACATTTAATGTCCCTACTTTTCTAAATTTTACTGGGTTTTATCAAAGAATTTGTAATTCATAGACAAAGGAAGTCATAACCAGTTAAATACAGTGATGCCTCAGTTCACAAGCTTGATTCTTTTCATAATTCTAGTTGCGGAACAAGTTTGACAAGGACCACATCGAACTCAGTGATTAGGATTTATGTTGATCTTATGGGAAAAGTTTACTCAGTTCATATCCAGCTCAGTTCATGAGCAGAGTCATGGAGAGAACTGAGTTCATCAACTAACCAAGGCAAAAGTCAGAATTAGTGGGTCTCACCCTGATTGCACTACAATCTAACTGAATTATTTTGTCTTCATATGTTACTTTAGCCTTCAAGGAGAGATGATAAACCCAGACAATGCCATCCAGGTGTAGTAGGACTTGAATTAACAACTCTTTGTGACAATCAAATGGCCAACTCTACCTTGCTGTATCAGTGCAAGTGATGATCACAAGCTTTGGTTGTTTCTAAATTGCTAAGCCATTGATTTCATATGCCTAAACAAACTTGAAATGCTTGTAAATTAAATATTGAGATCTCGTATAAGTAATTGGAACTTCGTAGCTTCTAGAATAAGTTCTTGATGTACGCCATGTGCCACCTGTTGTTTTATGGGAACGTAAAAGAATGAATGGTAGAAAACAGTAAGTATGTGTCTCTCTGAGCATGTGACAAAGAACAGGCTGGAGAAACTGTACATAGATACCCCACCATCATATTTCTCTCTTATATTTAGTCAATACTTTTTAATGGAAAATAGCTATGGCTCAGAAAATGTTAAAAAGCAAAGAGAGCTCAAGAGGGGATAATTTTAGATATATCAGTCAGGAAGTATTAGCAAGAAAGAAAGACAGAGAGAAAAAGGATTCTAAGACATTATCCAGTGACAAGCAGTAATGTAATGTATTTCTTTACTTCTGGTCATTTGCATTATGTATTACAAATGATTGGCAAATAATATCTGGTAAGTTGATACTCAAAAAATAGCACATTCTGGTACCTGACAAAGTTATAAAATTAAAAATAGTGGTAAAGTTACTGAGTTTATACAGAGAACAGTAGATATATCCATTCCTGTTCATAGGAAGGTTTAGCATGTGAAAAAAAAAAACTTACAAAACTAAACTGTGAATTACAAGCACAGTTTTTTATTTCATTCAGAAAAAAATGTCTTTGAGGAAGCATCAAATATAATTTTAGAAAAGATTAAAGGCAGAAAAAGAAGTGACATTGATGGAGAAATGCATGTAGTTGTCAAATTGGAACATGAAACCATGTTTAAATTTTTAGGAGTTGAAGCGGGAAAACAACAGCAAAGATAATTGGTATTTCCTGGACTTAACGACTGGTTTCACTCAGACATACGGTTTCATTTTTGAGGTTTCTAGTTTCTAATAAAAATGTTGCTATTTCTGGAAGCATCTTCATTTAAGGAAGCAGGAAAAATAGTTAATTAAACTAGAGTTATTCAGACAATTTTGATTTTTATCTTACCCTTTAGTCTTTATTATTATTTTTTTTCTTCTTGAGACAGGATTTCACTATGCAGTTCAGGCTGGCCTTGAACATACTTTTTAGCCCAAACTGACCTCTTATGCACAGTGCTCCTCCTGTCTCATCTTTCCAAGTGCTGGAATTACAGGCATGCACCATGGGCTCTACATTTTTATATAAGAAATTACAGGTAAAAAGTAGAGAAAAACACAGCATTTAAGAACTGCATTGTCTGATGCATTTCAAGTAGCATGTATCAAGCAATCATAACCCCTTGTGTTCTATTCCATTGTTGAACAGTCACAAAGTTATAGCATCAAATAATTCAAGTTATTGTTTTAGTTTTTGATGAACCCCAACCACTAAGCAAAGTAACACTTCAAGATTTATCAAAAGGCATGGTGTTTTGTGGTAGTATATTAGTTCTTATTAGTTCTTTATTGTTGTTAAAAATCTCTACTCAACTCTAGCATTGTCCTTTCCATACAAATTGTATCATAGTATTTGTAAAACACCTGGACATCAATATCCATTATTCGCCACTGGAAAGACAAACATCTACAGGGTATCACACATTACTACTATATTGACCCATTTGGTGTGAAAATTGCAGTATATACAATATACAATAAAAATTTTACAATAGTACATAGCTTCAAAGGCATAAACTATATTGATAAAGAAAATCAAACTCATGATTTGTACCCCATTTTAGATTGCATTTTTTTAAAGAATAATGTGCTATTATTTCTTAGTTTTCAACATCATGTTGTGCGTGCATGCACGTATGTGTGTGTTTGTATGCACGTATGTGTGTGTTTGTGTGTGTGTGTGTGTGTGTACATTTGTTTATAGGTGGTCATGGTTGGTACAGAAGCTATAGAAATCAACTTTTGTTTGCTTTAAATTTATAGATGAATAGTTGCTTCAATTTAAATAAATTGACCCTGATTGTAGAGTCCAGATGAGTACCATTCCTTCCTCCTTCCTCTTCCAGCCTATGGTCATTAGGAAACTCATTCTTTAAAACAAAAAACAAAACAAAAAAGCAAACAAAAAAATTCTCCACTATTATGAACCCCGGGGCTCATTCAAAGAAAAATAAGAAATTTGCTAAACCTTTTCCAAAAGTTATTCTCCTTCCAAATTCGTTGCAGTTGGACCCTGGAGGGAAAAATATTTTCCATTCATTCAATGAGTTTCCTAGAACAGAAAAGTGCAGGAATAATGTTGTGAAAAGAGAAAAACCTGGTGAATGTACTTGACAATGACAGACCACGAACAGGGGAATGTCAAAGTTATTTGTAGTGGCTCCTAATAACTCTTGGAGTCTTACTTTTTTCTTTATTTCTATGGGTTGGTAAATAAGGTAACATCATTTGAATAGTCTGCTCAAATGGGACCATGCTAGAACAAGATTTCTTGACTAGTAACAGGGTTAAAATTGTTCATTTTGTCTCTTAAAATACATGTTCCTTTCAATGAATAAAATTGATATTGAAATTGTTGCCATATAAAGAATGGCAGGCCAAGTTCTACGCAAATATTTACAGTAAATCAAATGCTATTAAAATCTGGACAAGATCTGTGTTTGGGAAGATAGCTCAGTAGAATAAGGACTTACCTGGCAAACATAAAGTCTTGAGTTCAATTCCCAGTACTGAAAAAAATAAATAAATAAAATAAAAGCTGAACAAGACAGACTAGAGAGTTCTGACAATCATAGGACCCTTTCATTGCATATCTTATAACAGAATCCTAAGAAGACAAAATCTTAAAAGCAGATTTTTTTGTATATTTATATATATGAGCAGTTTTGTTTAAATTTTTAATTAAGTTTCCACAGAGCAGTTTTGCACTGTTGGCAGTTCTTGAAATTATTCTTATTTTATTATATGCAAATTATTCATTAGTCGTCTACTTCTAGAACAAAATGACAAAAGACAGAACACTTCTTATGGAAATAACAATCTTCAGTTGACTCATAAACAACCTTCATACTGAGGTACCTTTCCCGTGTGGCTCAGCTACATTAAGGCATCTTTAGTTAACCCCAACTTAGAAGCTTGAACTTCATGAAAATGAGGCTATTGGGGCCTGCACCCTGCACACACTGCCCTGGCCTCATGGGTATCTATTTACCTTTGCAACAATTGTTCTTTTCAGACAGAGCATGAAATATTCTGTGACGTTATGGTAAAAGACCTTTGTTTTTTAGGTAAACTGCTACCACTAAGTGCAGGCCTCCTTGTTTGAGGTTATTTCTTACTTAATTAATGTGCTCTTGTGTGAGTTATTTTCTACATATGGCAGTTATGGGTGTTTGGAAAGTGAAACACATACACCTACAAACAGTAATGAGTGTGTTATTCATTCAACATACCTACCAAGGACATGGAACAAAAACTAATAATGCTAAATGAATATATAGTAAAGCATTTCTGAGCAATGAACTCCTCCTACCTTGCTTTATAAGGCATTACGATTTTGGATTATAAATTGTATTGAATATAAGTGGTTTAGAATGTTTATGTAATGGTATCTTGGAAGACCACAGAACTGGGACAAATATAGTCTCGTGGGACTATTTAATTAATAGGATATAGGTGGCTTGTGGATTTCTTCTAGAGGCAGTTACATTTACATTGAGTGAATAAGAACAATTTAGTCAAAAAGAATCAACAAAGATCACATTTTCTTTTAAGAAGAAAAGGGAGGCAAATTAGGAGAGGCTTGTAAAAAAATAATAATTTTGTCCCAAAGTGCAAAGATTTCTTGGAAAGATTTACAGAGGTAACCCTTATTTGAAAATAAAAGCAAATGCTAGGATCCAGCAAAAACATTGATGTGCCATACGACTGCAGGTGGGGTGACCCATTTGACTGAAAATGGTTAAGATGGCCACCCCGTAATCTAGCAGTCATCCATCCGGTGAATTCATTTCTAAACTTCCATGAGACCTTGTTGCTCCTGCCTTCCTAATGGCGTAGCATGCTGAAGCCTAAAGTAAATTGTTTTGACACTTAACTGTATTGATTTACTGTTGGTATTTCTTTTTTTATCTAAGAATAAGACAATGAACCCAAAATGCTCTAATATGGTGCCCTTTAGAACATTTCTTAAATTAGAAAAATCAAGTTCATCTTTATTGTTTGCTATAGAGCAGCTTCACATGCCTGAAGAGTCCTACATCTTCTTGGTTGTGGAAGAGTATTGGACAACGAATATAAAATAAATTATCTGAGAACTGGTGATACATTAATGACTCAATTTTAGAGCTAGACTCTGTGTTTTTTTTTTCCCATAAGAAGAAACCTGTTGCTTGGAACCCATAAATAATAATCTTAGGATTTCACAAGAGGAACGAAGAGATTGGGTCATATTGGGTGCATTCTGGCCTCAAAATGCTGAATTGAATTTTTTTTTTTTTTTTTTTTCGGAACCAGGGATTGAACTCAGGCCCTTGTGCTTGCCAGGGAAACACTTATTATACTGAGCCATCCCCCTGGCCCCACTGAATTGATTTCTTTTTTTTTTTTTTTTTTTTTTTTTTTTCTCGCAGAACCAGGGATTGAACTCAGGCCCTTGTGCTTGCCTGGGAAGCACTTATTCCACTGAATCATCTCCCCAGCCCCTTGAATTGATTTTTTTACTACTAATAATTCAGAGTTGAAAGAAACTAATGAACAGAAGAGAAATAGGTGTGATTCTACTGAGCTGTCTGTGTGGCTCCATGTCCATGGCATCCATTAGTACGACTGGAGACCTGGTGGATGCTTTTTGCTGACACCTGATTCAGAGAGTTCATCTGTCTAGACCTCTGGCATTCAACATGGCTTTGGGGGTTAATTTCACTGGATTGATAACTTTTATTCAGCAGTTGAAATGAGATCTACTCATAACTATATACACTATAAAAATTTTGTAGCTGTTTTTTTAATAAACCTATGAGCTACATGCAAGTAGTTACAAGTTTACAAATAAGGCAGACTGTGTACCCTGTGTTTGAACTGACCCTGTTTTTTATAACTGAATATATATATATATTTTACAAGGAGAACTCAATCCTGGCATAGACTTGTGAGGCAGCAAAGGATGCATGGGTGGTCCTTCTTTGCTCTCAGAGTGGGGACATTTCCTGCTGGGGATGCATGAAGGAGCGAGGCCTGAAAGGACTGCTGTAAAGTGCTTCATCAGCAAATCTGTCTTCCAAATACCTGATGCTCCGGTAATATGTTCCATATGAAACAAATCTAGAAAATTGTGGGTAAAACACAAATACGTTTGGTGGAAATGTAGGCATTTCCAGGAACTGTGTCCTTTCCTTTTGGCAGCTTGCCTTAAAGTTTTTAAATACTGCAGGTTCAAGGATAGCTGGGATCACTGTCAACCCTTTCTTCCCTCACAGCCAACATTAATTAGCAAGATGAGAAAGTGCACTTTTAATAGGTTTTACAGAAGATTTAACTTAAAACATATAAACTCATTTGAAACATACACAGCATAAACCGGAATTTGCCAGGAAAAATTGTCTTTGCTATTGACCAGCAAAGTCTAATGAACAGTTTTTGTTTCTTTTAAAATATATTTTAAATCATTTTACTAGTAATCTGCAAACATTTTAGCTAAAAGATGAATTTAAGGATTAACAAAAATCTCATATCATATTTGTGTTTGTCAAGTTAGTTTTGACACAAAGTATCATAAAACATAAATGTAGGGAAAGTTGGGGAACAGGCAGGCAGAGAAGTTTCCCACACAGAATTAGACCCTGTGTGTGTGTGTGTGTGTGTGTGTGTGTGTGTGTGTGTGAGAGAGAGAGAGAGAGAGAGAGAGAGAGAGAGAGAGAGAGAGAGAGAGAGAGAGAGAGAGAGGCAGAGACAGAGAGACAGAGACAAAGAGAAAGACAGAGACAGAGAGGCAGAGAGGGAGAGAGAGAAAGAGAAATAGAGAAATTATGAAAAACAGAGTAGATAAGAAGGCCTAGCTCACTTCACGCTGGGGCATAATTCCCTTCTTCATCTTTAAACACAACAGAAACAAAAGGAGAGGAGCGACCACATTATAAAAATTCCCCTGCTATATGAAACATACATATTTTATTGTTTCCACCATATCAGCACACTAAAATGCACATATATTATTCTTACTCTCTGGGCTTTTGATGAAACGCTGCTATAAATCTCACAAGATCGGCCAGGCATAGTGGCATATGCCTGTAATACTAGTACTTGGGAGGCTGAGGCAGGAGGATTGCTGCAAGTTCCAGCCAGCAACCAGCCTGAACTTCATAGTGGCACCATGTCTCAAAAAGACACATAAGCACCTCATGAGATAAAGAGCACAAAGAGGCCGCAGAAGTTCTTTTCCAAGATGTACGTGCAGGCAATGGAAGGGACGCAGGCCACATCAGGACTCTCGGAGCCCTAAGAGCCAATCGAGTCATGCGTGCTCTCAAGGGGTAGAGTCCTTTTCTTGCCATGTAACAAGAGGCTTAGAACAAAATGCTCAAGTTTCAGCCCCAGATTCCCTATTTATTTGCTTTTCTCTCCTTTTTACAATAGGATGATTTTCCATCCCCATTTCTCCTCCCCTTCCAAAAAGTGACTTTGTTTCTCTTTCTGAACATGTATCTCTAAACATTTTTTCAATCAATACAGAGTTTTTACAGAACTTGGATAAAACTCTACTCTCATGGGTTGCAGCATCAGGAGACATGATTATTTACTTTTGAGCAAAATTTTTTGAGCAAAATTAAGAAATCCTTTTCCCTGTTAACTACATTTGCATACAGTTGTAGACAGACAAATGTAATTGATAAGAATGTTACCTATTGTCCTCTGACATATATCACTTATCCATCAATTCTGAGTTTGAGAAAATATTTACATGTTGTCACCAGTTTGAAGACCAACTATCTGAGATTTTTGTCTACAGGATCGATTTCAACTCCACGCAGTGTACAGTGCTGTTCTCTGTCTATATTCAGCTTTCATTTCCCTTATTAGTGTCAAATGCCTTTCTGCACTCTGGACTAGTACAGGCACAAGACCAACCTGTCATAATTATTCTTGTTTAGTAAAAGTAAAATAAAAACTATAAAAATAGTGACAAATTTCTATTATGCCCTCTTGAAAAATAACCCAACAGTAAAGCTGAAGAAATTTATTTCAATTTTGCATCATTCTTTAGGCAGCTTCATTATTTGACTTTATTATTATTTTTGCAATTTTAGAATAATTGAAATGATTAATGAGAAGTAAACAATAAAGATAAAGTAGTTTCCAGGATTATGAAATAATAAAATGTTTCTGGGCATATGACAAAATAGATTATTAGGATCTCACAATGTATATTTTTTTAAAATGTGTGTATTGGACTCACATGGAAATTACAGCATCATAAAAGTTTCAATTCATTAGAACATTAGAAATACCTGCTGGAACTTGGAACACATCAAGAAAGAATAAGAGTCATAAAATATTAATTTTTACAAATTACAGGGAAATTTTCACAAATTAAAGTGGAATCCAATAACCTCTGATTTAATATCTACAGCTAGAAAACGAAGCTGAGTTCATGAGGATACATACGACTATAGAAAGATCACTTGCTGGTCTGTCTGCACACACTCTTTTGCCTGAAATAAACACAGCTGAAATGCAATAATGAGCTGCACAGAAGACAGTGGTGATCTTAACAGGCTATACAAACTCCAGTTGTTGAAAAAGAAACACTCTGACCTTTTGGCTTTAAGTAAAAATAAGCTGTAAGGTATCTCATTTTACTGTGAATCATTATGTAAGTTACATGTAAATCCAACACTGAATTACTTTATGTTTTATTCATCTTGAATGTATTTAGGAGGACAACCTTCTTCCAAACTGACGATGCACATGAGCTGAGAACGCTGAGGAAGTTGCTGTGATCTGAGCAATACCAAGAAGAATTCCTTTCCCAAACTTATCCTTCCCCCATGTTTCTTAAAACAGAAGGTTATAGTTTATGGAGCAGTTTTTCTTCGGTTGAGAAGGAAATTAAACCTCAGAAGAGATAATTCAATTTTTCATTCATTTGACTTAGCTTTGCTTTTACAGATTGCATGTTCCTGAAAAGAATTTTAGCTTTATACTTAAGAAAATGTTTGTTTGTATTGGCAGGTGAGCAGAAGCATGCCATTTTGAAGGATGGAGCCAAGTCATCTGGAACCTGATCCTGTATCCAGGCAGCAGCAGAAGGCATCTGAGAGCACTTAGTGCCTGGGCCCAGGAGGAGCAGTTGCTTAGAGGAGTAGAACACAGGAGTGCAGAGTTCCCAGCAGCAAACTTCACATCTTTCCTTCTGGAACCTGGTTCTGTAAGTGCCTGGTAGGCTTGCCTTACAAATACAAAAGTTCTGCCAATGTTAGGCACACTTCAAAGAGAGCTTAAGAGCCCTCGAGAGGTGTTTCCTCTGTTGCAGTGAGGGTCTTTCTGTCTTCTAGAGAGTCCAGATAGAGAATACTGATGCCTTAATCCCTGCTGTTTCTTTCCTGCACCCAAGAATGAGAAGAATGAGAAAAAGGCACAAAAGAAGAAGAGAACAGAGGGGAAAAAAAGAGACATGGAAACAGGAAGACCAGAGTAAGAAGGGCATTTTTTAAAAAAGATTTCAAACAAATTTCAGAAAAAGGAGAAAATACAGATGTCATTTAGTGCTGTCAGGTATCTGGACTGATATGACTGCCAACACACTGTGCAAATCACAGAGGGATCTTTGACAAATTGGGGAGAAAGCCAACAGTAAGACTAGGTATTTGAGTTTAGTGCACATGATATATTCATCTAAACAACAGGGGGTAAGTTTTCTAAATAGGTCTCTGGGGACCCACACAAATCCCATTAGCTGATAATAGGATTTGTGTGCATACATTCTCTGGACCTGAAAATTCAGATTTTGGTATTCAATTTTCCATATGACCTACATACTCATTAGTGTAAATTAGAAGGAGTTTCTCTGGGAAATTTTACATTGTTTTGTTTTCCTTTTGTTTATTTTTTTCCTAAAAAGATATTTGCAAAGGTCAATCTTTGAAACAATCTTTAGTGTGGGAAAACATCTGAAGGGGATTATATAGAAGAAAAAAAATCATGAAACACAGTTATTCGTATTTTGTTCCATTTACCAGGAAAATCCCTTATGGCATTTCCTATTCTTCTGAATTACTAGGGCAATACTACATTAATATTTTTAACATATATTTGTTTGTATTTATAAACAAAGGAAAGAAATTCTTGTTTATCTAGAGGGCGCACTCAATATAAACATAACCAACTGGAATTTTCTTGGGGGAGAAATGTCTTTCTTTGGGCCTCAAGGCCAAATGAAAACCATGAACATTTTTTAATAGATCAGTGACATGAAACATTATCAACTTTTCTCATCAATCTTGTGATTTGGAAAGAAATACAAGATAACCAGTCAAAGTTAGAAAAGGTCCTCTTGCCAGGTTGATGTGAGCATTGTTTTGAATTTCCAGGCTCAGTTTAGATTTCAAAATCAAAGTAGAACCCCAAGTATTTCTTCGCAGAATGCAGACATGTAAGGTGGGGGAGGGGAGCACATGGGCTTCAGATATTTCCGTCTGACATAATTCCTGAATATTACTGTAAAGCGTTCTTTTCAGTAGTAGTAATTCTAACCTGAAGTATGATTATCTATTTAGCCACATACATGGCAGCTGGAATAAGGATGGAGACACTGGGGGACACACATCCGGTTGGAGGAAAGAGCTTCCATTTACTGGATCACTATAACCTCTCTGCTCACACACGTACTGTCCCCATTATCCCTCTTAATAAGCCATGAAAAGAGATGTGGCCTTTTTTGACAAGAAAGATGAAGATACTTTCATAATTCACTTAGCTGTTGTTCCGTGGCTTTAGCAACTTGGTTCTGCTTGGTTCGGTAACACCTCATGCTCCACGGCGAGTGTGCTGTAGCCACTCAGCGCCCGTCGTGATCTGTAGCTTCCCAAGAGCTAAGACTGCAAATGCAACGGCAAATTTTCAGTCTGCTTTGTTTTAGGTGGTACATATGAATGGTTGTGTACACTGAATTTAAACTTGAAATTAGTTCCCTCTTTCCAATCATGACCTTAAGAGGACTATGTAGTCACTCCACTGTTATTTCAATAGGAAAAAACCTTCAGCCAAAGCTCTTTAAGGGAAATCCACAAGTTGATGGAAGAGATTATGTTGATGTAGAGATAACCGTAAGACAAATAAAGGCGTAACACGGGATTGCCTCCCCTCCCGTTGTCTAGCACCAGCAGAAGTGCCTGCTTAGGGGAAGTCAGTATAGAGTTACATACTGTCATGGCGATCTTGCATAGCATACAGCCACAACTTCCCAGCAGCATGCAAAATAAAAATTGATTTAACTTGTGCTCACGTCAGCAGCATATATACTAAAAATTGATTTGCTCGTATGTCTGGAAGGCGTCCTCTGTACGGTTAATTAGGCTAGTGCAGATCGTCGTAGGTCTGTCATCTGTCCTGGAGAAGTGGTATATCTCAGGCTAGGTCCGCTCATGGCAGCGCCAGAGGCTGAGGGAAACAGCCGGAAACGGCAAGACTCAGCTGGGACACCATTGTTACTGCCATTTCCTATTTACCAGCTCACATAGGCAAACCTAAAATCAGAAGAGACAGAATAGACATCCCTCCAGTAGAGGAAAGTATAAAGGCACTGAGCAAACTGCAGACATACCAGAGCAGAGCAAACACTGGGGTCATTAATACAAAATACTGCAGTCAGCAGAATCTGCCTCTGAAGAGGAGAGACTTGGAGAACCTGATCTCAGGCCAGAAAGTTGATTGATTAATCAGCTGGTGGGTGTAGCTTATTGGGAATTAAGGCTCTTGTCTCAATCCTCAATTGACAGTGGCTTGAGGAATCTTCAGAGAACTGTAGTAACACAGAATTTATTAGTAGAACTCACACAGTGATGCAGGCAGCCATCATTCTACCTAAGAGATTAAAAACTATGGGATATCTTGAGACAATGAAGTTTGCCATAAAGCACTTCAGACACTATGCTATTTTTCTAATCAGAACACAATTTGAAATAACTGGAGTACAAGATCATTAACATCTTATTAATTTAAGCCTTTTCTAGGCCTTTCATTTGGTTAAATAGCTATAATAACATAAAACCAAAATGCTGCATTCATATTGTGCTTGAAGTTTATGAAATGGTCTCAGTTTTATTTTTTCAAACTATTTTCTTAATTATTCCCAAAATTCCATTCTGTGAGAAATTCAGGGAATTAATAACAGCAAATTATAAATGAGCCTACTTATTTTCAGCTCACTTTGCTTGTCCTGAGTTGCTCTAAATCTTAAGTTCTCTATCCATTATCCATGCCTTGCCCCACATTTTTCCCGTCTCTGAAAACTCACACTTACACTCCACTCCTCTTTATGTATCTCTCCCTGATCCTAGTAGATGCCCTATGGAACTGACCCTTGATCTTGATCCCACCTGGTGTGGCCCAGGGCCCCTCTCTGGGAAATCACTTTCTCACCTGCACGTCCTGCTACTTACGAAAGAATGGCAAATGAGGGTTAGCGTTAAAACAGGAGCAGTGAAACTGAATAGACACCATGCTTTCACTTGTCATCTGAGAATATCTAATAATTTATAAAAAGTCTGATCTGGCCTTATTTGAAGAAAAAGAAAAAGAGATTGACTCAAAATTCCTCTTGGGTAAGGAAAAATGAAAAAGAAAAACAAAACCTGGGAGCTGGGGACATAGCTCAGTGGTGTAAGCGTCTGCCTGGCAAGTGCCATGTCCTAAGTTCGATCCCTCGTACTGTAAAAAAATGAAACAATAAAAAAACCTTACAAATGGTGCCCATATGTGTTGGGGACAGAGTACTGTCTGTTTTGTCCAAGAAGATGGAAAATAAGGCTGGTACTATTCACTTACGAGTTGTCCTGCATCTTGTGCAGCAGATCTCGCAGCCACTATATAACCACTTTCATATTCTTGATATAGATATGTTTACCTGTCTGAATGGACTAGAAGAATGGGCCCACTAGGCACCAGTCTATGACCTAAAATCCTATACTGCATATAGGAGGCAGAGACAGAGACAGTGATTAGTGGTTATAAGATTTATATGTGGTATTCATTTTGTATAGCTTCAGAGGGTAGGGAAATGAGGTCTTTGAACACATTGCTGTCCTTAAGCCAGCCAGATAGGTCAGTGGATTAAAGTGCCTGCTTAGTCAGATGCAGGGACCAGGGGTTCGATACGTGATGTGTTGTGCTGTCTCTGCCCCAGGGGGATGCTGAGACAGGGATTGAGACTGGGCATGGTGGTGCGTACCTATAATCCCAGAGTTTAGGAGGCTGAAAACAGGAGAATCACTCACAGTGTACTGAGACCTTGTAGACCCTGTACTAAATAAATCAAGAAAAGGAAACGGAAGGGAAGGGAAGGGAAGGGAAGGGAAGGGAAGGAAAGGAAAGGAAAGGAAAGGAAAGGAAAGGAAAGGAAAGGAAAGGAAAGGAAAGGAAAGGAAAGGAAAGGAAAGGAAAGGAAAGAGGAAAGGAAAGGAAAAGAAAGGAAAGGAAAGGAAAGGAGAGGAAAGGAAAGATTGCTGTCCTTGTTAGCACTGGAGCTGTTTCTAAGACACCTACTTCAACTTATGCCCCAAGCTACCCCAAGTCTAGCCAGCCAGCCCTGGTGTGTAGTATCTATTACTTTCCCATGTGGTGCCAAAACCCCCTGGAAAGTGATTGCTTTTACATTGTCGTAGAACAAAGACAGTAGTGTTTTATGGTTCACAATATTTTCATGTGTTTTCCTATGCTTTTAAGTAATCATTTTCATTTCTTATTGATATACTTTGAGTCCGCCTGGAAATTGTAGTGAGGAGTTACATACTTATCTTCCTGAGTGTTATTTTTATGGAGGGTTCTTAGGTGTATATCTATGCATAGCTGGGGTAAATAGGTCTCTCTGCAGGATACGCTATTATATAGTTACTTCATGAGCTTTCCTTTTAGTGTTGGTTATTATGAGATTTTAGAAGGATTCATAAAAACAAAAAAGAAAATTCACATGTTTTATTATAATGGTGTTACTTTTTTTTGTACATAGCATTTCATTAAAGAATGAATAGCTTTGCCAAGGAACACATTATATCTATTAAAGGTATTAATTGTTTTAAGTTTTCTAGATGTGCAAAGAAGTTATGTTTTAATGTCTTCTACTAAAATAATGACAAACATTTAACCAAAATTATGATGTGATGGCTATACTACTGAATGATATTTGCATAATAATCTTGACTTCTAGGCCATTTGCTTAATCTTTATGATTTTTGTTACCCAAAACTATAAATCAAATTTTAGAGCAATATGAACTCTTATTTTTATTTTTAAAAATGTTTATCCTTCACTTTAGCGTAAGAAATAGAAAAGACAGGTTGATAAATACAGAGAAATACAAAATTATCATTAAAAATGTGAACATTGCTCTCCTGTGTGTTCCAGTATTCAGAACAGCAAAAAAGCAGTAACATCTCTTGGACACAAAGAAAGTATGTTGTAACAATCATGTGATCTCCAGCACACCCTGGAAGTTTATTACTCATAAAACCTTGAGACCCAAGAATGGCCACACCATGACCAAGCTGTGAGATTGGCCAAGGAATCATAATAGCAGCTAATGTGATTAAGGACTCCACCTAAAACAAAACCAAACCAAACAAAAAACATTGTACCAGAGCCAAGACTGGGCTGTCAGCTTTTGGGGCTGGAGGCAACAGTGGGGCTATTCATGTGACAATGCACATGACAGAATTCAGCTTTGACCATAGGGAGCACATTTTCAAATGAGGCCTCATAGATCCTATTATATAGTAATGGGATTTGTGAACACCAAGTCTCGTGCATGAAAATCTATCTTTAGGGAGGCAATTTTCCATGCAACAGAGCAATTTATTGCATCAAAAACTGGGAAAATGTGCAAGTGTTCAGGAAACTTTTAGTCTCTTCTATATCTGTGTTGCCAAAAATGAATACATGTATTGAATGATTAAGTCAAAAGGTGAAATTATCTGACAGCAATAATTTGTTTAATAATGGCCCGACACAGAAGTGAGAATAAAGAAAGTATAAGTCAACTATGTTTGGTAGGATTTCTCTAAATGCAAATAACAAAGGGTGAAAGATGTAGCGCAGTCCCTGGAGTGCAAGACAGCCTTCTTACACATGTCTTGATTCTGATGGAACCACTTCCTTTAAGAGAGTCTTGGTTTTAATTATTAAACTGCTACTACCATGCAGATACTCTCTGGGTAGAACTGTATAATTTTGCTTCTCTTAGGGATGCTGGAACCAGGTCATAAAATATACATGGTTTATTTATTTATTTAGTCTTAGAATTACTGGCTAAAGATTCCTTAATTTCATAACCACAGGCTTCTTCCTTTCCTTTCCTCTCTTCCAGGATGTGGAAGAAGGGTTTTATTCAGAGGCATGAATTCTGGGATGCCATTTTACTTACATTAAATGGAATTTTTGTCAGGTTTTATGTTTGACACAATCACTGCTGGGGATTCTGTGGGTGTTACTGAAAATTACTTGGACAGAAAAACAATATGTTGGCTCAGGAAAGGCTGAGAAAGCGGTGATGTAGGGGCACAAGGGAGCGCTTTACAGTATGTGGCAGCGGCTGGAATTCTTTCTGCACCATTTCCAACCAAAACATCTCTGCTCAGAGCTTTGTTACTTTCCAGTGACAAGGCTCAGGCCGCAACTTCTTAGACTGATATCTTAGCTGAAGCGCTTCCCTTTACCTCGCAGACACCTAATCCATTAATATAAACACTATTTAAAGACTAGACACTCTCAGTTAAAGAGTAAGAATAAATCTAAAATTATCAAAAGCATAAAATTTTGATGAGAAAATTTAAAAAGCAGTAAAAGACAATTAGATAATAATAAAAATACAAATCTTCTTTCCTATTTATACTGATTTGTATTTTTTTCTCCCACCATTTAGCTTAGGTCCCTTGCTTTTCTCTACATGGGACATAAAGGGACCATCTGTTCCATAGCTGTCCCCTCCACATCAGTGACTCTCAAATCCTTTCCTTCAGTCATTCTCTCCCACTCTTAGCTCTGATTTCTTTACCCCACTAGTCAAGTAGAATTTCCTGTTTATTTTTTTTAAGAGTGAAAATTAACTTAGTGAAGGATTGGGGAATATGAGTACCTCCTACGAGACAGGAAAAGTCCTGAATGGGTTGCCTGAATTTCGCATTTACATTGTGTACTTGCACTTTGTTTTCTTTATTCTTTCCATTTGTGTTATTTGCTGAAGTTTCACAGAGAAGCCTAGATTCCTGTTATAAGCAAAAATCAAGAGATCAGCACTGAAGTGTTTTTGCTGTGAGCAGCACAAGCACCCAAAGCTGAACAGGGCAGTTGGTCACCCTGGCAGATAACAATGGTTCTGAACCTTCCATAGCCGAGATGAAGATGAAATGTTTTTCCATTAATTTCTTATGATGGAGAATAAGTGCATTGGTTCTCTTGTGAACTTGGTGTATGCATGTTTGCCAGCTTCTAAATTCATAGAAAGTCAGGCAAAACATTGATTAGGAGACATTCAGTAATATATAGGATTCCATATCAGTTTCAAAAAAAATACAGAGATGGAAACTGCAGGGCTAGTTCTCACATTGATTTTTCACAAAAAGAAATACTTAAACTTGAACAAGTAAAGGTTAATGGAAGGTGAAGTTAAGTGGAAGCAATTTTTGATCCTTTGGAAGCATGCTACAACTTTCAGAACAGGTAAGATATAAATACTTAGAGAGTGAATAGATCAGATTTCTCCTCAAAATATCACTTGATAACAAGGATTTCCCTCAGGGAGACATTCAGTAGGACTCACATAGCAGGGGCAGAGTTTACTCATTTGACAATGACCTCAAAACTACTCCACAAGACAGAGCAGCCAGGCAGAAGCTTTGCATTATCTAACAGCTAGTCTAAACTTCTAGGACACCTGGAGTTTGTTAACACATAAACTTCCTCAGTATCTTTACAGTAAAGCCTCCCCACTTTTATCCAGATAGCTCTCTATCTTACCTGTACATTTTCTTAGCCTACTTGCGTCCCAAGAAATGCTGGACCTCTTTAACTATTAATCCACCCATTGTTCTGTTCTTTCAACCCATGTTTGTTGAGAACGTACTCTGTCCTAATTATGGTTCTAGATGCCAAAGATGCAACAGTGAGCACAACAGAAAAATTTCTTCCACCAGTCAGCTTGCTGTCTACCAAAAGGATACAGAACATACTCAAACAAAAAGAACCCAAGGGTTATATGTTGGGTACTAACGAATTATTTTTATAAAAGGAGATTGAGAATCAGAAGTTATTTCCACTTTATATAATAAATTAACATTGGCCTAGATAAAGGCTCATCAAGAACAAACTCTGGAGATACAAGAAGATCTCATAATTGAACATCTCCTTTAATATTGATTTTTTTGTGTCTCTGTTCTATAAATACCCATGAGTTGTGTCTAATAAGAGAAACCATCACAAGGCCTCATTTGGAAATGTATAAAGTTGAAGCAGTAAAGAAAGCACACTATTGGAGTCTTATGCCTTTACTATATTGAAACTGATTTTTTAAATTCTAATAAACAAATTTCTCCATAATAATCTTATGGGGTGGTACCACAACAAACACCAGTGGATGAAGAGGACAAGCATCTATCATGACTATACTTTTAATGACCTATGAGAGTGAACAACACATACATTCTTTTTTAGCTTTTTCACTTTGTGACATGGTGGGAAATGCCAAAGTATACTCCACAATGACTTGCAGTTATAGAATGATGTACCAAATAACTCTGGTAGTTAAAATGAATGCATTCAACGGCTAATTCTGCTATAGGGAAAGTGGTATTTATCATGATCTGTCACTTTCTACCTCAGAAATTTACTGCCTTGATATATTAAGAAAGTAAATGAAAGAATCTCCTGATGGTGGGTGTACTTTCATGACATAAAATAACCAGTATAGTAAGACCTGTCTTGGAAAGTTGCAATAGGTAGATTTCTAAGAAGATGCACAATGACCCACCCCCTTGTTTCTTCTCCTTTTCCAGAGTGTGGGGAGGACCCCTAGCTACCGTAGAAGGCCATTTCCATGATCATGTTACTTTACACAGAAAAAGCTGAAGGATGTAAGTAAGGACTCTACCCTCGAGGTAATAAAAGGACATGTAATCTAAGAGTGACCAAACCTGTGAAGCAGGCCACTTAAAGGCAGTGCTAGGCTTTGCCCTAGTCCAGAGAAGTCTTCAAGGAGAGAGCTCATATAAATGCTGTACCTGCAAGAAATTGAATTCATCCAACTTAGAAGTGGATCATTTCACACCCAGGTTTCTGGATAAGCTCCCAACTCTGGATTTCCTCAACACCTTAATTGATGTTTTGAATAGAGAACCCAGCCAAGCTAATGCATGGATTTTTGCCTTGCAGAAAGCTTGTGGTGTTGTATTATATAGCAATAGGAAAATGTCAGTACATCAGGAGATCTAGAGTTACCACTGATGAATCTACATAGTCTTAAGAATTAACTTCTGTTAAAGACCAGCGTTTCATTTACTGTTAATATTTAGTGACATTATCTAGGATATTCTAAGCATGATTGCTTTTTCCTATACCAAGCATAGACATGCCAGTCGTGCTTGTACCTTATAGCATATATTCTTGTGGCAGGTGAAAATGAGAGAAAGGGTTTTGCCATTTGTGACATGTTATCATCATCAGCTGGGCTCCACTCCCCCTGCCCAGCACCCAGACTTGAGGTTCCTGGGCAGTTGTGCCATTGACACTTGTTTCCTTGTGAATTCTAACAAGCAGTGGAAGTGAAACACTTCTGACACTCTGCACCAAAACTGAAACCCAGTAACCCCCATCTAAACACCAATTATTGGTGTCTCAAGCCTTTCAATCTCTTCCTAAACTCCTAGCCACTTGTACCTCTTTCTGTTTTCATTGGTTAGTGTGGGCTCTGTTTTCCGTGTGATTCTGATACTTAGAAATGGTATGATTAGCATTATGCTAAGTCACTAAACAATTACTTATATATAGTCACCATTTTACTAGAATTGTTAGTCGTATATAACCCTACAACTCAGAGCTTTAACATTGGAAGGTCTTAATCTGTACAGGGAACTTTCCCTAGCACTATGATAGACCTGTGTAATCTGAAACCACTAAATCATACTTATAGATTTTTCATCTGAAGGAATACTTTGGAAAGGAAAAAGTAGTTTAATAAACCTGAGAAGGTATTTAAATCAAGTTTAAAGTACTGACTTTCTTTTTTTTTACCTGTAATTTTGGGAAGGGTCTACAGGGTATTCAGGGTCTCACTACTAGATCAGACTCATGGTGATTCTCCTATTTACAGCCTCCCAAGTGTTGGGATTATAGGCATGTGCCACCATGCCCAGTTTCAATTGCTGTCTCAGCGCGCTCTGGGTGCAGGGCTGGCAAGGCAGGCCCGGGGTTCAAACCCCCACTCCTTGCGTCTGCTTGCAGGTGTTTTAATCCTCTGAGCTATTTGGCCAGCCCTCTGACTTCTTGAAAGCCTCTTTGAACAGAATCATATTCTAGGTGACTCATCTACCATTAAAATAAATTTGAGGTCTCAACTACCCCTGTGGTGAATGAGCTTGTCTAGAGGTAGGCTCATCTACATTTTCTACACTCTGGTTTTTCTATATATTAAAGGGCGTGATAGGTTTGCCTGGAACAATGTATCACTAAATTTGTTACACAGAGTATTTACTAGTGATGAGACGTACTTTTTACATTGAGTAAAGAGAACAACAATTATGCTTCTTCTGAGGTCAGCGATACCACATTACCTACCAAGTTTCCCTACTATTCTGTCATCTTTCTATGCTTATTATACAGCTTTCATGAAACTAGTACTTCAAACTCTTATTTCCAAATCAAATATTTATAGGAACAAATGTTCAATCTACATCTCCAAATGCCCAGACGGAGAGAGCCAAGTAAGTCCGCTATAGCTCTTACAGCTCTCATGGTCTTTTCCAGTGTGTTGAGACAAAATATCTCACCCCAGCAGGCATAAGAACCAAATGCTACAAGAGAAAAGCCATCTCCTGGCCCTGAATATGAAGTCTGATATCTGACAGGGTGAAGCATAGCCACTTAGAGATTTCTTTTAAGTTCCAATTCTCCCCACAAAAGGCTATTCTTTGGCTCTGGAGCTAATTCACATCAGTATAATGAGAATGTTTGATGCGCAGAAACATGCCATTTGTATTCCTATGCGTGTGTGCTGTGCTTGGTCTAACAATACTTTATATGTGTTGAATAGGGATCTACAAACTTAACCGAGACACCTAACCCATCAAGTCTCATGTGTAGTGTAAAAAGTACAAAGACTTTGCTTTGTAACTTTTGGTTAAAAGAATTTAAGTGAGGAGTTTGAGGTGGCAGATTAAGGAGAGTTTTATGTTTACATTGTTTTCATTACAGTCAGTTAAATAGCACTTTCACTGAGAAAGATACTTTAAGAGCATGCAAGTAAACTTCCTCCATGTATTTGAGTTATTAAGACCATGCTGAGTATCACTTAAACCAACACTTGTTCTTGAAAAATTAATGCAGTGTAGTTTCTGCTCTGAAAAAGGCTGTGTGGAAAGAATAAAACAAACCAAAGACTGGAAGAAAATATTTGCAAATGACACATCCAAAAATAATTCAATATAATTCAGAATATAGGAAGACTCTTAAATTTTACAAATAAGGAAGAATTTCCAATGAGAAATTAGACAAAGATCTTAACCAAAGAAGACAGATTGAAGGAAAGTAAACATATGAAAAGATGGTCCACATTACATGTCACCAGAGACATCAAAGTAAAGCACAAAAGAGACACCAATCCACACCTCTTCAAATCTTTGAAATACTAACCATTCAAAAGCAATGAGGCTTCTTAGGATACAAAACAATAGGAACTTACATTATCTATTGGTGGAAATGTAAAATGACATGACTACTTTAAAGCATGGTTTAGTAGATTTCTTAAAAAAATATAATCTCATCACAGGATCCAACAATCAGTACCCTGGTAATTAAACAAAGGAGTTCAAAATATGTGCACACAAAAACTTGTGCCTAGATATTTGCAGTTTTATTTACAATTGTCAAAACTGAAAACAATAACAATGATGAATTCATTATCATAAAGGGGTTGAAAAATGGTCTGCATGATCTACAATGTTACTACATAGTTTCCCAAATAGACTATAAACTTCAAGAGTGAATGTTAATGTGAAAACTTTGGATGACTCCAATGTGTCTCTGTGTAATCATCAATGGTAACATACTATTGGGTAATTCTTAGCATAGATTGTGTTTTACATGAAATCTGTGTACCCTCCTGTTAATTTTCCTGTGAACATAGAGCTGAACACAGAACATAAAACGTTAAAAAATGAAACCTTCAGTATTTTTTTGAGGATTTTTGCAGCCATGTTCATTGAGAATATTTATCTACAGGTTTTTCATTTTATTGTCTTCCTGTCTTCTTTTGGTATGAGGGTAATACTGGCAACTTAGGATGAGTTCAGGAATATTCTTTTCTTTTTATTTTAGGCTATAGTTTGAAAAGACCTAGATTTTTCTTCTTTAAATGTTTGGTAAAATTCAGCAGTGAATTTGCAAGATACTGGGCTCACAGATTGGGTATTTACTTAGGCCCCATTGTTTGTTACTGATCTGTTCAGGTTTCTTATTTCTTCCTGGTTCTATCTTTGTGGATCATGTGTGTCTAAAGATGTATCTATTTCTTCTCAGCTATCAAACTTAGTTTAGCATATGGAAATTAATGTTTGTAATCAGCAGGAAAGTGGATGAGTGTGGAGATCATCATGTGGAACAAAATAAGTCACCCTCAGGAGCGCAGGTCTGACTCGGTCTTCATAACACATGGGCTCTCAGTGGAAGGAGAAGGGAGTATACTGTGAGACAAGAGGAAGGAAATCAGGGAGGAGGAAGGGATCAAGGGCAGGTATGGGGCATGGATGTGATCAACATACATGATATGTCATGACTGCCTCCCCCCAAAGAGTGAAACCAGGGTGGAGGGTGGGGCAAGGGAGGTTGATGAGGGTAATGATTAAATCTATTGCATGCTTCCAAGAAATAAAAATAGAACTACATAGGACCACAGAAATCCCATAAAAGCTTTAAAATACATGTGAAAACATTAAAAAGTATAATCAAGCAGTGGATAGTGTTGTATACAATGATTTAGATTTCACTCATATAAAGAAGTATCTGACCTCGTTTAATAAGAGCTAGATTTCTTTTCTAAAGCCCTAATGTTAAGATTAAAATCAATTGTTTAGATATTAACCAGAGATTATTTGTTGAAATCTGGTACAGTTTGTATTTTCTGCACCATGATAGCTCTGAAAAATATGAGTCTTAAGTATCTCATGAGAGTCAATAGGAAACAACCTATAGAACTGAGAAGAGCATCTATGTGTGTGTATAGGGGGTGTGTGGGTGGGTGTTGCTAGGAATGAAAACTAAAACCTTGTAAAGCTATGAAAGTACTCTGCCAATGAGTTCCATCCCCACCCGATCTCTCTCTCTCTCTCTCTCTCTCTCTCTCTCTCTCTCTCTCTCTCTCTCTCCTCTTTTTCAGTGGAGTTGGGAAATTATGAAAATTCTGTAACTGTTAGTAGAAAAATCACTCTAAGTTTATAACTTATTTCTCATAAGTAAGCCATTACTCTACTACTTGGTTTTTACTCTTCAACTAAAACTTAGTAAATACAGTTTGAATTATTCATTTTTCTTTATATTTTATAAAGATAGGCTAGGCCTGAGGTCAAAACTATCAGAAAGAAATCAAACACACACACAAACACACACACACAGAGCACACTACATGTCTCTACGTAGATATTTATATGTATAGATTTACATACACTGTTTCTTTCTCTGTTGAAGTTTGCTGGTATTTCTCCAGAATGCTGTCGCTGTAATGGTATACAACAGTGAGCTTCAGCAAATGCACTGCAAAGAAAGGGTTAAAGGAAATCACAATTTAGGTTTAAATCCATTGAGAACAAGCAACATACTAACAGGTAAACTGTTATGTGTGTGTGGAGGAACCCTTTTATACAAAATGCTATGGCATTTCTGCAAGTTCTGATTAAGCTGTTCTCAAATAAGTGGTATTTATAAGTAGCAAGCCTGAAGTTTGCATTTGCAGCAGGTCTACTGGTCTTAATAATAAGTCCTGTATCCATTAGAGGCAGGGTTGCAAGCTTCACATCCTGATCACCAATTCTCAGAAGCAAACTCCAAATCCACATATTAAACTCTGAGCTAGTATTTGCTCTTTTTCAGAATTAGAAAATTATTATAGGTCAAACTGCCACTTACACATTAGCTTCCCAATTCTAGGCACAGAAAAGACTATCACTTGGTGATAACAGTAATCATAACATGAATATTGCTTTGGGTTTTGATCTCATTCTGAAAAATTTTAGGGACCTACACTCTTAGTAAGACAGAAAATGAAGTTCTTCCTGAAAACCACTTCTAGGTTTATCTGCAGTCACTGTTCTGATTTCCAGCTCTGTATTGAAATTAAGCTTCTTAATTTTCTTCCTTGTAGCAAAAGAAAAAAAAAATGATGTGTCAAGTTTTATGATGCCATTACCAGACTCTGGCTGCTGAAGCAACAACAACATAAATTGACATGGCTACAAAAATAAAAGCTGACCCTTAGTTATTATATATTTCTAAGTATGACATTATCTACATGTACAGAGTGTGAAAGTAAAATTCAGCAAAGACATGTAACTTGATAAATCAGTCAAAAGAACATATCTGCTAATTGAATCAAAGACAACCTTAAATTTTCCATATAATATCTAAATTTTCCAAGTTGTCTTTTCATGTATAACTGAAATCTTTGCATATTAGTCTGGAATATCATTTATTGAACAAATTAATCCTTAATATCAATAGACAGCAGTGTCTAGATAGTGGCAATTATTTGTAATTTAATTGTTGTCATTCATTCAATAATTACAAATCAAGAACTAGTATTAGTCTGTACGCAGACATATTTACTTAATTTTAAAATAAAACCTGATATCTACACAGTGTAATAATCCTAGTACACAAACAACATGAGAAATGTAAAGTCATTGTGCCAAGTAAGGAAGTCACACACAAAGTAGGATATAATGTGTGCTTGCCTTTCATAAAATCTTAAAAGACAAAACTGAGGCAGGCAAGATAGCTCAGCAGACAAAAGTGCCTGCCTTACCAAGCACAGGGACCAGCGTTGGATCTCTGGTCTCCTATGTGGTGTCAGGCCCTCTCCTGGGGCGCACTGAGCTGGCACCAGAGTCAGGTGTGGTGGTGCATGCTTATAATCCCAGCACTGAGGAGGATGAAAACAAGAGGATCACTATGAGTCCAATCTGTGTAGTGAGACCCTACATAAAATGAAAAAATAAAAAAAGAAAAGAAAAAAATTCTCATAACACAAAATAGATTAATGAGTTGTTGGGCTGGATTTTGGGAAGAAATTACTGTAAAATGGCACTCCAGGAACTTCGCAGGGCAAAGCAAACATCCAATGCCACATCTTTATTGGTAGTTACACTACTGGATACATTTATCAGAAGTTATTACAAGTAGATTGACTTTTATTAAAGCATTTTTATTGAAAATACTTTAAATATTTGATTTTTGAGAATTAAGGAAGCTATCCAAGATAAATATTCTATGTATATTCTTCTTTAGAACAACTGAGGCTGAAGTTGAGTGATGTCCCCAGCATCTGTACTCATATGTGATGTTTCTCCAAGCCATGAACACTGGCACAAACTTGCTTAGGCCCACAACTCATTCCCAGGTCCTGCAGTCTGAAACAGAGCAGATCCTTGATACATATGAATAGGGCCCTGGAAGCACAAGTGCTGCCCACTCACTGTCCTACCAAACCTTTCTTCATACAGATTCTCTTGCTTCACAATACTCTATTTCCTTAAGAAAATAGAAACTGAAAAAGGCAGAATTCCCCAGGTGTGGAAGATGGTGAACAAACAGGTTGATGATCCATTAGTCAAAATCCTTGGTTCCACAAGTATTTTGGATTACAAATTTTTCAAATTTTAGAATAGAATTCTTAGAATGTATCATGCATATATATATATATATATATATATATATATATATATATATATATATGAGTTATGTTTAGGTTGGTCCCAAGTCTAAACATAAAATTCATTTATGATTCATGTGCACTGCATAAACATTAGATGAATGTAGCAGCATACAACATCCTGAATACTTTTGTGCAGCAACCTTTAATATTCTGGAATTATCCATTTGCAGCATGACATTGACTCTCAACAAGATTCAGATTTTGGAATAAAGCATTTTGTATTTCATGTTTTCGGAATACAGGTAATCAACTTATGTATTAAGTCTTACACGAACTGTTAAGCAATGTGTTATAATATTTATCTTTAAAATCAGAAGTAATTGATGTTTAGAAGTATAACATTTTATTGTTGTTGTGGGAATTCTAGGGATTATACAGTCCATAACATACCATAATACATGCCTGAATGAGAATATTGAAAATTTATATTAATATTTATTTCTAGAATATTGTATTTGGGTCTTGAAAGCTACAGATCTCTTTAATGAGTTCCACTTAGTATTTAACACTTCGAAAGCAGTACAAATATTCAGTGCCTGCTCCAGAGGCCTGGCCTTGACCTATACAGATGCCGTTTGTTAATGACTTTGCATTCTACTACCTACACAGAGTGTATCCAATTTTAAACACTTTTCCGTCTCAGACCTTGGATGTCACCATCACCCTTGCATTTTGAACACCCTTGTTTATATAGAGAGTTTCTTATAAACAGTTTAAATGTGGTCTTAAAAGTGCATGTCAGCTGCTTCAGCTTACTCCCCAATCCACAGTAATTAAGGTTGCAAATTGCAAGGAAACAAGGTCTCCTCTTTCTCTTAGTCTGTGGATGTCCCCATTCTAGACTTCCACATTCCCTGGGCTGCTGTTTCTGTTGATGTAAAGTACAACTTAACAATACTTTCTCCCTTTTTCTTACAACATCCGTGCACATAAAGAATGTCTTTACAAGATATTTATTCACATAAGAAAAGTTGTCAGAAAAATACAGAAGTATGTATATACTCAAAACATTTTTTCTTAAGATTGTGTCTCATGCTATCCACTACTTGAAAAAAGCACCGATGGGCTCATTGTATTTGTATTTAACATAAGGAAGAAAAACAAAGCAATATAATACTAAAAGCAGCAGCAAGATAATCACATGAAGGACAGAAGAAAACTCAGTCCATCCTAATCATTTCAAAATACCTATCTAGTCATTTTATGCCTTCCAGGAGACACATAGTATATAACTGAGTCCAGGAAGAGAAAATTTATTATTCAAAATGCTACTTTGGCCAAAGATAGAAGATTACATTTTTAAAATACAAAGACAAAGTATTAAGGATGTTTTTTCCTTTTAGCACTTAAGCTCTTCAGAGGATCACTCCTCATCCAGCAGTGTCATAAGCACTACATTTGTCACACAGTTTATAAGTTAAGATGCTTACACTTCAGTAAATAACATGTATCATTTTTCTAACTAATAAATGCTGATAAAAATTTGAGATTGGTATGCAAACCAGGATAATTCTCTATTTAATAGTGTGGATATTGTGACATACATACATATATATATATATATATATATATATACATATATATGTATATATATATATGAATTCAGAGTATATCATAAATAAAAATTCACACAAGGATTTCTTGATGAACTTGGAATAGAATTGCTATACTTGGAAAATAAAAACAGAAATTTATTTTTTATTATAAATATGTCTTTATGGAATATTTGTGACATACCTATGCCAACAAGCCTGCAGTTTCTCAGAAGAAATTGACAGATTCCTAGATACATATAAATTACCAAAGTTGAATCTAAAAGATATAAAAATTCTGAGTAGCCTGATATCAGTTAGTGAAATTAAAAATGTAATTAAAATCTTGCCAACAAAGAAAAGTTCAGATCCTGATGGATGACAGATTCATAGCTTAATTCTACAGAAAATTTAGAAAAGACAATGCCAATGCTCCTCAAACTTTTTGATGAAATAAGGAGGTAAGAAATATGCATTAAGTCTTTTCAGTAGGTAAGTATTACCCTGACACCAAAACCAGAGAAAGAGGCAATCAAAAAAGCAAACTGCAGGCCAACCTCCCTAATGAACATCTAAGTAAAAATCCTCAATAAAACACTAACAAACAGAATACAGCAAGACATCAAGAAGATTATACACCATGACCAAGTGGATTTCACCCCAGGAATGCCAGGATGATTCCACATACACAAATCAGTAAGTGTAGTATACCATGCTAAAGCCAAAGACATGAATCACATGATGATCTCAATAGATGCAGAAAAATCTTTTGGCAAAAGTCCAACAATAATTCATGAAAAAAGCCCTGCAGAAAATCTGAGTAAATGATCTTTATCTCAACTGATAAAAAGCCATCTATGACAAACCAACAGCCAATTTCATACTATGCAAACACAGACTGAAAGTGTTCACTCTAAACTCAGGAGCAAGATCATCGCATCCACTGTCATCACCTCTATTCACCATAGTTCTGGAATTTTTTTTCAGTACTGGGGAGTTCTGGAAATATTAATCAGAGCAATTAGAAGAGGGATAAATAAAAGGTATATGGATAGAAATGTAAGAAGTAAATTATCACTATTTGCATATGACATGATACTATACATAGAAGACACAAAAACAGTATGGAAAGACTTCTAGATTTAATAACCAAATTCAGTAGTGTAGTGGAATGTAAAGTCAACACTCAACAATCTGGAGCATTCCTGTTTCCAAGGAACAAACTCACTGAGAGAGAAATTAGGGAAATCACCGCCTTCATAATAGCATCCAAAATTTGAAATAATTAGAAATCAATCTAATAAATGAAATAAAAGATCTATATATTGATAGTCACCATACTTTGAAATAGGAGATCAAAGAGGATATCAGAAAATGGAAAGGAATCTTTTGGTCATGGATAAGAAGAAATAACATAGTGAAAATGGCCATGGTCCCAAAACTGTTACAAAAATTTAATGCAATTTTGGTCAAAATGCTATTAGGACACCTCACAGAACTAGGTAAAATAGTCCTGAAATTCACGTGGAACCAGAAGAGACCTAAAATAGCAAATGCAGTTCTGGAAAACAAAAGCAAGGCAGGAGCAACACAATATCTGACTTGAAATTATACTACAAAGTGACTGTGATAGAAACAGCATAGTACTGGAAAGAGAAACATACCTGAGAATGAGTGCAAGAGACAATTAGCCACCTTATCTTAGACAAAGATCCCAAATATGCTCACTGGAAGAAAGATAGCCTCTTTAACAAATGGTACTAGAAAAGCTTGCTTCCCACATTCCAAAGAATAAAGCTAGGCCCATGTCTATCCAGGACACTAAAGGCAAAATGGATCAAACTTCTACATGCTAAAACAGAAACACTAAATCTACTGGAGGATATCCGTATAGCCAGAGAGTTCAGGAACAAAACCCAGACTGCACAGGAAATACTTCAAAGACTCAAAAACTGGGATCTCATCTTTTTAAAAGAATCCTTCTCCACTCTTAGTGGAGTGTAGACTGAGTTCCAAGCACTATGGAAATCATATGGAGGTTTCTCAAAAACCTAGGATTTGGAGGTTCCATTTAACGCAATTATTCACCTTCCAGGTATCTTCCTGGAAGAATAGAAAACAGCACAGCCGCAATATATGTGCACCCACATTTATAGCGCATAATTTGTAATGGCCAAATCTTGGAAACAACCCAAATGCTCACCAACGGAGGAATAGATAAAAAAGATGAAGTATTTTTATGCAATGCAGTACTTCTCAGCTATCAGTAAGATTATCTTCAGGCTTTCATAGGTAAATGGATGCAACTTGCGATCATACTCATAAGTGAAATAAATCAGACTCACAAGTGTAAACATAATATTATTTCTCTAGTGTAAGAAACTGAGAGCGCACATAAAGTCTAAAAAATGTACAATAGATGTTGTGAATTGGAAAAAAGTTGTTCAAAGGTAGAAAGGAACTAGGATGGGTAGAAAAGGAAAGAAAGGAAGGGAAAAGGAAAAATATACTGGTTTTATTTATAGTGTCTTTTAGTTCATCAAAAAGAAAGGTTTGTGCTAACATCATATGGAGAACTTTTATGCCCATATATTGTTCTCAGAATAGCTACTTTAAAGATAACAATATATAATTCATTAACTATTGTTATTCTCCTATTATTTTGTTATGAACTTTTGGGTTTATCTGAAATTCTAATAAAAGTGAATGTTCTTCCTTTTCCGTGGAACTCTAAATTTGGTATTAAAAGGTTATATAGATTCAAAGCTATGAGCAATGCTACATGTACTAAAATGACTTCAAAATTAATACTAAATCAAATACTCTTGCAGTCCGTTGTCTGCATTTAGATGGATTGCTAGGTTACTACTAATGTAACCAAATATCTGAAGGCATCATGGTAAATAGAATGACTTTCTTTGATCACAGTTTGGGGGGATTCAGTACATGGTTAGCAGGTTCTGTCACTTTGGTCCAGGGCAACAGTATACAAGTGATACACACAGTGGAGGAAACCTTTATGCTTCAAGTCAGCCAGGAACCAGACAGACAAAGAGAAGAGGGCAAGAGTCCCTGAAATGTGTCCTGACATCAAGGACACATCCTCAGTAACCCTTCTTTCACTGGCCCCATTTCGTTCAGTTTTGCCACCTCCCAGTAGCACCACAGCCTGGTGACCAAGCCATTACACAGGCCTTTGGAGTGCACTTACCAAAAACATGACAGAGGGTCAGAAAGTGAAGATTCCATGTGTACAGTGATCAGCAAGAAACATGCGGGCTCGATCGAGTTTGTAACAAAGATAGAGAAGCACAAGTAAACAAATGAACTGAGAAGAGATTTAATTTGTGTGATGGTTTGAAAATAGGCTTGAAACAAAATGGAGGCTTGAAACAAATATCAACATATTGATCCTTCTTCCTAGAATCTATAAAATTCAAGTCTTGGGGTTGAGGAGATGGCTCAGTAGAATAAGAGCTTCCCTGGCAAGTGCAAGGGCCTGAGGTCAACCCCCAGTTCTGAAAAAAAAAAAAAAAAAAAAAAAAAAAAAAAAAAAAAAAAAAAAAAAAAAAAAAAAAAAAGTTCAAATCCTGGAAACACTGAATTCCACTACTGTTCTTTCGTCATCCATACTTCTATTATCTATTGTCTGAAACATCTTATGCATTTTTCCATGTCACTCAAGTCCAGATTTGGTGTTATTACTACAGAGATTCCTTTCCTATTTACACATTATATGTCATAGGCTCCATCCTCTCATTCACATTCCTTTTTTTTGATATGGGGGATCGAAGTCAGGATGTCATGACACTGAGCTATAGCCCTGGCCCTTATTCACATTCTGTGTGTTTCCTGTATTTTTCTTCACACTACCTTAAAGTATACTGAAGACCAGCTATTTAGTGCTCAGTTCTACACATTAGAGCTTGAGGATGGTAAAAATGAAGCTGGTTTTTTTTTTCATAACTGTTCTAGCTCTTTTTGGAGAACATAGTATGTGCCCAGAGACATGATCATGGAAAGAATATGAATTGAAATCTATTGACATAAGAGCTTGATCTGTCTCTAAAAAATCAGGAAAGTAGAACATTTTAGTAAAGTGATCCTTACTATTTTTAGGGTTTCCTGTGATCTCAGACCGTGTCTTCCTAGCCAATCTTTTCCAAAGGAATTTCAGTGTCTCTGGAGAATAGTGGCCTGGAAGTTATGAAACATCATTTGCAGAGGTTTTATTCAGAGGTTCAAGGAATATTCACACAAACTGAGTCTTGCTGTTTGTCCTACTAGCCTATTTTATTTTACAAGAATCAAACAAGAAATTACAGGAGACATGCAGAGAAAGTCATATTCTCAAAGTCTTCCTATAAAAGTACAAATAAAAATGGAAATGTTCTCACCTATAAACCATAATAATCATTTTCTCAATTGATTTATTGGAAGTCTAATGGAAACTTAAAAGTTTTAGCTGAAGCTAAAGATAGAAAGCTCCTAAAATAATTCTGCCTGAGAGGGTTTTTTTTGTACTGAATGACTCAAAAATGGATTATTGAACATTATTATTATATAAAGGAATGTTTTTGCTTCTGCTAGATAAAAACATGCAGAAAAACCCAAAGGTAAAAGAGTTTTCCAAAGGATTTGTCATAAATGACACAAAAGACTAATTCTTATATGCCTAACATATAGAGGCTTCTCATTAACTTTCTGAAAAATAGAAAAATAAATTAATAATTTAATTCCCTTTGAAAAATTTAAAAAGAGCAATTTGTTGGAAACACTGAGTCTGAAAACAAAGGTTTTTCTTACAAAATTCGATGGTCTGATTAAATTAACTATCATTTTGGCACCTAATAGATGTCACCTTCAAATTGTCTCTTAATTTGTTACTCTAACACTACAAAAAATGAAGTCTCTTCAACTTTTGCATCTTCTTTGATTTCGCTTCTCTTTTGATTTATTCTTTCCCTCTGAGAGGCCCAAATGCTAGCCTTCCTTCATGACTCTGCATCTACCTGTGACCCTATAAGTCAGTCCCCCAAACGAACTCTTAAATGTTAATAACATTAACTATTTCCTTTATACAATGTTGCAAATAGCATTTCCAACCTCACAACTGATTGAAAGTCTAGCTCCAAGACTTAGATATCCAGCTGCCAAATTTCTGATTCAAAAGAAGAAATACTCTGTAAAGAATTCCCAGAGACCACACTTAGCCTCCTAAGTTATGCCTACCCAGCTTTTGGAATTTAAACCCCGTCTCACTAGCTATTTCCCTCCTTCTAACCCCTTTTCTGGTAGTCACTGAAGTGTATCATTACTTCCAATACCACCCTCACTCCCTAGTTTATTATATCATAAAGCTATTCTTCTGTGTACCGCCTACTTGGCTGAATGGTCAACTCCAGCAGTATAATCAATGATATGGAAATCAAGGAAAAGTGAAAGCAAAAGACAGCACAAAGCAGGGAGAATTGGATTTCTTTTTTTAACTTTATTTATTTTTCATTAATTTTACTGAGAAACAAATAGCAATGAGACAGTTTCAAGACAGATTAGTAGGATAGTTTCAATAATTAATACATTGTGTATTGTTGTCTTCATAGTGGTTATTCATAGTACAAGATACAGACATGATATCCTGTCCAAACACTATTAGTACAGATCTTTCTTCTCATTGAATTAAGGGGAGGTAGCATATATCTATTCTATTTTGTATATACAAATACAAAATGGTCCTTCATTTGCATCTCCTTCTTTCTTTAGTTTTGTGAGACATGGGTATTCCATTTACAACTAAATATTGCAGGTTCATGAATTCAGCAAAATAATCCATGATAGTCTAGTAGTCCATTATAGTAATGCTTTATCCCTAGGACAGGGTATATCAGAAGTTGTTGACTTGAGCCTTTTACAGCTCAGCACATTAATATGTCTTTATCTTACTTACCTCCTTTTCATAATTTTCTGCTGGATGGTTAAGACCAAGATAAAGCAAGGTCTATATAACAAGGAATGAAACTTTTGTATCTGCCAAAGTCAGTCAAATCCCCTCAGGATTTACCCTGAAACCCTGTACCACAGTTTGTAGATCTTTTGCCTGTATCAGCCATAAGGATGAATCACAGCTATTGCTTGACCAATCTGCTCTCCATGAAAGCCTGAGAGAATGTCTTCTCTCTATTTGACTCTCCTTAGGCACACTGTATATCTAAGAATTGGATTTCTGACCTGAGTGAGTCCAGGCAAACAAGCTCTCTCTAGTTCCTTAGTCTCAACTGTATGGGGTACTTTAGGACTCAACTCCGTGGACCTACTTACATTTTTATTAGTACCTTTTCATTTGAATATAAATATCCCCTTAAAATAATTTTTTACCATAAGGCATCACTTACAATGTTAGCATTTTCTAAGTTTAACAAGTCCACTTTTCTCCTAGATTTTGCTAGTGCAAGTGAAATGACAGTTGATTACTATGACTACATGACTGTATTGTTAATTAGAATTCAGTTTCAACATATCCAACTAAAAATGTATATTAGTAAAAACAGAAAATTTTTGGTACCAGTGAAATTACATGTTTAATATCCATTACATAAAAATCCCCTTTTTAATTAATTAATTTATTTATTTATTGGTGGTACTGGGAATTGAACTCAGGCCCTTGCACTTGCCAGGCAAGTGCTTATTCTATGAAGCTGTCTCCCCAGTCCAAGATTCCCTTTTTAGATAAATTTAGGTACACAAAAACCTGAGGCATCTAGAATAAAATGTTAGCTATTTTCAGCCATAAAAAGAATTAAATTAGCAAATGCTATTTTGAAAGTTCTATTTTTTAAATCAAAACAAACATTGGGCTAAGTTTTGTTGGGCCATGTTCCTTGCCACTGCCTGAGTATCCCAAAAGGCCAGCAAGGATGCTGATTGGTACCTGACTACTGTCTCCACTCCTAGACCAGTGCTTGACCGTGACATGTCAATACACAATCTTGACTGTCCTAGTTATCTTCCTAAATCTCCTATAGACAGAAAAATACCTAATTTTGTGTAACTATGCTGAGATAAAGGCCTATTGTCAAGGAAAAGGCATTGACTCTCAGTCTTTTTTTTCTAAATTATTTTTAGTAGATATTTGCCATACATAATGATCACATTCATCAAGAGGAATTTGCACCTGTGTGTAGTCTATCTTAATTTTTTTACCCTTCCCCTCTCCTGCTTCAGTCCTTCTTACCCTCTCCATTTAAAAACTCCTTCTATCTTGTCCTTTAGTTCTTTTATTTAAGAAGATTTCTTTTCCCTTACCGACCTTCTTCATTCCTGGCTCCCCTTTTGGTAAGGTTTATGCCTGCTGGACAAAGAGTAGTAACTCCAGGTCAGGAGATGACCTGTGCTGGCCAGATTGTACTTGTGTGGTACTGTGGGCTTTGCCCCCTTCACTTTGTCCTAAGGACTGAAGTGGACCTGAGGCTAAAACTGTGTCTTGGTGTGCACACACAAATGCACCATGCAAATGCACAAAAATGGAAATACATTCTTGGTGGTAGAATTAGTAGACGTTATGAAGCTGTTAGCAAAACAAGAGTTTTGAGAATTTTCATTGTATGAAGGAAGAAATTCACTAAATTTATTTTGAAAGGATAATTTTGCTATCTTTTTCTAAAAGAATTTGGCAAATATTTGGGCATAGAAGAACTCAAAATATGCAGTGTCAGTAAGTAGGAAACAAAAAAATTGATATTCTGTAATAATTCAGGGGTCTGAGGCCTTCATTCCAAAATTGAGCTGTCAGATATACTGAGCTTGTTGAACAGTCTCAGACCTGTAAATTATAAACATGAAACTGTGTTACTTTTCAGTAATGGTCTCACATCCAGGCAATATTGAAGCTCATGTTATCAGAGGATACGTTACATTTATGAATAACTCTCACCCAATCCCATTACATTTAATTCACTCTCCATTATTCATTTTTACCTCACTTTATCCAACTCATCCCTGTTCATTTTATATTCTAAACCCTTTCTTTTTTCCCAGTTCAGTATGAGCTGCAGTATAAATGGTTGCAAAATGATGCAGAGTTGTTCTGGCTCTCCCCTCTCTTCCCTTCTGTTTCCAATTTCAGCTCATACCAAACTGTTCCATGGCTTCAGTTTCTCAGATATTGCTGAGGGGAAAAAATAAATAAACTGCAGATCACCTTCACCATGAGGTACAGCCCTAGCTCTTCTGCATTTTGAAACACAATTTCACTACCTCATTACATTTCCCAGCTTGGGCTCAAACTTGTGATCCTCCTGGCTCAGCCTGCAAGAACATTGGGATTGCAGGTTTGCACCACCATTCTCGGCTTCCTTTTCTATCTAAGGGCTGCAGCACCCTCCCCAGGGACTTCCGCACTGATGGTGCTGTCACATCATCCTCTTGCTTTCTGGGGAGCCCGTGGGCTTCCTTTGAGCAGCACCAGTAGTCACTTGCAATTCCGAAATCTACTGTAGCTCTTCTCTTGGGCTCCAGGAGGCAAATGGCTTCTGATACTGATCCTTTCAGCAGCAGTCTTAGCACAAGGGCAGATCCAAGTCGCATTGATTCCAGGGCCTGCAGGCACCTACAGGATCCATCCCTTGAGCTGCTTCAGAAGTGGGACTTGCTCCTAAGGAGGTATGGTGGACCTTGCCTCCGACCCCTCTCCTGGCCTTTTCCCAGCATGCTTTCCCCTCATTGTTGCTCCATTGCTGCAGTAGCAGGAGCCACGCCAAGAAGCAGAGCTCCAATAGCAAGAGTAGTCTTATTTTCATGGGACTCCCCTTCATCTTTAGCTTGGGGAAAACAAAACAGCTCTTAGCTTCTAAGTGAATTTGCCTAGTTTTTTCAAGTAGAGAGTACTGAGTACTCCAGGAATTTTTTGCTTTCCCCAAAAGTGGAATTTCTGATACTGACAAAAAGAATTATTTTCCTTTATCTACTTTAACCTGTAAAGTTTCCATGACTTTATATAAGACAATTTGTAGCCCTTGGCATCTTAGCATTCGTATGGCCAAGAAAAGCAGAGTTATGCACTTCTGACAAGACAATAGGACTTGAAGCTCAGCTTGCCTGTGATTTTATAGTTAAGTCAAAAGACTGAACAACTGTAACTTATAATCCTTTATGTTTACAATGATTATCCCAGGCACTTGTATTACTTGAATTTTCAGTCTCTCTTTTAAGAGTTTATTCTCTAAGTTTGATTCTTAAGAGAGAGAGAGAGAAAGACAGAGAGAGGGAGAAGGAGAGGGAGGGAGGGAGGGAGAGGAGGAAGAGAGAGTAGTTCAAGCATCTTGAAGCAGGATGGCATTAAATTTCTTACTTCCTTCTCATTGTTTGGTTTAGCTGCTCTATGCTCAGGTCTGACTGTGAGCTGCTTTGGGGGTTTTGGGGAGGTTAACGATTCGGTTTCATCTCTAACTCCATGGAAAGCATCTGCAAATAATCAAGATACAGAAGAAGCTCAGAGAGGGGGCAGCCTTCAGAATTTGATTTACTAAACTTTCCTGTGAGCCACATTTCTTTGTTTACATACATTCCTGCTCTGAAGGCCAACTTCCTGTCATAAAGCTGCATACCAAATTTGAGTATTTAGAAAACAGTGTGGTTGAGCCCTTCAGAACCCTAGACACAGACTTCAAACAACTAGGATGTTTAAAGGTTATATTGTAAATGTGGCACCTCACTCTAGCTTCCCTTATTCAAATAGTTTTCGGATATTCCCACACAATCTCTCTCACACATGTGTACATATGGAAATCAGAGTTCTTTTTGTGTAAGATGTGCATCAATATGGGCCCTCTCTGGAGATACCAAAGTAATACAGTATAAAGCCTAGAAAGAAATGAGTTATTTTCTTAAAAGTGATGAATCCCTGAGACATGACAAAGTGCTTGAGCCCATATGGTACAAGTTTCAGCAAGACCATTTTTTCAGATAATTTAGATGTCATAGTTCCTCTGGATCCTTCAATGTACTGTTTTGCTATCAGTTACTTTTCTACTTTTTGGCTCTTCTCTGTCTCTACTTTTTCAAAATATGACTCAATATTTTCTGCGTACTCCAGCAGATTTCATTCTCTCTCACTCCACAGATCTCTCGGTTAAATTTCCCAGGTAATGCCTATTTTTAGCATGGACTCTCCACAGTTGCATGCTGCTTTTTCTACCCTGCTACTCTCCAAGATATAAATCATAAGATTCATTTGCAACTCTATAGCTACATCTAATTATACTTTATTAAATCAACTCCCACCTAGAAATTATTCTTTCCAAGGTTATAATGACCTCTTTGTTATTCCATCAAAAAGCAATGGGAAAATTTCAACATGTGTTTATTCTACTTTCTGTAGACTTGGGGCTATTGGCAGCACCCTGTAGACTTGCTTTCTTTCTGTGGTATTATTGTTTCTTTGCTTGTCATTAGCGTAGGCTACTCCTCATGCATCTGACTTCCAATTCTAGGTTTTTCTAGGGTAATATGTTAGTCAGCTTTTCTGTCACTGGGACAAAGTGCCCAAATGCCTATAATTTAAAGGAAAAATTATTTTGGCTCATGCCTGTTAGAGTATACAGTATATGTGGTTGGATGGTCCAAGGAAGAAACAACATGCCAGATAGCCATGACACAGGAAAGCTGCCCACTCTACAGTAGGCAGGACACAGAAGGAAAAGGACACAGAGTGAGAATCAACCCTCCTGTGTCACATAACTAGTGACCCACCTCTAACTAACCATCATCTCCTAAAACAATTCAGCTTCTGAATTCAATGAGTAAATTCGCTGATGAGTTTAATGCCCCTAAAATCCGATCATTTTCTACATACTGAAGACTTTTGGGAAACCTTGTAGATCTAAAGCATAGCATTCTGCCCATGGCCCCAAAGATTCATTACTATATCATTACAGAAAATGCACTTAATTCGTGTTTGAGAGGCATCAAAATATTAACATTCCCAGCATTGATTAAAAAAGTCCAAGTAGAGACTCAGTATCAGAGTCAATGGCACAGGGTAAGCATTCCCATTCAAAAGTAAAGAAACCATGGGACAGAAAAGAATGGTACTGAATCCAGACCAAACCAGAGCAGGGAAAGCATGAAAACCTGTGGCTCCATGTCCAGCATCAGGACAGAGTAAGTGAGATGTGAGCTCCAAAGGGTGTAAGCAGCCTTGCCCCAGCGCCTTGCTCCTTGTAGCCCTCAGTTCTTCTCTCTTGGACTAACTCCATTCACTGCTTGTGGCTTTCCTGGACATTCCACTCCAGGTATCTTGAATGCCTGGAGTCTCCAGTGTACTCTCAGCTTATTCTCACAGCTTTACCTACTGTTCTTTCAGGAACACATTGCCTGACCTCCTAAACCTTCTTCTGAAATCTTTATGGAAGGCTCTAAGACTGTACAACTCTTGCTGTTTTCACATCTGAAAAGCATGTAACATGTGGATGGCACCAAGTCATGCTGTCAGCTAATAGCCTGACTTCCTTGGGCCATGGCTGCAGAAGTTTCTGAGTTCCTGGATGGATGAACTCTGCAAAACTCTGACCAGCTTGTCCCTGGATAGGTTGGGTTCCCTGTGGCTCTTTTCCCAGAGCAAAGTCTTCCAAAGTTATTTACCTTTTCACCCCCTTAAGCTTGTATGGTTGGGGTACAAGCCACCTTATTTATTGTCCTTTTTCAAAGTACTTGGATTCTTTTAGTGTCAATCTTTTCAGCAATTACTAGCAGTCAGGGGCTCCTTCATTCCACTTCCCTAAACTCTCCTGAACATTTCCCATGACTAAGTTAGAAAGGCTTCTGAATTTTATGTTATATACAATTGTATAAACATAGTAATGGTCCCACTCCTGGTACCAGTTTTCTGTATTAGTCAGTTTTCATACCACTGAGACAAGATACTCCACATTTAACATTCAGAAGAGTAGAGATTTATTTTTGCTCATGAATAAAAGATTTGGTCCATGGTTGATTGGCTTCAAGACAGAAATAGCATGGTAGAAGGTCATGACCATGTGAGTCTACTCATCTATGGTAATCAAGTAACAGAACAGAGGTGCTAAGGCACTGGATCCACCTTTCCATGTCATGCAGCTAGTAGCCAACCTAAATATCGGCTCCAACTTCTAGGCCAGCCAAATAGCTCAGCGGATTAAAAGGCCTGCAAGTAGACACAGAAGCTGGGGGCTCAATCCCCAAGCCTGCCATGCCAGCCCTGCCCCTGGGGGTACCCTGAGACAGCAATTGAGGCTAGGCATGGTGGCACACACCTGTAATCCCAGCTCTTGGGGGGCTGTAAACAGGTAGATCACTATAAGTCCGATCTAGTAGTAAGATCCTGAACACCCTGTAGACCCTTCCCAACTTGTAGCAACACTTTGGTCTATGGAATTCATCAATGGATGAATCAACTAATGAAAACAGTACCTCTATGTCTCAACCACCTTCCAAACACATGAGTCTTTTGGGAGACATTTTAGTTCTAAAGCATGACAGATACCATTATTAGCTGTCACTTGTTTCTAATCCATACAAACTCCCTTCTGCATAGCTTCACTAGAAACCAAATGCTGATGATCCTCAAAACTATTTATCTAGCTTGTGGGTCTCATTCTGTTCTCTTTCTCTTTAAGCAATAAATTCTATCAATTATATTTGACTTAATTTTACTCCACCTTTATTTTTAAAACAGCATAGTACAGAGATCTCTTTCTTGGATTCCCTGTGTCAATTATGGCTCTACCCATGCTGCCCGTATGATCATAGGAAAGCGATTTCATCCCTCTATATTCCTATAACATCTCAGAAAGATGAAGATTGGTTTATCAATAAAACTTTGAAAAGAAAAAAAAAAGAAAGATGAAGATTGGGAGAATAATACACAGCATGAGCTCATGCTAGCTTTCCATTGTTACAATTATATTTATCATCTTTTTTTCCTTAGCCTTAATAATTCTAATAGCCAACTAACATATTGCCCCTCCCTTTTGATATTATTATAATAAAAAATAAACAATTGGACATCCTAAAGTTTTATTACGTCTTTTCAATACCTTAAATTCTGGGATGGCTCCCTTTAATTTTGATATTGTGATCCTAATAAACTGTACTCTATATTCTAAGATCCCTGCCTATATCAGAAACCTAATGTATTGAACCAGGAAGCGGGGAACATCAGATGAGCCTCACATAAGCTTTTAACCAACAACTGTGATCTAATATTTTCAACTTCGCAATAGTAGAATAATTTTTTCCTTGGCAAAAATTCCTACTTGGCTATGTCTTTAGTCACATTTTAAACAAACAGGCATGTTGAAAACAAGATTTTAAAAATTTTATGGGGGCAGCCAAGTCATACATTGATGCTCAAAGCTTAATGTACAAATATCAGCAAGGAACATCTCTGCTTGGCCACCTACCATTTATATTCTTTATTTTTCTGACCTCCTTTACATTTTGTTCCTGATGTTTCATTTTATTCTGTCATGCTTCAGTGTACTTCAAGCAATAACCATAGAAGTGGAATAAATTGATTGTGTTCAACAGAGACAGAGTAGACGGTAATTAAGTAGAGAAGCAAATCTTCTCCAAAAGCAAAACCGACATTTTTTTTCATAAGTGCTGAAACTTTAAAATGATATTTTATTTGAAAGTGGTATTTGCTTACAGGAAAAGCTAGAGCTCAGTGTGCATTAACCTATTGCACTATTACACCATTGTGAGCTCTAGGAATTGTGCAGGAATGTTGCTGAGGGACTGGTATTGTGAGAAACACTCAAGTTATAGAGAAAAAATCACATTAAGCAAAACAATATTGTAGAATTTTACAGTGTATATGAGTACCACAATACATAGTTTCTGGACATACTATAAAATATATAAATAAACTTTTGGTCCTTCTTATGAACATTTTACAAAGTGCATTTTAAAACTAAAGTAGCATGTTCAGAGGTTAAATTCAAAACGGTGGTCCAAATGCCTACCCTTTTTTATATAAGCACAGAGACATACAGTGACATCATAGAAACAAATTGCGTATTTGAAAAGAAGAGACACAGCTAATCCCATTTCTCTATAACTTTAAACAATGTATTGATTTTCTTCTTTTAGGAGATTTGACATGAAATGCTTTGAGCAATTTTATCAAAGAAAATATAATCATTTTAAAATTATTAATAGAATCCCCTGTCTAGGTTTTTCATTTCCGATTAGAGTAATATGTTAGGTTATTATCAGAATTTTAAAATATTGAAGCAAAAATTTTGAATAAATTTACTTGTCCACTATTGTTCTTCCCTTGAGGAGAGTTTTCAATGTTGCTTAAAATACATTCTCTGTAAATCATATTTTCTGAAGTAATGGTTAACATTTCACATTTATTTTCCTAAAACTAGAATGGATTATTAGAAATTACCTAGATCAAAAGATTGTGTGTTGGGCTGGAGAGATATCTCAGTGGTCTAAACATCTGTCTGGCAAGTACAAGGATTTGGGTTGATCCCTAGTACCACATGCAGCGCCAACCCCAGGCACCGAGCCAGACACTGAGACACACATGCCTGTAATCACAGCACTGGGGAGGCTGAGACAGGAGAATCACTATGAGTTCAAGCTGTGGAGTGAGGCCCTGTACCAAATAAATAAATAAATAAATAAATAAATAAATAAATAAATAAGAACATTGTGTGCTTTGGGGTGAAATCACTATTTTAAGATTCTTAAATTATTTAAATATTCTTTTTTATGCAACCCTGGCTGGCTCAGCCTACCCTGGAGGCAGGGTTGGCACAGCATGTGGTATGGGAGATTGAACTGGGATCCCTGAGCTTGCCTAAGCAGGTGCTTTAGTCTGCTGAGCTATCTCACCAGCCCCTAAGTGTTCTTTAATAAATAATATTTAATATACTCATTACATGTCAGTGATCAGAGATACAGGATAGAACATTCTCATACCAGTAGCTAAACAAAGAATTTTAACGAAAACCCTTTCTGGTTTCAAGTGAAATTTAAGCAGCAGTGCTGTGTCACTTCACTTTGGAGATATTGACTGGGCCTCCAGGCAGTTAGCGGGAGCTGAGGACTCACACTGTCATGAGGAGGCTGCCTCGTCGGTGCCACCAAAGAGAGGCGAGGGCTGTCAGCAAATTTGTTCTGAAGACTGCTCTGCAGAATGCACACAAGCTGTCCCACAGGGAAGCAGACTCATGCAATAAACCTTTACACACTGCAAGCAACACCTTCATGGTGCTTGAATGTGGACGGGAATTCAAAGCTGTTCTCTGTGGTAAAATGAAGTTTTAGTTTATTAAGTAAACATGTGACTTAATCTGTGCCCTTGGAAACTGCAGAGTACATGCCAGAACCATGTTAATATTTGATCATTTTTAATATTTGAACAGTCTTAATTTGAAACAATCAAATGCACATGAAGTGTATTATCTTCTTCAGACTTACTGGCCTATGACTGAGTATGCTCTTAGCCAGACATAAAGAAATTCTTTGTCTATCAAAATCCTCTCTCAGGCTGACATACACCATTCATTTGCTTTTGCTTCATTTCCAAATTTTTATATTATGACATGCATTATAGTTTTTTTATTGATCTTTCTGATGAGTTAGACTACCTGTGCTTTGGAGTCTGGACCCATACCTGTTATGGTTTGTTACTACTTATACCCAGGAACAAATTCTTTCTGTTTTAGTTTGAATATGAAATGCTCCTCAAAGTCATACGTGTTTTGAAAGGGAGTGGATGAGAGCAGGCTGCACCCATCAGTAAGGTCATCCATTAAGTCTGGTAGCTGAATGTGCTCCTGGGAGGTAGGGCATTGCTGGGGGTATCGTGGGTGAGTGTCCCGGAAAGCTGTGCTCTTTTCTCCACATCTTCCCGGATGCCAGGACTTTTCTCTGCTTTGCCTCTCTGCCATTTTGTTTTTGTCTTAAAGCTGGCCAAGGATAGTGAAACACACTATCGGCTAAAACACACCTGTCCTCACTTATGTTGTGTATTAAGTATTTCCTCTTTGTTTTAGTAACAGGACCCTGACTAAGACTACTTGCTAGTATTGAAAGGTCCTAATAACTACTAGTTGAATGAATGAATGAATGAATGCTATTTACTTACTGTTTTCAAAAGCAGAGATCACTAGTTAAACACTTGACCATTTTAAGGTATTTCCTGTAGCCATGAGCATGTTCTTGTTTGAATTTTTAAAAATCCAAAATAAAAATTCAATGAATATTGAGAATAGCTCAGTGGTTGCCTAGATTTAGGAGGCAGGGATTCAGAGAGGATAACTATAGGTGCAATAATTTTGTTTTGGGGTAATGAAAAAGATCTAAATTTGTGGTTATGGTTGACCAATTGTCAGTATACTAAAATTGACTGATTCATACACATTAAGTTTATAAATCATATTATATACAAATTTTAGTTGAAAAAATCTATTATTAAAAAAACCTTCAGCATGCAGGGCATGAAATAAAACAAATGCTTGTTTATTTTAATATACAAAAATATTAAACCAAAGAATCCTTTATAAAAATACATATACTCTTGTAGTTTAGATATAAAAAGCTTGCCTGGCATGTGTGATGCCTTGGGGGTTGATTCTTAGACCAGAGACAAATGTATTTTCTTATTATGAAACACAACAAAAAACAAAGCTTTTTGTTACCAAAGAAAATACTGTTCACACTTAAAAGTATATTTATTTTACAATTTCAAATATTAGCTCTATTTTGTCAGAATCCGTCCTGAAGTTCTTTTTTATACTAATAAGTAAAAAGAATATCAGAGAAATGACATGGTTCCATCCCATGTAAAAAATAATAAAATTGGTGACACATTAGTGTTCTAGATTGACATAATTTGACTTAGCTGAACCTTACTGTGAGGGTTTGAAAATGACCAGCTAGGGAAAGGAATAAATCTGCATCTATGGAATATACAATGATTAGCAGACTTCTTTTGGCACTAAACTCTAGCTTCCACTGTTTAGCTCAGCACTGATCCCAGTGGACCATATGAATAAAGATTTGAGGTCTGTTTTGTGTCCCACTCAAATGACCTTTATAGCTCATCATGATACTGTGCTTTTTCATGAGACTGCCTCTTGGAAATTCCACACCCTGCTAGTTGTACAACTAATGTAAACTCTAAATCATACCCAAATCCTTAGTATAAGCATATGCTCAAGACCATTTCCTAATATAGGAAAGATATGCGTTCTGTTTCAATGTTGTCCTACTTCATTTGGCAATATTTCTGTAGACCACCCTAGAACTTCAGTTTGATGCGGACAGCTCTCATATATTTGTGTAGAGATATCAATAAAAATTACTTCTGTCTTGTTTTATAAATCAGTTGCTACTGTTACTAGTGCCTCTTCCACCATCAGTTTTAATTTTTTGTTATTTGATTGAAACTGAAATTCTTGATTTTAGACATGGTCTTTTTTCGTACACATCTAGCAAGTGTTTTCATAAGAATTAGTTCATTTAACTCATTCAGAAGTTTCTTTGTTAGAATTCAGAATGTAAAGGAAGACTTTAGTGGCTGCAGAAAAATTAACATATAACTATATATTAAATAAATAATTATGATAATTAATGTACTTATTTTCTGGATATATATTATACACACAAATATAAATACACATATGTGCATATCTATATACATATGGTAAAATTATATAAATATTTAACATTATTCATGCATATTTAAAGTTAAAATCTGAATATTTATGCATATTGTGTAAGATAGAGTAAACAAAATTATGTCATTCAAAGTCCCCATAGTTTATGTGTTATGAAAAAAATGTATGTTACATGATTTATTTATATATTGTATTTTTGAGAACTAGGTTACAGGTGCTCCATTTCAAGGTAGTCCCAGGGAATCTAGAAATAAAATCTTAATAAATATACTGCATGGGGAGTGTAAAGTAGTAGGAGAGGAATAGTGTAAGTCATTAGCTGAGAACTACCAAAGCTGTGGAAACTGGTCAATAACCGTGGACTTCAGCTTCAGTGGAATGACAAGGCTGTTGAGAGTTATCCTTTATTCTGACACAGATCAAGAGCAAAGCATAGTCAACAGATTTGAACCATGTATTTTGGTGCCATAAATTCACTTGTCTGAGAACCTTGTTACCAATGAAAATGTTGAAAAAAATAGGATGTAAAGACAGGATGAATAAACATATTTATCAGAGAAATTTCAGTTTTTGTTTTTATCTGTATTGAGATTCCTTATAATTTTTCTGCTTTAAAAATAAATATAACAAAGAAAAAGTCTGAATTTTTAGTGAAAATATAGATTTTTCTACATTTCCATTTTTTGTGTACTATGTTCTCAGAAAACACATCACATTTTTGTAATAATAAATAACATTATTCTGGTTAGGTAAAGAAAGAGGTGAGTGGATTTACTCTTTTCAAATTAGTGACTATTAAAAATTAAGCTTACTCTTAGGTCTAAAGCTCAGAAGGCTCAACATACTATAATCTTGCAAGAAAAAAATACAATAATTTGAATAATCAAATTTTTATTTACAGCACTATAGAAATTTTTGCACATAATCATCTTCCTCATAGTTCCTAAGCATCTTATTCTAATTTTGTTTCCTGTGCTTTGCTAGGATGGCACATATTATGCTGTAGTTGGTATTTTATACACTCATTTACTAAACTAAAATTGGCCAAAAATATAAATATAGACCAGGTGCTACTCTTCTCAATGGTGTTATAGACTGCTTTTTGCACACATTTGTTGTTTTAATTTGCTTTACTCTAAAAATATACTTACAGAGGCTGAGCATACGGCTCAGTAGTGTGTTGCCTGCCTGGGAAATATGAGGTCCTGAGTTTGATTCCAGTTACTCCCCCCAAAATGATAAAAATATAAACATTCAGTCTTTCTCAGTTATTTTTTAACATTTCCTAGATCTTCAGAAAATTCTTTATACTGCATGAAATTGAAGAAACTGCACTCAGTTTTTATGATATGTCATTACTCTCCACTTTTTCTGGGCCTGAGATTTCTTCTCTGCAATTTTCTTCCGAGTCAGTTCGTATTCTACAAATGGGAAAACAAAACATCTTTTGAATCTGTTGTGTGAGTAAACATTATTATGAATGAGAACAGAAGTAAATATTTTGAATAGGGTTGTGGAGATAGCTCAGTAGTCCAAGCGCTTGCCTGGCAAACAGAAGGACCCAGGATCAATCCACAGCACCACATGCTATGCTGGCCCCAAAACCCGGGATGTACTGTGCCAGCCCCAAAATCTCAGCACTGGGGAGGCTGAGACAGGAGAACTGCTAGAAGTCTGAGCTGCAAGGCACTGTACCAAATAAATTAGTAAATAAATAAATAAATAAATAAGATTTTAAAAATATGAATATTAGACAGTCTAAAACATCTTAATTTTATTTGCAATCCCAGCTTAAATATACTATTGCTGAACTGGTCTCCTTGCACATGCCTGAAATCTCAAGATCTTAACTTTGAGCTCCATCTGGGCAGCTTAGAAATTTAGGGAAGTCCTTTTAAAAAATTATGTAAGTCATGGCCACTAATCCTGATGTCAACAGCATGAGATTAAGAAACATCTAGTGTAACATAATGGTAAACTTATATATCCTGGACCTGTATAAGTGAGACATGTCTACTGTATATGGCCCCTCCTCAGTTCTTCTCTGGCACTGTCCCGCTTTTTCTGCCTCACTCACCACGACATCAGTATCTCAGTATCACAGTGCCTTTGCACCATGGTGTTCCTGACTTGGAGCCAGCTGGCTGTAGACTGAATTCCCTTAAACCATCCATTAAAGTAAACATCTTACTTTATATTTTGGATGTCGAGCATTGCGTTACATCAATCTAAAAAGTTGATTATACATATACACATACGTATACACATGGGTATGTATGTACATATGTTTTCTTCCACATTTAACAAATGTATCATTTCTAAACTTCCTTATCGTATTTGTGTTGCTTTAAGTTGAACCTATGAAATAACCACCAATTAAGTAAGATTCAAATACTTACTAGGTAGGAGGTCTTCACTTGTTTTTTAATCTCCTTGACCTTCAGTGTCCTAGAACATAAATGGGGACAATTAATACCTCCCTCGTAGGGTTATTTTAAATAATGACTGAAATTATGTATACACAGTCATTAGAAGAGTACCTGGTATATCATGAATGCTAGGTAAACTGCAATAACTACAACAAGCTGTAACAATGTGATCCTTTATAATAGCCCAGCACGTGACAGCCAATTAGCTTGTATCATCCCCCTGCACAATGTGAGGTCCTTGTGCCAAATCACCCCTTCAACACTAACAGATTCTGAACCTCTCAAAAGCCACATATAAAACTGTCCTATCTTTGCTCACTTCCTCAGTTTCTCTATCTTTTTCTCATTGGTTTTTCCCTCTATTCCTTTAATACATGAAGGCTGCTTTTACCTTTAACTATCTTTACTTTTTTTCCTCTTCATTTCCTGGAATGCTCTTCTGTAAAATTTGGATTTGTTTGCACTTCCCATCATGGGTATTACTTTTGAACATTCAAATACTCAGTTGGTTTCATCTTTTCATGATTATTTTAAGAGTCAAAAGTTTTTTACATCTTTGTTTATTGTTGTTTATCTTCTCTATAACAATGAAAGATACAGGGAAGTTGAGATATGATGGACAGGGTTGTACCAAATACGTACATATGGCAAGCACTGCAGTGTGAAGAGTTTAAGAATCCCACCAGCATACTCTTATAAATTAGGATCTTGTATTTGCTCAGACTTAGAAAAATACAGCAGGAGAACCTCTCAGAACTTAATAAAGATACACATTGGGTAATGTTTTCTGGAGTTTTGGTATGTAAGACTGACTTAGATATCACATGTATCCAAAGGCATGTGGCACTCAACTCTTAGTTTTTCATTATCTTTCCCCAATAAAAGACACCAGGGATACTTGTATAAATAACTGAGTCTGAAGCTGAGGTCAGGAATACATGAGCTGAGCTGGAACATTTAATGCTGCCCCAAAGTAAGGAAGCATTCTAATAAGAAATGAGCAAAAGGCTCCACATGACAAGAAAAGGTCAGAAGAACACGTGTGTCCACTGCAATATTCTTCAGTGGGCAAAGAATGGTTTATATAGAAAAGTAAATTAACACTAAATTGTTATCCAAAGCACAAAATAAATAATTATGAATCTATACCAATATAAGGAAATAATCAACTATATAAAAATGGGAGAAAGAAGTGCAGAATTCCTAATAATTCATGCAGATATTCTACTTCAAGAAGGGGGAGTGGAAGTTTCATTCCTTAGGGGGAAGATTCACACGCAGACTTCCATCTGAAGAGTACAGTGTAGAAAGAGATGAACAGAGCAACTTTCATCTGGACAAATTTGGTAAACATCAAGTGAGGTGAGCAAGATGAACGCAGAGTGATGAATCATTGGAGTGTGGACTCCCAGTGTAAAATGATATAACTGCCACTTTTCTTTTGTGGTTTTCCACCCCAAAAGTCTTAACTCTAGTCTGACCTTGAGAAAAAACATGAGATTAGATCTAACTGGAATACAGTCTACAAAATATCAAGCTGGTGCTCTTCAACATTGCCAAAGTTAACAAGGCAAGAAAAGTCTAAGAAACCTTTCATTTAAAGCGAACCCAAAATGACAAGGCGATGGCAGACATAGTGACAGCCTGGACCTAGGCTTGGAACAGTACAAGTATGTGGACAAAAACTAAGGAAATACAACTGAACTATGAGCTGTGGTCCGTGACGTTATCAACTGTTTTTACTTCTTACACCATGCTAAAGCACATTTTTAACTGTAAGAGAACCTGAGTGTTGTACATACAAGGACTCTATGTTATCTGGACAACATTTCTGTGCATGTAGTAATATTCTAAAATGAAAGGCTAATTTAAAAGAAAAACAAGTGAAATATCCAAGACAGCCTTCTATTCTTGACTTTATACGTAGCTGATGAGTATGTTGAAAGTAAGAATTTAAATATACATCAGAAGCAGTTATTTAAAAATCCACACCTGTGAATAAATCAGCTTGCACTGGTGTTTTAGGTACACATATGCCTGACATAAAAATAAATGAAGTGATGAAAAAGCAATATTTTTATTTTACTGTTGTATTAATTTCAAAAAAATTAATATTTAGTCATGTGTATGTGTGTGTGCATGCACACGTGTGTGCCATTGAGGGAAAATTAAGAAACAAAAATGTGAGGCTATTAGTTTCAAATAAACAGAGGAAAATATCTTAATCATTACTTTTTATCTAAAATGAAAACAAAATAGTAGGATAGTTTTATTTTATGTGATTCTTTCCATCACAAACAACATTTTCTCATTCTTTCCAGTACCAGTGTGAAGATTAAGGAGGAAAAATTCATCACATCTTTTTTATATTAAGCAAAGTCTTAAAATTCAGACTGTTAATAACATCACTTAATTTAGGCATTTCCAACCCTGAACTGTCCAACTTCCTTCGGGATGTGTAACTATTTTTAGTGTAGACCATTTATTTATATAACATTTCCCCAAGGAAATGATCTACTCTTGTCTCTGTTCCCAGAATGCTGGATAAAATGATGAAAAAAAAACTCAGAAAAAGAAAAACAGTATTGAAGAACAAGAAATTATATGACACACAATCTATTACATCTAAAATACAGAGACATTTATAAAATAGGTAAAACATCAAAAAAAGATATTTCATCTTTGTAAGATTCACTGAAATTCATATTCTGCATCACTAGTGATAATAATTTATTTTTGAAAAACATATTTTTTTCATTTTACTTGGAGAAACTATCTCACATCTTAAAGGTATACCAAATATTAAAAGAGGAACAACTGCATGTCTGAAAATGAAACAATATTTTCATATTTAAAGTCAGAAAAATAGAAAACGAATAAAATAAGGAGCTGAATTAAATATCACATAGTAATGACTTATAAAGTCATTAAAATACTTGCAAAGAATGCAAAAGACCATGAGTTAAATATAAGCCAGTATGAAAACAATGGATATTCTAAAACAAAACTGACTTAATGTTTAGTATTCTATTTTTTTGTATCAGAAATTGAACTCAGGACTTAGAGCATACCAGACCGGAGTTTGTGCCCCTCAGCTACAGCCCTGGCAATACTTACTATTCTAAAACTACTTTTCAAAGTCCTATTATTTATCCAATCCATAGATGCATGTATTATTGATAACTATTTCTCAAATTTTAATTGATTTATTATATAATGTAGATTATTAATTTCATTTAGGTATGTTATTTTGTAAGTCTTTCGACTTGGTGAAAACATTGAAAGTCACAGTATCCTAAATTGATTTTTTTAAATTGATCCCAATATATGCTAGGTCCCCAAGCTGATTGTTCTTTAAACATCATTAAATCTTTGTTAATGTTGTAATGGTTAGCTTGCAACATGCTATTAAAGTAGCCCAAAACTCTATCAGTCTTGCTCACTAAATTAATTTTGAGGAATTTAAGCAATTAGTAATAGACTGAATTGGACTGAAACAAAAGGTCTTAAAGGAACTGCTTTTGCTTTCAGGTTGTACTAGTCTAGCTCCAAAGAAAACTGGATTAAACTCTTCAGTTTGGGAAGTTTTAAAGACATTGAATGGTCCTTCACATATGCACTTTATCATTAGATCAATAACAGCCAATTAGCGTGGTCGCTGGGATCTTCATTTCCGAGTTCTACACAGACGTCCCTCAGAATTTGGAGTGTTTCCCTTCCAGAATCAGCTCAAGGTAGAAAAAGTCTCATGTAAAATAGTGTAAATTCTGTACAGAATCGAACCATATCCTGCTGTATACTTTTAAATCACCTCTAGGTTACTCACACTCTAATATAATCTAAATTCTCTGTAAATTATTGTATTGTTTGGAAAATAGTGGCAAGAAAATGAGAGTACATGCTCCCACAAAAATAATTTATGCTGTTTGTTCATGTTGGGAATTGAACTCAGAGCTTCCTTCCTGTTCAGCACGTGTATTGCCACTGAGCTACATTCCAGCCTCTAGAAATAATTTTTGATGCACAGTTGGTTGATGCTGTGGATGCAGAGCCTATAGGTATGTAGAGACACCTGTACTTAAGACTATGCTATCTCCCATGAAAAGGGGGATTTTCATATGCAAATGAGATCACTGTTCAGATGATGTTGAACTGGAAAGATGCTGCGGAACTGTCAGTTGGTCCCAGTGTAATCACATGTGTCTTTACAAGGCGAAGCAGTTCATGTAGCTTTTTAAGTTCTTTAATTCATTGTAATAGTAGTTGGAAGGAGATAATGTTGTATTCCAGAAACCCTCCCCTGTCCTTCCAGGCCCACTTTCCTCTATTCTTCACACCAGGGAAAAGAATGAGTGAGGAAGACAGAAGAGTCAGCGAAAGAAATGCACAAGGCGGAGGCTGGCGAGACCTTGAGGGCCCCCAACGCGGCTGGCTGGGAGGATGTGAAGGCCGAGAGCCACGGGGCGCGGGAGGGGCTTCGAGACCCGAGTCCTCCATCTGCAGGTACGCGCATTTCACAATAACATGAATGTGTGCTCACTCAGAGTCCAGAAGGAACTCCAGCCCTGTTGACTCCTCAGTTCTCACCTGGAGACTAAGTAGAGGGACTCGCGCAATCCACTTAACTCCTGAAAGAGAGTTCTGAAGCCATCATCAACCAATGTCCCCAAAAAATTAGAAATAACAAGTTTGTGTTATTGTAAACCATTAATTTTGCAACTAACCAAATACAGTAACAGATCCGTGGTCTTTATCAATCAACACTACTGTATCCAAAAATTAAAAAGATAAAAGAACTATTTATAAGAGTTGGGAGCTGGCCAAATAGCTCAGTGGATTAAAGTGCCTGCAAGCAGGGTCAGGGTCCAGGGGTTAAATCCTCGGGCCTGTCCTTCCAGCTCTGCCCTCCCCCCTGGGACATGCTGAGATGGCAATTGAGACAGTGCATGGTGTGCCTGTAATCCTAGCTCTTGGGAGGCTGTAAACAGGTGGATCACTACAAGTACAATATAGAAGTGAGACCCTGAACACCCTGTAGACCCTTCCCTAAAAGTTTTATTTTTTTTAAGAGTTGGGAAGATGCAAAGCACACATTCTCTTCTACAAACTTAAACTGAGTTGGATTAAACTTGACAAAATTATTTTAATTCTGCTTACAGTCTTTTTTAAGTCAAGTTTTAACAGTTTGCTTTTTTGCTTTTAAAAACATATGTTGGAAAAACCTGTCATGTGGAAATTGCTACTAAATTCAGGTTTTTTCCAGTATTGTTCATGGAACCCAGGGCCCTTGCACTGAGTTACATCTCCATGTCTTGTGTGTGTGTGAGATAGAATCTCACTAATTTGCTACTTAGACCAGGTGTGCCTCTATTTTACTTTTTAAGCTTTGAAAAAGCTATTCTTTTATTCTATGTTAAATTGCCACTTGCTTAGTATTTGTTATACAACTACATAGTAGAGAAAACAGTTTTGTTTTTTCTGTGCAACTTCTGTGTATTAGAAATGTGCAAATTAACGTGCCGATGATCTCCTCCTCTGCTTCCTCGTCCTCCTTCTTTTGCTCCTCCTCTTCTTCCTCCTCCTCTTTCTCCTCCTTTTCCCTCTCCTCCTACTGTTGCACTTCCTTGACTGCCTTGGATCTGAGACTTAATTCAAAATTCAAGGGGCCAGGGAGATAGCTCAGTAGAATAAGTGCTTGCCTGGCAAGTACAAGGCCTCAGTTCAATCCCCGGTTCAGAAAAAAAAATCAACTATTAATTGGGTGGTTTTGTTTTAAAAAAATCAAGCATAGTGTTTGTTAGTATATTCTGTGTCCTTTTATTGATTTTTTTCCATTTTTATCAGAAACACTCCTTGTTCTGTCTTCTAGTTATTTAAATTGTGTTGATTTATGTATTTGTATGGCTTTGTTTCATAAAGTGTTTCAAATTTTTGTGGCTTTGCATGCAAATGAATAAGAAATAAGAGCACATTTTAGAAAACTTATTCTGGTATATTTTATTTCAGAGATTTCTAAGAATTTAACCATGTATAATTTTATATCAATGCCTAAGAAAAACATGGAAATTTTAGAATTCTTACTTTCATGCTTTATGCACTCTTTTCTCCCTTAACGTTGTAGATGCAATTTGTCCAAAGTACATTTCCGTGACAGGCTCTGTTTTCTGAACCTAATGATGGTTGAGTTTGAAAACTATTTCAGGAGAAAACAAACTCATGGTGCTTAGAGAAAGTGGTACCTTTAGTATTTTTCAAGAATATTTGTCATAATTGTGTTGAATACAATAGTGCATCTCTATTCACATGTGTGTATACACACACAAAAAAAAAAAACCTGAGAAACAAAAACAAAGATAACCTCTGAGTTCCTAAGTCCCAAATCCCAGTGTTTGAATGTGATTTTATTTAGAAATAGAGCCTTTGAAGGTCTCAAAATGGAGTCATCTTTGTTTTAGGGAGGGCATTAAATCCTTATAAACAATGACTGCAGTAGCATGAATCAGTGGGGAAAACAAGTACATGATCATGGAGCTAGAGACCGGAGATTTGCTGCCACCAGCCAAGAATGCTTGCACCTGCACAGAAAGCACTGCTGTGCTGGCTCTAGGCTTTGGACAGTCAGCTTCCAGCACTGAGCAAACTGGTGTTGCTGAAGTCATCAGATTTGTAGAATTTGATTTCAGCCACCCAAGAAAATTAAAACACTGTTCAGCGATCCCCAGCTCCCTCGGTGCCTCACATCTCCTTTAGGTATGTTGCATATCATGACAGTCAGATTCACTTCTCCTCTGATGTCCAAAACAGAAAGCTGTGAAGGAGATAAAAAGAGGAAGAGGGGCTGGAGAGATGGCTCAGTGGTCTAAAGCACCTACTTAGAACAAGCTTGGCAAAGCATCGGGGACCGCGGTTCAATCCCCCAGCACCACATGCCAGCCAGCCCCGCCCCCTGGTGGGCTGAGCTGGCCACACACACACACCATACTCTCTCTCTCTCTC
>NW_004524756.1:3387132-3402931 GCF_000260255.1 Octodon degus | reverse complement strand
CGGTTCAATCCCCCAGCACCACATGCCAGCCAGCCCCGCCCCCTGGTGGGCTGAGCTGGCCACACACACACACCATACTCTCTCTCTCTCTCTCTCTCTCTCTCTCTCTCTCTCTCTCTCTCAAATAAATAAATAAATAAAAAGTTAAAAAGAGGAAGAATAACACATGCTAAATAACAAGAAAAAACCTAACAAGAAGATGATGATGAAAAGGTGGAAGAAAAGCAAATAGCAATCAACATACAAAATTGAGACTGCAAACGAGCTCGTCTTACAGATATTTAGTAATAAGTGACTGCTTAATTAGTGAATCAAGATTTTTTTTTAACTTTAGCAACTGAATCCAGGTGAAAGGAATTATCCTTTTTCTATTTATAAAATTAAAGAGTTCTAAAGCACAGATGTTGAACAGACTTGTTTCTGATTTACCACCTCAATACTATCACACTAGAATGAACGAAGATGCTCACTCTCTTCACATTAACTGGTGTGGAACTGTACCTGTGATGCACCTGTCTTGCTTGCCTTGAATTAAAGGACTGCATCATAATTTTGTCTGTAGAAGAAAACTCTAGTATCAAGTTTGCTGAGACACCAGCCAAAGAGCTTTTAATTATGGTCTTAAACTCAATTAAAAACATCATTATCCCATCTCTTCTTTTTCTCAGAAGTATCTTCATTATCAAAGATAGCTTTAGGCCTGCAGGGCAGTGGTTAGCACTAGATTTTCCCATCCTTGAGAATCCCAGGTTGCCTTCCAGCACATTTCCATATATTAAAATGAAACACTCTCTTCTGATATTGGCTCAAGAGAAAGTTAATTCCTGTTAATGGATTTTTGTATTCTAGGGGAAATTCCCCTTAAAAGATTCCCTAGTGTGGGTATCTATTGGAGCTGGCCTGAAGACAGGAATGTCTTAGAATGAAAAGCTTTTTTCATGAGTCTTAGGGAAATGTTTAAACGCAACCATTGATTCCACTTCCAAATACTTAATAGAGATCAAAGTTACAAAAAAGCAACTGTTCTCAAAGCTCAATAATATTGAATTTAATGTTCCCATGCCAGGAGTTATTAGCCCAGAATATTAGTCTGAAAGTCTGTTCCAGTGTTCTCCAACTCCACTCTCAATTTTCCATTGGCTCTTGCTGTACAGAGTTATTTTCCAGAGTACTCCAAAAGGCCCTTTAGTCCAACAAACTGCCTGCATAAAATTGTGTATTTCCTAATTTGGAAGGGAAAATATGCTATGAATAAGCAAAAATAGATTCAGATACATACTTTCAGAGGAAGCCTGCAAAAAGAAATTCTGTGTAAGTTGACTCATGCACGAAGATGTCCCTCTTGTCAGTTTCTAAGAAGGATCATAGACTGTCACTGTTAACTCTATGAATCTCAGGGTGAAACTCCAACAAGTGTCACCAACCCATATGGAATGGAGAACTAATTTACTGAATAATGGTTCAGCACTCTAGTGAACATGCAAAACCATCTGTAGTGATCTGGGTAATTCTAAAATATTGACAAAAGTTTGTAGATATAATATACACTTGCTCTCCAAAGCAGAAGAGCTTGGATGGAGTGTTTCTCATACATTCCAAGTTTTCTACTTTGTGCTATTCTTTATGATTCATGTCTACATCATTTTCAGTGACACACACACACACACACACACACACACACATACACATATTCACACTCAGAATTCCTCCTTTACAAGATTATATTAAATAACATTCTATAATAAGGATAATTTTCTCATAAACATATTAACATTTTACCTCAACATTTTTCATCAGTCATTATTATTGTTTTTTGTTTTTCTCTTTGGTACCAAAGATCAAACTCAAGACCTCATGCTTACCAAGCATGCATCTGTGCCAATGAGCTTTCTCCCCAACCCGCAATCATTATTATGAATATTATACATTTAAATATATTGTAATGTTCATTAGGCTTATGTGTAAACTGATCAGTTTTCCTTTTTTTGCCCTTTGGACAGGATCTTGCTGCATAGCTCAGGCTGGCTTTGAATTTACTATGAAATTTGAAAGGAGGACTAAGAATATATATTTCCATGGCCATAGGTTGTGTGCTGGTAAGAAAATTTTCTTAATTTTAAAGTTTAGAAAATGTGTTTGCAAACCAAAATAAATAGAAAGTTATTGTGGGAAAGTCATCCTTTTCATCTTTAATCATATTTAAGTATGCTGCATTATTAACATGATTTGAAAATAAATGTCATTTAATTCTATGAAAATGTACAGTTGTAAAAATGATAAGATGGATATCATGTCCGCATCTTGTACAGCAATTAACCACTAGGAAGAATGTGTGCAATGTGTTAACTATTGAAACTGTCCTGCCAATTTGATTTGAAACTGTCTCATTGCTATTCGTTTATCAATAAAATTATGGGAAAAAAATTTTTAAAAAAGATAAGATGCCCAGCATATGCATTGCTATTTATTAAATTAAAATGGAGGGAGGGCCACACACAGAATTATGTGATTTGGTTCATCTTAATAGGATGAAAATGTGTCCGAAGAAAATGATGAACACTAAAGTCCACAGAATGGACAACTCAGAAATTTTAATGTAAAGATCTTCTGTTACAAAAGATTAAAAACAATCATCCTCTCTTCATTTCAAGAAGGTGAACACAAGGAGCCTTCGATGTGCAGTGAGGTCCAATGAAGGCGAAGAAGCCCTCGTGAGTTACAGCTGCTGAAGACAACCCTTGCTTGCTGCCACAGCTGATGTTACTTTGATGGCTAGGGGACTGAACATGGGACAAACAACTCCTTTTCCCTGTTATCCTTGACAGATTACTACTGTTCCTAAAGGGGTTTTCTTGTTTCCATTTTGCTATAAACAGTTTAAGTCTTTATTTGAAGTATATCAAAAATTGGAAACAGAAAACTTTATAACAAAAATATAAAAGAGCATTGTGACAGTGAAAAAACCCTTCCCAGAGGATCTTGACTGCCACGTTAAGATGTCTATCGATTTCATTGAGACTTCAGAGCATGAGAGAGGAAAATAGCAATAACAAATGTGCAAGTCACTCTATTTATCAATTTTTGACTTCCATATAAAAAATTCATTGATATTTGACAGATATTTATGAATTCTAAGTGGAAAACGGTTGTTTATTTGGATTTTGATTTATAATTTGAAATAATCTTCCCAGAAGAATATTAAATATTGAGCTTGGCATGTCAGTCGAAGTTAAATCATCATCTATTACTGAAATATACCATTATGAAATATTAGGTGCTTTTCTGTCAACCTGGAATATTTCTGATGGTGAATTTTAAATAGATCTTTAATGTTCACACTTGTGTTGATGATGAAAGATTCAGTTGACGATTGAAGGACCCTTATAACTTTCTGCACTGCATTTGGGTTTATAGGTCATAGATCATGTAGTTGGAAGAATCATAATTACAGTTTAGGCTTGGAATCTCTGAAAGTTTAATTAGCTCAAGTGACTGTTAATCCATAATGTGGAATTTAATTAAGTATGATAGCCCTGAAGTTATAAAAATCATAGAAAAAAGTAATATATAATAATTCAATGTGCAAAAAATGCTTGCAAAGTTGTGAATGGCATCATGTCTGGCTCTTTCAAATGAATGAGTTACTCTAGGTGCTCAGGGAGTTGGGAAGTGTGTTTGTTTCATCAGGATGCCAGGAAAGGGTGCAGCTAGACAGCTGAACCATCGTTAACCACAATCCCTCCAGCAGGTTAGTGCCATTTGGACTATTAACTTTCTGTTCTGTCAGAAGTGAAAATTCAGTGAAATGTTTTAAAGGAATCTAAATAGAAGTATTTGATAAATATTCATACATCCAGTTTAATAAAGGCTTTTGCAAAAGCAAGTATATTAATATGATCTATCACACTGATTGAAGCTGTACAAATGGGAAAACCCCAGACTGTAGAACTAGGAATGCATTTGCCTTCCAGTAACTTAGCTTTTCTTCCTGCTCTCCAAATTAATAGTAGCTGGATGCATCTGGAAAGAAGGTCTGTTTATTACACTTCTCCCTCTGAAGCCTAAGCAAAACAAAGGAATCACAATCAACATTATGGACATTTTCAAATAGTAGCCACTTACTACCCTTGTATACTATATAATTATAGCTACATTTTATGTGTCTGAATTCCTAGTACTTTCTTTCAAAAAAAAGTTTATTTGCTTAAAATAATAAATATTCTTAAGAGATGGGACTGCTAACTTATATAAGCACACTCTTTGTTATTATTCACATTGACTTTTCTTCTAAATGTGGTAGGAATTCTACATTTAGTGAGGCTTATAATTCCCTTTAATATCTGCAAGCCCTTTATTTAATCAGAAGATATATACTATCATAAGTTTGTTACCTATTGAAAAAAATTGATGCATGTTCCTGAATTTAACAACTGACTATATCCAACTTAAAAAAGCATGTTAAACCAAGATTCCTGGTGTATCAATATTAGTGGCTGTTTCAGCGCTAGTGCAGTTCTCCTTAGTGGCAGTACTTAATGTCACTAGTCATTATAGGCAATATAAATGTGCCTACAGCATAGTGCTCAAAAAAGAAGTCAAAAATTCCAAATAACAGGTAATTTAAGGGTTAAAGCCTTTGAATTTCAAATCAAGACTATGAAAAATGTGATTTTCAACCAGAGATTGCTATTAAAAAGGTCAATTCAGTATCTATATTTGTTATCTCTAGTTCAAAATGATGTATTTAAGAGACAACCTATGATTTTGATAAAGGTCACTGAAGTCAGAGATGCCAAATCTCATTAGCCTTACTCCACTGATTCAAAAGTTACCTACTTGCTTGTATGCTTAATGCAAGATTCCGTGAGTTTCTTGCTAAATATTCTTTTAAAATTCTGTTTCTTGAAAAAAACACTTTGTTCCAGGAAATGAACTTTCAAAAGCTATCATGTTGCATATTTTAAGCTAAAAAGATTTCTGTCCCACCAGCGGAGACATTCTCTATTATTCAAACAGATACATTTCAGTCACTAGAAGGTTAAATGTTAGTAGAAACAAATGTATGCACACACCATAGGATTTCTCAAGTTCTTATAAGGAATTCATTTTAACTTACACAGAAAGCTGAGCATTTGTGCATATGGTCACAGTGTAGTGAGAGTAATTGGGACCAGCTGTTACACTTTGTAGTTTCTGAAAGCCTGGGTATTGCCTTTTAGCCACATTGACTTTGTGCGGGCCTTAATAAAAGAAATTAAAGAATGTGCAAGCCTGAGTGACTTTCACATCCTTTTTCAGAAGAGCTTTAATTCAGACCAGACAGTGGAGGCATGACTTTTCCACTGCCATTTGTCTATAAACTACATACAGATGAAATAATGATTTTTTGTCATTCTTTAGTGACTTGCAGAATTTAACCATTCTCCTTGCTCCACATAATTGTATCTTTTTATCACATTAACAGTGATGGCTTCCAAAATCTGTAAACATACACGGACCTTACTAGTACCCAGCAGCTCACTTTTTCTACCCAGGTCTGCTACAGTGCATGTTGAAATACCATATATTCCATGAGACAAAGCATTTTATTTGAGAGGCATGAGAGAGCGCCAATATTCAAAATGCTTCTCTGTCAACCTTTCAGTCTTCCATTAGTGTTTAGTTATGATTAAAATAATTAGCTCAGGAGATTTTGTAAAAATGTCCACAACAACAATTTTTAATTCCATTAAGTATGCACAGCAGTAGGCAGAGTAATGACCCCCAAGATAACTACAACTTATTTCCTCAACCCTGTGAATATGCTATCTTATATAGAAAAAAAAAGAATCTTGTAGAAACAGTTGATTTAAAAAGGTCAAAATGTGCAATTATCTTGGGTTTTCCAGAAGGGCTAGTGCAATCACAAAAGAAAGGTGGTAATGTTGTTTAAAGAAATAAAATGATTCTATACTTTTTTTTTTTTTTTGGTGGAATCAGGGATTGAACTTAGGCCCTTGCACTTGCCAGGAAGAACTTATTCCACTGAGCCATCTCCCCAGCCCCAGTTTTATACTTCTGCTTCTTCAGACAGATAAAGAATCCCTGATGGCCCTGATTGGAGGACTCAGCCAGGTTAGGCAGCAAGAAAAGGCAAGGAATTCCCCCTCCCAACGGCAGATCCCACAAGAAACACATTTCTATCATTAGTTTGGTTTCAGGCCGCTGAGACTCATTTTGGACTCCTGATCCCAGAAAATTAAGATAAGTTTGCATTGTTTTAATGCACTGAGTTCCTTACCACCATTAAAGGTTTTCATAAATTTTATTAGTAATAACATTAATGCTATTCTGTGATCACTTTGTATGATATGTTGATTAAACAAACAAGTATTTTTGTGTGCTCTTGAGAAAAAGGCTTCTTAGGGGCTGGGGAGATAGCTCAGTAGAATAAGCTCCTGTCTGGCAAGCGCAGGGTCCTGAGTTCAATCCCCAGTACTGTCAAATAAATAAATAAATAAATAAATAAATAAATAAATAAATAAAATGAGAAATAGGCTTCTTGGTATGAAAAAAGACAGATGTCACTGGAAAGAGAAAGGATAACAGCTCCCCAGTCTTATTTTTAACTTTTAAATTATAAGAATAGTTTCATGAATTATCATGGACTGGTAAGGCCCACAGTCTCCCAAACAAGTCGATGGCAAGAGTTTAAATAAAAGAGAAAGTGGTATGATTTTGTGGCTCCAGGAAAATCAAAAGCCTATATCAGAATTCAAAATTCTTTGGGGGGGTGGGGGTGCTCTGAGACAAAGAACTTCTCTGGGTGGCCCATATTTGTTTGGTTCTCAAACAAAGTGAGAAGATGCTGAGGAAAGTGGGAAACAGCAGTACCTTGGGAGTCTGCATTAAGACTTCCTCCAAAGAGTAACTTATGCTAATTCATAAAACTATTTTATCTCTAGGAGTGAGAGCCTGCTGCTGAAGTCTCTATTTAGCTAGTTGGGGTTGGAGTCATCCTTAGGATGCGACACAGACTCACACGTCGCTAAAGGCCTTAGCCAGAGCCTGTGATTCATTCAGAGGTTCTCTAACTAGTAACTTACTGATCACCTCCCAACAAGGAGCCAACACCTGGGACAGACACATAAACATATGACCCAAACATAGAAACATGTAAGTATAGAAAAACAGTTGAATAATTTTAAATCCTGCCCAGAGCTGCTTTGTAGTGGCCTCCATCAATGAAGTATTGAACCTATCAATCCATCTATGTATATCTATTTTTATATCTTTGTAGCTATACAGGTTTTCTTGCTGGATCCTCTAAGAAAGTATTGACAAAAAGATCAATGCAATAACAGTATCTCTTGCACTCAGCTTAAATATGTTCAAATAGCATTCCCCAGTAAAGCAAAACAATTTTCTAGAAATAAATGGCCAGTTCCAGGGTTAGGAGAGGATACGCTTATTATGAGTCATATCTCACACTTGATAATAAAATTGTATCCTATATGCTCTGGGACAACTTCAAAAGAGTTTCACTAGCCAATGATGGGGGCAACTGAGTTTCAATTTGATGACAATTGCAAAGGATTTAAATATATAAGCATGTACAGATTCATTACTCCATAATTTTATTTTAAACAGAACAAGTCATAGGGATTGGGACATAGCTCAGTGGAGTGAAGAAATAAATATTTTTACAAGCTTTCGTAAGTGAATCAGTGCACAACCAAATAATTTATTTTAATATGTCTCTCCATAATAATATTCTAAGTATTAAACACTGGTATTTTGCAAACTTCAATGAACTATTTAACCTAGTTTTTTTTTTTTTGGGGGGAAGGGTCTACAGGGTGGTCAGGGTCTCACTGCTAGATTGGACTTGTAGTGACCCATCTGTTCATAGCCTCCCAAGAGCTAGGATTACAGGCATGCACCACCATGCCCAGTCTCATTCGCTGTCTCAGGGTGCCCCTGGGATGGGGTTGGCACTTCAGGCCCGGCCCTTGCACCTGCTTGCAGGCACTTTAATCTGTTGAGCTATTTGGCAGGCTCTAAATATTAAATTAATGGCCAATGACATCATAAATATACGGACAGCTGAATATTATTTACCTTTTACAGATTGTGCCAAGTATCATATACAGTCATGTGAAGGGATCTAAGTCTCTACATATAGTAGACATTTTTCAGGAAGTATAGAGAAAATGGACCATAATGAACTACACCATGAATATTTAATCAACAAGGTCTAACTTTCTCAACATATTATTTATCAGGAAAAGAAAAAGTTGGAGGTACCATTTATAAGAAATATTATTGCTATAATACATTAATTTATAAACTAAGAAGAAACACCAGTGTTCACTAATTTAACTCCTGTGTGGGGCCGGGGAGATGGCTCAGTAGGATAAGCGCTTGACTGGCAAACACAAAGATCTGAGTTCAATCCCCAGTTCTGGATTTAAAAAAAAAAAAAAAAAAAAAAAAAACTACCTGCACTAATTTAACTCCTAATTGTATAGTCAATATTGTTCTAAATTTTTTAGTCATATTTTCTCTAATATAACTACCTTTTGACTTAAGCACACTTTTTTTTAAAATGTATTTGGTTGTTGCAGGGTCTTACTATGCAGCTCAGACTCAGTGATCCTCCTGTTTTCAGCCTCCCCAGTGCTGGGATTACAGGTGTGCACTTGCCTAAGCTCACCTAAGTAGGCACTTTAGTTCCCTGAGCTATCTTGCCAGCCCCCTTAAACATACATTTTAAATCAGTTTACAAGGAGAAAACTGATATACACTAAGTTCATGCGTTTGATTGCTATCAAAAAGTCCAAGGGGCGGGGGAGATGTCTCAGCAGAATAAGTGCTTCCCTGGAAAGCACAAAAGCCTGAGTTCAATCCCCAGTTTTGCAAAAAAAAAAAAAAAAAAAAGTCCATGGTCTGTAGGATTCCAGAGCATATGAATTGGAATAAAGATTAGTTTAAATATATATTTAGTACTATATTATATATACTATAAGTAAGATTTTTCTTTAGGAAATTAAAAATATAGTGGATGGTCGTAAAATATAAACAAGATGTTACAATATTATCCTTAAGCTTTCTTACATTGGAGGTAAAGAACCTTTTATTTTACAAACCTGACACAAAGATTTGAATATTTTGGTAATGAGGTCATTTGGTGCATGCTTGAGTGATATAAAGCTTTAAGAATGAGAATTCATTAGATGGCCAGATACAGACAAAAGTAAAGAGGCCCAGGCAGAGGCTGGCCTGTGGCAGACACAGAGGCTCCGTATGGTCTGGAAAGGACATTTGCTTGAAGTGGAGGGAGGCAGGGCTCAGCAGCAGAGCTCCTGCATGTAACAATGTGCAGGCTTTCTGGTGCAGAATGGTGTTAATATTACTGGAATCATTATCTTCAAGCTAGTTACTCAGAGTGCAAGGAATAAGCCAAGTAGAAACTTACCAAAAAAAAAAAAATCAGATAATAATACAAAACATTTTTTTCAAGGAACTGAGATAAACTTGTAAAATAAATGAAATAATAGCATATATATTGAAATAGTTTTTAAATGGAATTTTCATTTTGGGGAAATATTTGAGTTTCTCCCTACTTCCTATTTATTCACTATATATATATATATATATATATATTATATGACAGAATTGTATCTCTAGATATTGCAAGAATATAGCTATTAATCAGTTGCATGGATAGCACAATAATTTGCAGAGAGGCCTTGGAGTTTCTAGGAATTGCAGGAAGTCTATGTGAAACCTGGGTGCATATTATGAATCTTCTTTTAGGCACATTCTATAGCTCTCAATTGATTATCAAAGCCTTCCTCAAAATAACAGTGACAGAAAGAATTTACAGAGAGGACAGGCAGTGTTCTCTCTGCCTGTCCTCTCCTTTTACAGGCACACCAGGCTCCAGATTTGGCTTCAAATTTGGCTCCAAAATCCAAGATGATTTCATCTTGATTACATCTGCAGACTCTGTTTTCACACAAATTCCCATACTGAGGCTTCAAGTAGATATAAATTTGAGGAGGACATAATTTGATCCAGTATAAGAAACTAATTCGTAGTCTAAACACCAATGATATCACATAGAGTGGAAAATAATTGAAGTAATCTTTCAGCTATCAATCAAGTCTTTAAGATATGCGTGGATTTAATGATTGCAGTGAAGAAACAATTGGAAGTAAATCCCAGATTTCTAGCTTGGGAGAAGAAGAAATTGTTTTTCCGCTAGCAGAGAATGGAAAAAAAGAATGTGGATGTGAGAAGAGATCTGTACAGTACCTTTCTGCTCTCTTAGGTACAGATGTCCTAGAAACAACAGGGAATAAACCTCAAATTCAGCAAGTGTCGAAAAAGAAGTTTTGGTGGAAGAACAGAAAGAAACAGAGGAGGGATTATATTCAGAAATAAGAATTCTCCTATATGAAAAAATCTTTGAAAATGAATAGGCTCTGTGTGTTGAGTTGTTTTATTAAAGACTTCAGGAGAAAATCAAGATGGTAGGGGAATCAAGAGTCAATGGGAGGGCCAGCCAGATAGCTCAGGGTACTAAAGCACCTGCTTAGGCAGAGCTCAGTGGCTGGGGTTTGATCTCAGGTGTGCTGTGATGGATCCACCTCTGGGGCAAGCTGAGAGGGAGACTGAGACTGGGCATAGTGGCACCTGCCTGTAATCCCAGTGTTTGGGAGGCTGAAAACAGAAGAATCACTACAAGTCGGATCTATATAGTGAGACCTTGCAGACCCTGTACTAAAATTTTTTTTTAAAAAAAAAGTCAAAGAGAAGAGACAAAGCATGTCAGAAAATGTTGACAATCTTTTCAGAAGCATAAGTGAAAAGAAAGAAGTAGCTAAGCAATGTATAGGACCAAGTCAGGGATTTCATTTTTGAGGTAAAAGAAATATGGTTATGTGCTACAGGAAAGGAGCCATTGCAAAGAAAAGTGGTAAAGAAAAAGAAAAGTGGGCACATTTAGTTGACAAGATTTAAAAAAATAAAATTGGATGGAATGTTTAGCATGTGGGGGCAGGGATTGGAGGGTGTCTGTGACCAGGCAGAGGAGGTACTTCATTGGTGGCATGAAAAGTTCAGAGATAGAACTGTACATTTGTCTTAAACTGGAACTTCTTTCTGCATGATAATTTCTTATATAGGAACCTAACCAGAATGTTTTTTTAATACATTATTTTATAGTGTTGCTTAATTTCAAGCTATCTAAGCATGTTCCTGTCATCTGATCTTTTCAGGTTGTGTTGCTGTTGGGTTTTGTTGGCTATCCCAAGGCAATGAAACCAGTGAATTTTCCACTAAAAGAATAAAATCAGCCTCAATATCTTAGCTGGGGAGAACTAGACATGACTTGCTAAGGATAAGGTTGCGAATTGCTTAAGGAATGTGGTGACAGTTTGTAAGAGTTCCTAGCTGTACAAAACAGCAGCAGAAAAGAAGGTTGTTGATTAGCCCATCATTACACCTGAAGAACCCTAATGACCAAAGATCTTCAAGCTCCGGGATGCTTCTTACCTTAGTTTCTCAGGAATGCTGAAAGGCTTTCTGAGCTTATTTACCTGTGTTGGTTGTACATTGCCTTCAGTGCTTGTCTACAAATACCAAAGAAAAGTCATTTCTGTTGTTCATTATTTTCTAAAAGCCTGCTCAAAATTTATGCAGAGTATCAGCTTCCCCAGAGCCTGAAGATTATATTTATGTCCTGCTGACATCAAACAATTTACGAAGCTAAATGAAAGATCAGTCTTGGAAACAGGGTCATAGTATTTCCCGGTAGCTATCACCTAAGTAAAGTGAAAAGTATTGAGGAGCTCATTATAAAGGAACTTGCCAACCACTAGGCTCTGAAAATGAGCTCCAAAAACTTACCAACTACTTTGAGATTCAAACACTTTCATAGAGAAGTGCTTGGTGTCTTTAATTTTTCTTATTGCTTCTCAAAGTAGACTACTCGATCAAAAACTGGTTGGTAATCTAAAGAAGGATACAGATATGGGAACACTAGAGTGAATTGACCCCACATTATCTCTCTACCTTTAAAAAAATTACTTAAATTCTTCTGTGCCTCAGTATCATCAGCCACAAAATGACAATGAGAATAGAAGCTACTTCACTCTTTTCTATAAAATATAAATGAGTTAATATTCATAAACATGCAGGTAGAAGCTAGAAAATAGTGTTCTAAAGTATTTGCTACATAAGTTTATTTCAGTCTGCAAGTTTAATTTGTCATATTACACTGAGCCTACTTTTATATACACTATACTCTGTGCTTCAAAGTTAACAGAGATGTCACAGGAGGTAAGAATAAGTTGGCACACAAGCACAGCTGTCCATACACACACACACACACACACACACACACACACACACACACGCTCTCTGTAATTTTCTTATTGTTGCAAAGTTGGTGATGAAAAATTCTTTTCTAAGACCAGTGGGATATAATTCAACCTGATCTACAAAACAGGATGCAACAAATTAGAAAATTATATTTGTAAAGATGTATGTGAGTTTCTTGTTAGGCATAAAAATCATTTTTATGTTTTTTGTGCCAGAAGCACTTAAATAGCAAATTATTACATAAGTATTAGATAACAGAAAATTGCATCAGTATGTGCAATTTGAACTTTTCTAATTCTTTCTAGAAAGTTTATGAATGCTATTTTATTTAATCTATAAGACAATTTTATTATTAGGTGTTGATATATTTAGTACACATAAAATATTATAAGTATCTTAAATCATTTATGAACTTATGACTATTAAAATGAAATTTGTTGGGAACTTACTCTTTATGTGTAAACTATAGTCACATGTATACTGAGAGCCTGGTAATTTGAAAAATTCTCCATTTTCACAAAACTTTTGTTGTTGCCAAATTTAACTTTTTTTTAAGCATAGCATCCATTTCTGCCTTCACTGAAATGATAACCTACAAATCCATTGACAACACTGATCAGTATATTTTACAAATAAGTAACTCATTGGTATGTTTGTCTTATTCTATTTATGCTTTTGCTTATTATTCGTAATTGTGATGACTTGAGTAATAAGCTTTTTGTTTTTATAATAAGTTTTTTATCTAAGGCTTTCTAAAAAGACTGACTGGATTCAAAGATGACCTACAGTGATAAAATATTGAAAAGAAATTCACAAGTAATCACTTGTTGATATACCAGCACTTAACATGGTGTAAAATGATAATGGTGCTCAAGTTTTACAGCTTGATAAGATAAAATTCACATGGAATTTAATAGCATTATGCTCTGCAAACAATTTGACTGCTATTCTTTCATACTTATAAAACACTCTAAAACAGATCCTCCAGTGTTCCTATAGGAAGTATTCATTGGCTTCTCCAAGTAGAAACTGTCAACTCACTCCCTTGCCTGCGTAGACTTATTCAACATATGCTTCAATATGAATTGAATTCCACCCCCATTCACTGTAACCCATATTCATATATTCTGCTCCTGAATTTTACCTTAATATTATATTTTTAGAAGTTTACATTTTTTCAAATACTCATGTACTAATATGCTCATATTTGAAAGTACAAGGAATTTATGATTTGTTTTCCCAGTTCAGCATAAGCACATAAGCAGCTTTGGTATTTCCCTTGGATGAATCAGAACACTCGTTCCAGTGGTTTGCTTGTATCATGAGACAACAAACACTTGATGAATCCAAAACTGTCCATTGAATTCTTCTCAAATGTAGTGTGTATGTTTCCTGTTTCTTTTTTCTCTTCAATGGTATTTAGAAGAGCTGAGAGCCAATACGCATTACTCAAACCTATGTACAGCAATGTCTATTAATTCTGTCAATTTATAGTTAAATAAAATCTCTGTCAAGTAATCTAGCTGGTTTCAGAAAATATGGAAGAGAATACACAATTGAAAAGATTAATCTCAAAAGAACAATAAAACTCTCTTTAGTGATGCATAGATCACCTACAGATAAGTGTTAATTTATAAAGAAAAGTAGTTGTCCTATGAAAGCATAAACATGGAGTTCGGAAACTGCTTGAAGTTTTCCTCCTCTTCGTGTCTCTGAATAGCTATGGGATTTTCAGCAGCACTTTTTAAACACTTTTGAGCATCATATTTTATGTATGAAAATAATTTGTTCTGCAAGATTTTGTTTTAAATAATAGATGTGACCGCAATGACAAAAGTACTTTTAAATTATATGAAGATAGAATTTTTAGAATTATTTCTCTATAAAAATACAGTTGTACCTTGGTATTTGTAGAGAACTGGCTCCAAGTCTGGCTCACAAGGATACCAAAATGCTGAAGTCTTTCATATAAAATGGCATAATATTTGCATGCCACTGCTCATATTATCCCCTATATTTGAAGTGAACTGTAGATCATTTATAATATGCATTTGTTGTGTGTAGGTATTTGTTGTAATTCACTGTTTAGGGAATTATGACCAAAACAACAACTTTACATGTTCAGCAAATGCAGGTCTTTTCTGAATATCTTCACCCCGAGGCTGGATAAAGATCAGTTGCTCCCAACTGAGGCTGTAGAAACCTTCCAGTACAGACGGCCAGCTTTTACACAATTCCACATTTTGGATTAAAAAATGTTTAGTCACATATCAGATAAATAATGTAGAACAACATACAAATGTTATACATTCATCACACAAAATTGAGGGTCAGATGTAAACATCTTGTGATTTTAGGGTGTTTTCTTTATAATAATGTATAACTCAGCTGGAACCTATTAATTAGACTCTAGGTCTAAGGCAAATAGTTATCTAGCGGAAGAAAAAAAAAAACTAAAGGATTAAAATACAGAATTACTTTTCAAATGCTGTTATGAATCCATCTTGATTAAGAGTTTTCAATTAACACTTCAGGTGAAACAGAAGACCTGCGAAATACCCTTTCAAAAGTCTGCAAGAAACAATTTGGTAAATTCTTCAAGAAATCAAATTCTAACCTATTTTGCATTGTCCACTTATTCTTGTACTAAATTAATTTTCTCTAACAAATACCTGCACAACAATTATTATTTCTCAGACATAGTCATAGATTATAGACGTGTAGCTGCAGACTCCATACACATGACATCTCCTTTCCCGGAGTTTATAACCAGATGGAGACACTAAACATCTGTAGACTATTTGGTTTTATTTATTTTGATCATGCTGAGGTTTGGATCCAGAGTTGAGCCACACTCATCTTCAGTTAGAGGTCAAGAGGAGGAGAGAGCCTGTGTCTCGTCGTGTGGTGAACATGATGGAATCCAATTTAAAAGGGAAATATGACAGTTTCCTTCACTTTGAGGGATAAGGAGCCAAGGATAGAGGAGCAGAGGTGAGAATCTCTGCTAAGCCCCAAAGGGTGGAGGATCTGGGTGCACTGGAGGAAGAACCTGGAGTGAATGGAGCAGGATGGCAAGCAGAGGGGCATCATGACAGAAACGTGCATACGCAGTCAGCACTAGGGTCAGCTAGGCTTTAGAACTCATTGCCAGCGGGCCGGCCAAATAGCTCAACAGTTTTTCAATCCCGGGCCTGCTGTGCCAGGCCCACCCCTGGACGCGCTGAGACAGCAACTGCGACTGGGTGTGGTGGTGCGTGCCTGTAATCCCAGCCCTTGCAAGTCTGTAAACAGGCAGATCACTATGAGTGCAATCTAGTAGTGAGACCCTGAACATCCTGTGGACCCTTCCCTAAATTACGAAAAAAAAAGAAGAAGAAGAAGAAGAAGAAGAAGAAGAAGAAGAAGAAGAAGAAGAAGAAGAAGAAGA
>NW_004524756.1:3353240-3387032 GCF_000260255.1 Octodon degus | reverse complement strand
GAAGAAGAAGAAGAAGAAGAAGGAGAAGAAGAGGAACTCATTGCCAGGATTCTCAATTTTATTTGAAAACTTGAATAAAAGTTAAATTAACTGACTCCTCATATGTTTCTAATAATTGAATCTTTTTAAGTTAGGAGAAAATAAAAGCAGAATTAGGGAAATAGGCCTCTGCAGGTGCCTGTGCTACCTAGGTGACGGGCGATGGGTGATGGAGGCTTGGACTCATGTTCTAGCAGGAGGTCATAGCATCTGGGCAGCACACTTCAAAATATAGAAATGGCAGTGGAAGAAATTGAGTAGGAGTTTGCTTGAAATCCTTCAGGTACTTTGGGAGAGAGAACAGATTTTTTTTTTTATTAACTTCACTGCTACCAGCACAAATATATTCATGGGAAACATATCTGTGTTCTACCTTGTCCTAAAAGCCCTTATCTTGGAGCATTCAATTACTTCAAGGAAGTTATGCTCCACAGATTGGCAAACACTATTTTTGCACACATACTCTGTACTTCCTATATGCCAGACGCAGCAATGGATGTTTTCCTTTAATATTTTCATCTAATTTTCATAACAGCAACACGATCTCCATTTCTTGAGTTAAGGCAAGAGAAAATATAAAAAACTTGTTCAAAGTAATACTATTTGATTCAGAACCTGAATTGATTTTTGGCTTTGGCAGTCTCCAAACTTTATGCTGTGTGTGTGTGTGTGTGTGTGTGTGTGTGTGTGTGTGTGTGTGTGCAGGTTTAGCCAGCCCTGGGGGCAGAGTTGCCATGGCATGTCATGCCAGGAATCGAACCGCGGTCCCTGAGGTTGCCTAAGTTTGCCCAAGCAGGTGCTTTAGACTGCTGAGCTATCTCACCAGCTCCAAATTTCATGCTTTCTATTCCAATTCATCTGCTCTTTTCCTTCCCTTCCTTCCTTTGTTCCTTCCTCCCTCCCTACTTTCCCCAATTTACCAATTATTTTTCCTTCCTTTTCCTTCTTCCCTTTTCTTCTTTATATTTACATTGCCTTCAAAGGTTATTTCCATTTTAAAATTTATATCAGTTTATATTATTTTAATCACAATACTAGTTTCTGCATACTATAAGAAATTATTTCCCTTTACAATTTTGAAGCACTAATGCATAAGCTGCTAATTCATCCTGAAATAGCTCTAAGCAGTTGTTTCCTCTTCACCTGCCCCATCTCCTCAGAGCTGGGCCTGTTCCTTACCTATGATTGTGCTAGAGATGTGGGTGACCAACAGCACATGGTGCAACTGTTTTTTGAAGAGGATATAAAATACTAAAGAAAAAAATAGAAATGAAACAGTTTCACTGAACAAATAATAAGAATTTGACAATGGTTGCTGTATTGGGTAAAATTGTCTCCAAATTAGTTGTTCAGATTGCCAGATTTAACCATATAAAATTAATTTTAAAAAAAGTCATGAGAAATTATAAAAGAAAAGGAAGAATATTTTAGCTGTAACTACTCCTTTTAGTAGACCAGCAAAAATACACAGTACAGTTACACAAGCTGTATTGCATTCTAACTATTACTGATTGTCACAATTCCCTGTCTGCCCTAAGAATATGTCACCATCTCAAAGGTAAATGGTTCCCAAGTAGACTCTGCTATGAGGGTTTTTTTTTTTTTAAGATAATCATATCACCAGAAATGATTAGTCAGTGCCAGTGAGATAGCTCAGCAGACTAAGCGCCTATTTAAGCAAGTTCAGGGTTGCGTCATCCCTGCCCCTAGGCATGCTGAGCCAAGGAGTCCTGGCATAGTGGTGCACACCTGTAATTCCAGTGCTGGGGAGGCTGGAAACAGGAGGATCACTATGAGTCCTAGCTGCATAGTGAGACCCTGAACAACATACACTCCAAAAAGAAATGATTAGGGGCTGGTGAGATGGCTCAGTGGTCTAAAGCACCTACTTAGAATGAGCTTAGCAAAGCACAGGGACCGCAGTTCAATCCCCCAGCACCACATGCCAGCCAGCACCGCCCCCTGGTGGGTTGAGCTGGCCACACACACACACACACACACACACACACACACACAAATAAATAAATAAAAGTTAAAAAAGAAATGATTAGTATGAAAACAAATGTAAAAATAATTAAGTGATGCAGAAGTCATATACATTAATGTGAATGGGGTAAGGGATACCCTAAGGCCATGGTCATAGAATAAGCTCATCCCAGTGAAAGACATATTCTGGCCACTCTGGGTCTTGTCCTCTCAAGCTCACCACCACTAATATTGTGGGTCTGATGATTTTTGGTTACGGAGGTAGTCCAGTGCATTGCGTGATTTTTGGCAGCATCCTTGAGCACAAGCTTCATGGTGAAAGTTGCAACATACCTTACTTTATCCCATTTTTGACAACCCCAATATTTTCTTGAGACACTGGCAGATTTTCAGTATGGGGCAGAATCAACCCTGTTTGAAAACGTTGGGGTCCACCCGCAATAAAGCACTCTGCTGCAAAAAGCTTATGACATTTCCAGAAGATTCTCAAATTGCTGATTACTGGCTGGTGACATGGAAGTGCCTAAGGATAGCAGTTTAGAGGAAAGTAGGGTGATATTTACCAAGTGAAATTTCAGAAGACTGACTTTGTAATTAGGCTGCTCCTGGCAGACTCTGGGTGAGTGCTCTGTGGGTAGATGGTGTAGAGGCGGTGGAGGGTGGGAGAGGGAATGACTCTCCAAACAGAAAAGAAGTGCCTTAACTGAAGATAGCAACTGTGAAAATGGTCATTCCTGCTTAGAGAAATAAAGCTTTTGTATTCTACAGGGTAAAAAAGAAGTTTGGCTCTCACTGCATCAGTACATCAGGCCTCATCTAGAAGTGCTTGTACCTTAGTCTAAAAATAACAGAGCACAAGCGCCTGCCTGGCAAGTGCAAGGTCCCGAGTTCAATTACTGATACAAAAAAAAAAAAAAAAAAAAAAACAGAAGTTATGAGAACTTGAAAAAGGGATTTTCTGAAATACTTACTAGAAGTGAATAAATGTTTAAGTAAGTTAGAAAGTTAAAAAGAGTAGGACATTCCATGTCTGGTTTAGCAAACTACAACCTATAGGGAAAATGGGCTCACTCCCTCACTTGGCGAACAAAGCTTTATCCAAATGCTTAGTGCTCACGTATGCGATAAGGAAAGAGCTGAGTAGCTGTGACACAAGCCGTATTTTCTGCTGAACATGAAATACTCTGCCACTTTGCGAAAAAGTTTGCCGTGTGTTGACTGCATTCACCCCCCTTACACTCTGGAATGTATATCCCGAGTTTACAGTGTAGTCATGCTTTTGGACCTTTAAAAGATGTAATTTAGCTGAATTAAGGAATAAGTAGGGCCTTATCCAACAGGGTTGATATCCTGGAGAGAGAAGGGAGAGGCACCAGGTGTTTCTTCCTCTGTCTCTTTCCTTCTGTGTGTTTTTACATGGAGGAAAGATCACTACTGGAGCACACAACAAGGAGATGGCCTTTAACAAGACAAACTGGGGCTTTCACTAGAAACAAACTGCTTTTATTTTATAGAAAAGGGTAAAACAAAATCTCATAATGAAATAATAGAATAGGGGCCGGGGAGATGGCTCAGTGGAATAAGCGCTTCCCTGGCAAGAGCAAGGGCCTGAGTTCAATCCCCGGTTCCGCAAAAAAAAAAAAAAAAAAAAAAAAAAAAAAGACCAGAATAATAGAATAATAATAGTTAATATATTGCACATTGTTATATTTAAAACAGTTGCTCGAATACAAGATATGGGTATAAAAAAATTCTCCAACTGATGTCAGCACAAATCCTCCCATTCAGTTAACTAAGATACATGAATAGGATAACTGATGTGCATTTTCCCTCCCTACTATCCTTCCCCTTTGCCTCATCCTGGTTTCTTTTTGTTTTAAACTATTTCTTCCCACTTTACAACACCTGTCATATATTTTTACCTTGTTGCTTTTTCAGTTTCTCACATCAGAGAGACAATAGGTGTTTACACATGTGCATTTAGAGTGTTTCTTGCATGTTATCTTCAAGTTACTTGTTCAGATTACCAGATGTAAGCATGCAAAATTGGTTAAAGAAAATATACAAGAAATTAAAAAGGACAAGAAAAATTTTCAAGCATCAACTGCTCTCCTCTGTAGACCAGCAGAAATTAGCAGGACAATTACCCAAGCCATTCTGCAAAACATATGTAAATATATTTCCCTCCCACCCTTGTCATCCTTCTCCTCATCTCAGTTCATTTTTCCCTTTGAAAAGATTCTTTCCTCTTTACAGTACCTATTTTACCTTTTAGATTTTGCTTACTCTTTCAGGTTCTTGGTAGCAAGACTGTACGATGTTTGAACATGCAGGTCTGATTTATTTCTCTTACCAATACAGTCTCTACTTGCATCCATTTACCTATAAAAGCCTCACATTTGTTTTTTGTATAGCTGAGTAATACTCCACTGTGTAAAAATACTGCATCTCTTTTATCCATTCCTTAGCTGATGGACATTTGTGTTGTTTCCAAGATTTACCTGTGACAAATTGTGCTGCTATAAACATGACTGTACTTGTATTGCTGAAGTGTGATGTTTTTGGTTCATTTGGAAAGATACCCAGGAGAGGAACAGAAAAGTTGAATGGGACCCCTAATCCTAGCTTTTTGCGGAATCTCCACACTGCTTTCCACAGTGGTTGTACCAGTCTACACTTCCACCAACAATGGAGAAGGGTTCCTTTTTCCCCACATTCCCTCCATCATTTGTTACTGATTAATTTCTTTCATGACAACCATTCTTTCTGGGGTTAGATGGAATCTCTACATTGCTTTAATTTGCATTTCTTGAATGACCAGTGATATTAAACATTTTTTCATATGCTTATTTGCCATTTATAGTTTTTCATCTGAGAAGTATTCATTCATCTCAGATGACCACTTTTTGACTGGGTCTTTGAATCTTGAGTGTTTGATTTTTTAAAAAATTCTTTATATGTTCTAGGTAAAATTCCTTTAACTCAGGGACAACTGGCTAAATTTTTTTCCCACTGTGTGGCTTGTCTTTTCACTCTCCTGGTGATTTCTTTTGTTGTAGAAAATCTTTTAAATAACATGAGATCCCAGTTGATGATTCTTTAAAGTATTTCCCACAAAGTTTCAATTTTGTTTATGAACTCTCTGCCTACAGCTATATTTTCAAGATTTCTACTTAATTTTTCTTCCAGTGGATTTAATATTTATGTTTTAATATTTAGATATTTGATCTATTTTGAGTTTAATACAGTTCATGGTATATAGACATGGGTCTATCTAGTCTTTAGAACATAAAGAGCCAATTTTTCTAGCACTACTTATTAAAGAGACTATCTTTCTTCCAGTGAATAGAATTGGTCCCTTTGTCAAAGATAAGGTGGCTGAGTGCTTGCAGTTATGTCCGTGTCTTCTAATCTGTTGCCCCAATCCTCAGATCTTTTTTTTTTGCTAGTACCATGATTTTATTAAAATATCTTTGTAGTATAATTTCAAGTCAGGAATTATTTGTAGTATAATTTCAAGTCAGGATGTCTGACTTGATGTTTCCTGTCTTGTCTTTGTTGGCCAGAATTGCCTTTGCTCTTTTAGAATCCTGTAGAAACCAATTTTGCCAAAATCTTAATTTTGGACTCCTAGACTCCAGAGCCCTGAGAAAATAGTATATGTCACTGAAGCTATAGTCCATAGTAGTTGTCATGTAGTCCAAGTAGATTAATATACTAACTTTGGTCTAGGTCAGTTTTATTTACTCAAGAACATTATCAATCCACTTTTATAAATTTTAGTTATACAGAGAAGAAAGCCACAGTCTACCTATTAAGGTTCATATCGAGAGAGAGAAAGAGAGAGAGAGAGAGAGAGAGAGAGAGAGAGAGAGAGAGAGAGAGAGAGAGAGAGAGAGATAGATACATTTGGTACAACATTCTCCATTTGTGGTTTTAAAACAATTTCAAAACATGAGTTAATTTGACATTTATTTATTATTTACTATACAAGAAAACGACAGTACTTTTTTCATGTACTGAGAGTTACCATTTGGCCTTTTCTTCCCTTAAGAAAAATGAAAATAAATTTGCTCAAATATTTTGGCATCTGGCTTTACTGGTTTATCCAAGAAAATTGTGAAACAAAATAGTGTGAGGGGAAAAGTAAAGTGGCTTAGATATGCAAGAAAGATGCTCACACTCATGAGAAAAAGAGCTCCCCAGAGAGAATGGGCTGGAAAAACATGTCTTATCCTAGTGCTTCAGCACCTGAGCACTTTTCTTTGGCCATAACACAAAACACACCCAGACTCCACAAGCAGGATTGTTTATGTATTTGGAGTGATATGCCAGAGAGCAAATCTAGATTCCTAAGGGGGGAAAAATCTTAGATATTACAACAGCACATAGTCTTCCAAAAAACCACAACAATACAGAAACAAAGACTGCATTACATAAAGAGAACAATGAAGAAATGGAGATTAAGAAATTTGGGGCTAGGTAGATGGACCAATTCAGGGAGTTCTTGCAACTCCTACTATGCATGACTCTAGCACAAAAATACTGGAGTGATACACCAGTTGATCATTGAACACTAGACAAAGTTACGGCAACTGTAAATTCAAATGACAAGTGAGCAAAGTCTCCTCAGATCTCAGCACTGCATTAACATCTTTCAAATATTTAAAACCTACCATCAGACAAAAGAACTGCAAGAATAATGCAGAATGAATTTCTCAACACAATATGACAAGAAGTCAAAAATTTGGGAAGCAGACTACTCTGAGTTTCTTGTGCTGTTTGTTGAAGGAGATTCAGGCAGACTACTGTTGAAAAATTATGTGAAATAGGATCACTACACCTGAAAAAAGTTCAGGGGAGGAAGGTGTGAGAAAACAAAGAAATAATAATTGCATCTAGAAAGGCATATAGAGAGGGGAGTATTCTCAGAAAAAAAAACATCAAGAGATAAGGTTCCAATAAAGGGAAAATGAAACCCCCAACTGAAAACATCAGTGAAGATAGAGAGGAAATTGAGATTTAAAGGGTGCAGAGAAGAGGTCATTAACAGGTTAAAGGTATTTGCTGAACTCCAGAGAGTGAAGGAGATACTGAGGTTGGCTCTTAAGAAGATTGTACCAGCAAAGAGCTGAGGTCAAGAGACAAAATCTACTCACCTCTTTCCAACAGTCCCCAATTTCTTAATATTTCACTGGAGTAAATTCTGATGAAGATTAGTTATTTCAGAGCAAAGTTTTCAGGTTGATGCTCCTTAGACTACAGTTTCCAGAGAACTTTGTTTGTATTATTGTTTAAAAATAGAAACAAATAATCTGTACATGTTTAAGGATCATACAACTCTGCATATTAATCTGGATTTCTACATTCCTGCCTAAGAATGAAATATCTCAGCTTTAGCTGGGTCGAAGTAGCTCCCTGTAGATAAGCATATATTTTCCAATGCACCACGACTCTTCCGGGTCTCAGGTAGCTCCCGTTTTTACTTTATTCATTATCTGATAGGGCCACAGGACTGGAAAACACTGTCACTACATAATCAAACCACCAAAAAAACACTGGGGCATAAAGTTTGTCTCCATATTGGGGAAGGAGTACGATGAATAAATAGAAGAGTGAAATCCTTCATTTGCTGGTCTCTCTAACCTATACATCAAGAAAGAGAAAGACAGCCTAGCACAGATTCATAGGAAAAATTACAACTAGCATGATAAAATAGGCATTCAGAAGAGAAGTAGCAATACATATTGCTTTTTAAGAGACAAGTATAGCTCCCAGTTCTAATTTTGACTAGCTAAGATTTTTAATATTTTACTTAGAAGTCAAATTTTAAAATAATTAGGTAATATCATTATGCCTATCTTGCCTGTAATGAATTTTTCAGTCACTAAGTTACCATGTAATTTACCTTTTCAGAAACACAATTTCTGGGCTCCCTTTTTTGTAACATGTGTACTTATTTAAAAGCTATTGTCTTCTATCCCTGTCCCCAGGCACAATGAGCCGGCCACTGAGCCCAGGCTTGGTGGTGCACACCTGCAATCCCAGTTTTGGGGAGGCCAAAAACAGGAAGGTCACTATGAGTCTGAGCTGTGTAGTGAGACCCTACACTAAATGCATGAAAAAAAAATAATAAAATAAAATAAAAGCTATTGTCTTCCTCTAGTGTTGGACTACATGCCCTCTCGTATTGGAAAGAAAAGTGTTAAAGAGCAAGTTCATCTACTGCTGAAAGTTCACTGTGATGACATTCTCCAATTTCTGAAAATCCTCAGCCATCTTACACCTAGCATGACCCAACAGCTGTAGCTTTTCTGCTCTCACTCCCTAATTTGTTTGCATTTGGCATATGTCCTAGCTCTTTGGAGTGCTGATAATTATACTTCTCTGGAAGGCTTAGGAGCTGTAAAAAATCTGGACCTTCTCACATTTCAGCGCAAGTCAACAGGGCTCAGGCTCCAATTTGGAAGCATGTCGACTTCATTGAGAAATATGAGCCCAGTGACACCAGCAGCAGCTTGCCAGCTTGAAGGTTCTTCTCCAAAGCCCTGCACCATATGTTTGGCAACAAGTTGAGGTCCAAACAGGCAAAGATGTTACACAGGACTCAAATGGACTTCTATCAGCATATGTTGTTGGCACGGGGCAGGTAAAATGCTGATAGTTAGAACTTCATAATCCTAACCAGAGTGTAACTGTAATATTCTTCTCCCCTTAGAAGCAGCTTCAAAGTCTGACAAATTAAAAAAAAAATTATTAAGGCAGAGATGGCTAAGTATCTTCAATGGAAAGAAAATTAAGAATAATAAAATAAGTATGTTTACAAGAGATATAGAGAAGAAAGACTTGTAGATGTATTAAATCATAGTGGATATATTTGTTGGTAAAGTTGTTAAAGGCCTAGAAAGACTATTCAGCTCTATCAAGAAAACTGTTTACTCATTCATCACAAAAAACAAATAATGAGGGCTGGCCAAATAGCTCAGTGGATTAAAGCACCTGCAAGCAGGCACAGGGTCTGGGGGTTTGATCCCTGGGCCTGCTGTGCTGACCCCACCCATGGGGTACACTGAGACAGCGATTGAGACTGGGCATGGTGGCATGCACCTGTAATCCCAGCTCTTGGGAGGCTATAAACAAGTGGATCACTAGGAGTCCGATCTAGTAGTGAGACCCTGAACACCATGTAGACCCTTCCCTAAAATACAAAAAAAAAATTGCAAAAGGAAAAAGAACAAATATTGAATGTATTATTGGTTCTGAGCACATACAGAAATTTAAACCTAACTATCTCTTGTTTGATAATTTCAATTGAAAATTTGCAGTGTGGTTTAAGTTCATACTATGGTTTGGAAGTATTCACTTTTTTTTTTCATGCATGTTTCCTGCATTGGAACTTGGTCCTCAGTGTAGCAGTGATAATGTGGGGATGGGTGGGACCTTTAAGAGGTTGGGCCCAACGGAAGCCACTAGGTCTTTGCGGAACTGCCCCAGAAAGGGATTCATGTAGTGCTTATGAAAACAAGTAGTGTGCAAAGAAGGGTTGCTCTAAAAAGAAAAATGAAAGAAAGAAAAGAAAAAGCAGGCTCTTGCCCTCTCTTTGGCTTCTTCTCTGTCCATGTGATTACTCCTGCTGGCAGGAGACCCCTTGTGCTGCATTCACCAAAAGAGCTCCTCCTGAAGTCTTGGTCTTTCAAGCCTTCAGAACAGTAAGAAGTACTTCATGTTTTCAATGGCTACCCCATTTGCCATATTTGGTCATAGACGTTCAAATGGAATAAAAAAGCTAATAATGCTTTGTGTGAAATGGGGGAAGCACCTTTTAAAGAACTAAAATTTCCTCTGTCTCACAATCATCAATTGAGCATGAGACTGAAGTTAGCCCTGGGTAGCAACTTCATTAATCCTACATTTTTTTTTTCTTTTATGTTTTTGGAGAAATGATCATATTAGGGACAAAAGCTCTCATCCTAAATGGTTACCCTTTGTTTAAAGATAAATAAAAATATTAAAAAAATAAACTCAATTAAGACTTTGACCCTTAACAAAAACTTCTCAAACAGGAACTTATTTTTGACTTTTTAAAGGAATTTGAGGATGACCAAATACTAAGAATATTACATTTCTTCTCCCTATTTGTCAACGTTTTCTGGGAATAAAACTGCTGCCTTCAGTCTCAAATATGGCAGATACTTTGTGAATCTGTTACATTTAATTTTTTTTTTTGTGGAATCAAGGATTGAACTCAGGCCCTTTTGCTTGCTTGCCAGGGAAGCGCTTATTCTACTGAGCCATCTCCCCAGCCTCCTGTTACATTTAATTTTAAGAAAAGATTTCCTTGTCCCCTAATGACTGAAAACAATAAGTCACCTATGAATGGTTAATTTTCATTAAATAGTGAATACAGGCATTTTTAGATTTTCTTTTCCTCAAAGTCATGTCTTGATTCCCAGGAAGAAGGGAAATTGGAGTTAGATCAAGCATGAAACATGTGTTTTGAAGAATGACTTGATTCACAGGACTAGAACTAAGCCTGAAAGCTTAAAACACATTGTGTTCAGCTTTAGCACCTAATGGGATGAAGCCGGTAGTTTTAAAATGTGGCTATCTTAGAAAAGAGCATTTTGAGAATACATATGAATCTTTGAACACAAACAAAACTGTAGAGAGCTTTTTAGTGTGACATGAACTGATGGAAATCCAGATGTCCTTCTTGTCTTCATGTTCTTGGAGCACCAACGAAGAGCGAAGAGCAGCACTGCGCACTCCTGACTGACAGCACATGACAAGAAGGTACTGGTCCTAAAGGTGGAGCAGTTACTCAGCACTCTCCTGGACAGCCTCAGAATCAGACGCTACCTGTTGTGCATATGAGTACCAGCTATACTTGCAGTAATGGAAATATCCAATCACGTAAGCTGTTACAGTTCACCACCTTCTACCATCTGCAAATACTAAAATCAGCCGAATTAGCAACTTAACTGACGAACCTTTGGCTTTTAAAACAAATACTGAACTGTTAAGCATTCTGATTTTTCTAAATTAACAAAATCAGAAAATAAGATTCACCTAGCAAAAAAGCTAACTACCCATATGAAATGTCACAATTTAATAGTATGAAAATTTAGACATACATTCCGGTTTTGCTTCTTAGCATCCTTTTCTGTGGCTTGTGCAAAGAAGATTGCCATACAGAAGTACCATCCTATGGAGACACTATTTTCTTCCTCACTCTGTGTTGTTTTTCTTAAAGTAAGACTCTAATTAAGGAATAAAATTCAATACTAATAAGTGAGAGCCTCTAAAAACAAGATTTTTTTTTATCTTGAGAGACAGTGTGTGTGTGCACCCTTGTATGCATGTGTGTGTGTGTTTATGTGCATGCATATGTCTATATCTGTATCTACATCGACCACATGAACTTTTCTTTTTTTCTTTGTCTCCAATTCCTCAAACTGCAAAACACTAGCATCAGTCAGTTATATTCATGGGAAATCTAAGAAGGAAATGTAGAATAAGTCTGGTTTGTGTATTTGGGAGAGGAAAGGGAGAAGAACAGAAAAAAATTCAGTGTGGGAAAAAGACATACAGAGTCTAACAGCAATGGGAATTCAGCTTCCTTTGCCTTCACAGACAAATAAAATCTCCATGGGAAAAGAAAATTCAAAAAGAAAAATTGAAAACTGTCTTCCAGGTAAAAGCAAATCACTAGGGATTAAAGGATCAATAAAATTTGAATCAGTGACAAGGCATATCTTCAAGAATTAAGAATGTAAGTAGCCAAGAAAATTAATTCAAAGATTAAAAAAGTTAATCTTCAGATTGGAGAGGTAGCTCCGCAGTCTAAGTGCCTGCCTGGCAAGTGTAAGGACCTGAATTTGATCCCGAGGCCTGCTGTACCAGCCCTAAAACTCGGTGTGGTGGCACAGGCCTATAATCCCAACTCTGAGAAGATTGAGACAGTAGGATAACTAAGAGTCTGAGCTGCATAGCAAGATCCTCTACCAATTGAATAAAAGATCTTTTAAAAAATTATAATAAATAAATAATGAATAAAAGGTTGATTTTTCCATATATTTGACATTTATTTACTTACTTATTTATTGTATTTTTAAGGAAGGGTCTACAGGATGTTCGGGGCTCACTGCTAGATCGGACTCATAGTGACCCACCTGTTTACAACTCCCAAGTGCTGGGATTACAAGTGTGTGCCGCCACACCCAGGCTCAGCGTGCCATGGGGTTGGGGCTGGCATGGCAGGCCCGGGAATTGAAGCCCTGACCCCATGCCTGCTTGCAAGTGCTTCAATCCTCTGAGCTATTTGGCTGGCCCCTTGAACAATTGCATTATTTTTTTTTTCTTTTTGTACCAGGCATTGAACTCAGGACCTTGCACTTGCCAAGCAGATACTCATACCACTAAGCTATCTCCCTAGCTTGACTTTAAGGTACAGCAACATTTATGAAATAAATTTCAAATTAAAATTTAGATTTATTAATTTGATATACATATTGCAAAAGATATCTTAATAACAATATGGAGACCGGGGAGATGGCTCAATTGAATAAGCACTTGCCTGGTTAGCACATGGGCCTGAGTTCAATCCCCAGTTCCACAAAACAAAAACAAAAAACAATAACAGAATGGAGAAAGGTATGGGCTCACATTGTCATATCCCTATAATCTGAAATTTACTGCTCTGTGTTCTGTGTTCTATTATACACACGTGTGTGCATGTGAGTGTGTCTATGTGTGTACAGACAGAGAATAAGAGACGTGTGACTAAAGAAATAAATAGCTGTTATGATTCCATTTAAGCTAATTTTTATGCAGGCATTTGTTTTAATAGCATGCACTGTTTCAGTGAGCTTACAGGGTTTTTAAAAATTTCTCTAAAAATCCTTCTAGTTTCTTGTACTAAGACTAAAGTCATGGGAATTTTTAAAACTTTTTAATGGTAAACTAAGATGACAACTTTAGGAAAAAGTGAGTGACAATTTTTAATATATCTACAAAGTGATGTTATTTCTAGATACTTCATAAGTATAGTTTGAATACAAGAGAATAAATCAAATAATACAATTCATCAAAATCCATAAAGAGAATTTTTAATATGCGGCAGTCCTGCTCAAGTTAATGAGTCGTCAAATTCCTTGGATGATGACTTCCATCTGCATCAGCTCCTAGCAGGTTGATAGCAAGGCATTTAGCTAGGTCTCTAAAATGTGATCCTGTCAGCTAATGACAAAAACATCCTGGTAGTGTGCAATTATTTCAATCAATCAATCAGGAATTCTGGAGCACACATCAGTTTTCTTCACATTGTGCTAGCTATATGGGAAATGTGTAAAAGATAAATAAAGAAGGTGTAAGACATACACCCTGATTTTAAAAGTCTAAAACTCAAGTTGAAGAGGTGAAAATGTACATGAAATAATTAGCCTAATTAACAACTGTTCTTAAGGACTGCTTTATGACCTTGCTATAGACCATTAGGGATGTGGAAAAAATAAATGTCTGATCAGTTGCATTTCCCATTAGAGAAAGTCTGGAAAGACAAGATTAGTCAAATAAGGAGGGAAGGAATTATGGGTCTTAAATTATGGATCTTCCTATCATAAGCACATGAAACACAGGGAAGTAACTGAATGTTTAGGATGAGACTATCTGATTAACAACTTGATGGATATGAGTGGAGAGAGCAAAGAGAGTTATACACAGAGAACATGTAGCAATGTATGCACACAACCTGAGAAGAGAGGCAGGCTCTGGGTCTGACCTGATCAAAAACTAAGACTCACTGAGGACTGTAATCTCAGCTCTTGGGAGGCTGTAAACAGGTGGATCACTATGAGTCCAATCTAGTAGTGAGACCCTGGACACCCTGTAGACCCTTCCCTAAAATACAAAAATAAAAGAAGAAGAAAAGAAAATAGGACTCACTCCTAACTTTAGGCATGGGGACACTGTGCTAAAAAGATAAGCCTGAGAGAGTATTCTGATGAAATAAAGAGGAGAAGAAGGCAACTAAGAAGGTCATGATGATCTTAATGAAGACACAGTAGATGTTAGCAGTACATGAATTAATATTATGGCCTTTAAACATTTCTAAGTAGACCTGATTCTCAGATATCAACTGATCAATATTAAAATAAATTTAGTGGGTATCAACCTGTTGTTCAAAGGTCAATACATTTTTTCTGAATCATTGGGAAAATGGCTTCTGAAGATGGTGATTAAAGTATTAGCTCAAGGAAAAAACAAAATGGATAAATGAGTGCTAGATGGCCAGCTATACTCATGTTGATGTAAGACAAATATAACTCCAAACCTGTTGGGTGTCAAATATGCCAAATTCTTGGTCCCACAGCAAGGGATGAAGTCTTAAACCAGAGGAAGATGTTTGGAGATTTTTGCAGGAAATAAGGAGAGAAAAGTATCTTCTGCATTTCAAGAAGTGTCCTGAAAATGGGTTACTGCTGAAGCCCAGCTTAAATAATATTGATCCAATAGGGAAACAGGTCATGTATTAAGGGTGCATGGATAGAACCAAGGCATTTTGAGGAAGGGATGGGTCCAGATGCTGTGGTCCATCACCTGGGTGACTGATGCCTGTCTGCATTTAACAGTCATCAGTGATGGCAAGCCATATAGAGACAAGTATTCCAACTTCCACCTGTAATCCACTTACCCCAAAGTGCCAGAACTTCCCTTATGTATGCTGTTATTGGATGCTGGACTGTTGGGGGAATGCTGAGGTGACACTGCGGTGCTTGGCTTCACACGCCATTGGAGAAGGAGCTGTGTGCTCGCTACACACAGGTGCCATGGGTTCACCACCGCTGGCCAACGCAGTACTAACTGTAATACAATTTCATGTTACTGTTTATCCCTTAGGATAAGCAGTAGGGAGGTGTGGAGGTGTGTAGGCCTGGCTATTGCATTTATCTTGGGCCCAGCTTTCTTCAGATATGCCACCAGCCATGATTCTGTTGTTTTATCTTTCTCTGCTGACTTCCTTGAGAGCCAAGTCCCTCTCCATGTATTTATTTCTAACTTTGTTGCCTATAATAAGATCTTAATTAACTTCATTACTGCTTTTCAGTAGAACTTATTTGTGTGTGTGTGTGTGTGTGTGTGCACTTTGTTGTCATTGTGGTTTACCATTTTGTGATCCTCATTCAATATCCAAAGTAAGAAAATATCTATAATATTTTGATGTGCCTCCCCCAAAAATCCTTCCTATTTGCTGAAACTTTATTTTATGTACTAATATGATAGACTTGTTTTTATGAAGATGTTATATATGCAAGTTTCCAATTTCACTAGATATTTTTATTAGCATTTATTAATTTGATCCATTATCACTCTGAAAATCTTGGCAGAATATACAGATTTGATTTTTTATTGTTTCTTCTCCTTTTTCCCTTTAAAAGTTTCTACCCAGGATGGGTGAGATAGCTCAGCAGGCTAAGCACCTGCTTAGGCAAGTGCAGGGACCAGGGTTCGATCCCTGGTACCACATCCTATTCTAGCACCACATGCTGTGCCAGCCCTGGCCCCAGGCACCCTGAGCCAGCCACTGAGACTGGGTGTGGTGGTGCATCCTGGCACTCCTAGTTCTGGGGAGGCTGAAAGAGGAGGATCAAAGCTGTATAATGGGACCCTGTACCAGATGCATAAATTAAAAAAAACTTGCTGCCCAATTAAGTCAGTGACAAATAGCCATGAAAAAGAAAAGCTATACATGTTCTTCCTGTTGATACCAAGTGCCTGAATGAAAAAAAAGTGCTTTTGGAATGTGGCTGTTGGCTTTTGCAGGATGCACATTTATGACCAGCAAGGGGACCAGTTAGACTGCAGCATATGTTCACAGAATCCTAAAAGCTCACAGAAGATCAGATGACAAAAAAACCCATGTAAGCCCATTAAAAAGACTTGCTAGCTTGTCATATAGCCATAATAATAGGCAGATTATCAATTCGATATCTCTTTTCCTCAAAAGACGAAATGAGTCATGAGTCGTTAATCATTCAAATGATCAACTCATCTGCACTCATATAAAAAGGTGGCATGAAAACTCATTCATATCAGAGGACAGTAATTTTTTCATTGATATGTATTATAATTGGATGTTGATATAATCTTACCCATTCAATTTAAACATAGATGAATATTGTATTTAAAATTTATAGCTAAGCATGTCAGAAAAATATAATAATATGAGTTTTAGTGGAACAAGGATAGAATGAGTCTACGTCAGTATGAACAACTTGATTCTGATAGTGACTATTACTTTAAATATATACGTTTGGGGAAATTATCAAACTTTCCAAGATTTTATAGTTCTTTTAACTAATATAACTTCACTAGATCTGTTTGTCAAAATTATGTTATGCCAATTAAAATACTATGCAGAATAGAAACATTAAGGGGAAAAAAACAAATTTCATAAGTTAGCAAATGGTTTTGTAAAACTTTCTTTTTGAACCAGCAATCAAACTCAGGACCTTCCCCTTATCAGACAGGCTGTCAGTCACTGAGCTGTATTCTGGACCCTAAAAGCACTTTAAAAAGCAGAGGTCTCTTTACTGTAGAAATTTCTTGTGCTTTATTGGACTCAGATGAGCATTTGCTGTTCCTCCCTAACCATGGTGGTTTGGAGAGTGGAGTATAAGATCAACCCGACTTTCCAAATGTGTTTCATCTACACCACATAATCTTTTAAGATAAACTGTGAAACGCTGGAGTAGGCCTTACTCTTACATTCTCTGTAACAATATACATCTTTTTATATTGTTTTCTGCCTGGTAAATAAGAGTACCTTTTCTAAGATTTATTTTTCTCAAGTGCATCCATTCAGTTTCCTGGTCCCCTGGGTCAATTATTTTAATTTTTTTTTTTTGGTGGGGGTGTTATTTTTCCTAGAAGCTTATGATTGAGTATAAAGTGAAGCAATCAAAGTTTCATGTATATATGTAACAGCAGAATATGAAAACAAATGAAACTTCAAATCAGGATTAAGTCAATACTAGATTATTAATGCTTTTCAAACCATTTTGAGAATAAAGTTTTTGTTATATTGGTCTTTTTAAACTTACTGCTTGTATTCTCATTTTATTTAGAAAGTTAATATTTTCACATAATCATATGTAATTTAATCTTAACTTCATATGAGTAAAATTGGTCTTATTGCTTAAAATTGATAAACATCTGATCCCTCAATTCAGGTAAAATCTCATAGACAAACTCTCAGTCTCTCAGAATATATTAACCCACCTATATAGATGACCACACAGATGATTCTGTATGTCATAGTTACTTTTCTCATTGCTGAGACAAAATAGCCAACACCCAAAGTTAAAAGAGGAAAGGTTTATTTAGCTCAGGTTTTAGAGTTAAGTCTATCATCAGCACACTCAAAGGCACGGTGGCACAAGGCAAAGGGTGAAATGTTCACGGCAACAGAAGACAGTAGAAGCAAAAAAGGAAGGAGAGAGAGAGAGAGAGAGAGAGAGAGAGAGAGAGAGAGAGAGAGAGAGAGAGAGATCTTCTTTGGTCCCTTATATTGTATGTAGGCCACCTGCCTTGGGGTGAATGTAGAGCTCACATTTATCCCAGCATTGTCACTGCTCAGCCTTTTGGCTAAGAGCAGGAATATCCCAGCATTGGATAATAAATTAACCACAGCATCTAAAAGCCCACCCCTATACTTGCATGATGATTTGGGTGGACATGTAGGCACAAACCATGACATTCCACCCATAACCTCTCAAAGACTCACATATGTTCCTTTGTACTAAAGGTATTTAGTCCATTTCTAAGAGTCGCCAAAGTCCTAACAGTTTCAACATGGCTAAAATGTCCAAGTTCCATGTCTCCTCTGAGATTTAAGGCAAATCCTTAACTGAGCCCCCGTACAAAAGAAAAGCTGAACGCTTCTCACACTTAATGACACAAGATGAACACTTCCATTCCAAAATTTACAAACAGGGTGTATTCAAGAATGGGATCAAAGCAAATCCAGCAGGCTAGACACTAAGTCCTGTGGTTCCATGTGCAGCATTGAAGCAAGATATAAACTCTCAAGGACTTGGATGGTTCCATGCCTACACCGCTGCTGGTGGTTATGGTTCCCATGGCTTCTCACTTGGGCCTGCTTTGCTCTCTGCTTCCATTTTCCTCAGAGAATCCATGTTCTTGGTTTCTACAAACTTTTGGGGACTCCCCTGCTCCTTTGGATCCATACTCAGAGCATCACACAGTCTAGACTGTCAGGCAGCCTTTGAGATTGGCATAGAAGTCTTCCTGACCTCTTAACTCTTACAGTCTTGGTGCAACTCAAACCAGCACCATGTGAATGGTGCTTGCTAGACCAGTAGCCAGGCTTCCCTCTCTTTTAGCAGTAAGCGTGAAGGGTCTGGATCACTAGGCATTCTGAATCCAATTTAGAGGAGCAAATTTTCTATGCTGCTACCATTATGGAACATGGTGTGGCCACCTTTGTTCTGAAACATGCTACTCTGGGGCCCTCTTCTCAAAACAAAGTTTTTCACCTTTCAATTTTGAGGTTGCAAAGGGTGGAGCCTTTCTACTTCTTGCAATGCCCTCAGGCCATCTTTTCTATTGTGTTCCTTCTCAGCAACTGAGATCTCCTCAACTCTATCTTTGTAGTCTGCAGCTTTTTTCTTGCTTCCTTTCTGACCAAACTCACACTTTAAATCATTCTACTCTGTTCTTTATTCTTGATTCTCAGCATAAATCTGCCTAAAATCCCTCAGTGGTAGCCATGCCACTGTCTCAATATTCAACTGTTTTGAAATTCTTTTGCTAGATGTATTAGTCTATTCTCCTCAATTTCAGTCTCAGGTAAACTCTTGGGACATAAGCAAAATACAGACAAAGTTTCTGCCAGGATAGAACACAAAATCCTCTGTTTTGCAACAACCAATACAGCCCTTCTACCTAGCAGAAACTTCCCAATTCTGGTCTTTACCAGCAGGATTTCTATCAGCCTTCTGGACATCTGAGTTCTGACCAGAATGCCCATAAAAATAGTGAAAGGCTTTCCAGCTCTACCTTTTCATCCAGCATCTCCAAACCTTCTCAAAATCTGCACACAAAACATTTCCAAATGCTCTTGAACCACAGAGTCAGGTACAATCACAATAGTGACCCTTCTCCTGATGCAAAATTCTGTTTTAGCTACTTTTTTTTGCTGAGATAAAATACTTGACACTCAAGGTTAATGCAGGAAGAATTTATTTAGAGCACAGCTTGTAGAGGTTTCAGTCCATAAATGACTGGCTCCAAGGCAGGGTGGCACATGGCAAAGCGATAAGAGTCTATGATAGCAGGAAGGAGAGAGAGAGAGAGAGAGAGAGAGAGAGAGAGAGAGAGAGAGACAGAGACAGAGACACAGAAAGAGAGACAGAGAGAGACAGAGAGAGAGACTGAGAGAGAGACAGAGAGAGACAGAGAGAGAGACTGAGAGAGAGACAGAGAGAGACAGAGAGAGACAGAGAGAGAGACAGAGACAGAGACAGAGACAGGGACAGAGACAGAGACAGAGACAGGCCTCTTTCAGTTCCTCATATGTATGCAGGTCTCCACCTACCCTCGCACACTATCCCAGCTCTGAACCATGAATCAACAATCACAAACTCCATATTCCTGTGTTCATCACTGCTTAGGTTCTGGAGGCATATCTAGATACAAACTACAATGCTATATAATCCTTCATTAGTCAACTTACCAAGTATAGCAATTTTCAAATACCTGCTACATTATTTGATCAATTTTGTGAATATATTTTTCCTCTTACCTTCACATTGCGTTTTCCACCTACCTTCACCCTGCAAGGGCAGAAGCCACCTGCCCAGCTCACTATTCTTTTGTCAAGGTTCACCTCATCTCCTCCCAAGTTACCCCAGAAAACAAAATGTTTAGTATTTAACTTGAAAGACATGTAGTTAAAAGACTTTAACACACGTATATTTGTGTTTAACTACAAAGACTCAAACTTAGTATATAAATTAGAAGCTATATATCTTCCTGGCTGGATGAATGAATTTACTTTTAGTGTTAATTTTCATGAAAGTAATATTGCCCTTTCAGGATATAGTTTCAAATTATCTGCAACTATCTTAGCTGAGAAGTAAGATCTAGGAATATTTGAAATGAGAAACAGAAACTGGAGCAGGAGACAGGAAGTAGAAAATGATAAATAATGTATATCTTTTCTTAAATTAACTTTGCTACCAAGTAATTACATGAAAATCCAGCTCTGGATTCATAATTCTCTGGCAATTATTCTCTATTAATAAAGAAGACCCAAATATATTTTGCTGTGTGATTTTAAAAAAGGGAAAATGTCACTAAGCTGTAATGACAGCATGTTTTAAAAGAAAATCTAAGACACTTTTTTAATCTTATTTAATAAATCAATAAAGAAATGAGAAATAATTCAGGTCCTCAGAATATTTCTAAAAGTTAGTGAGGTTCTGTTTATATTCATTCTTAAACAAATGATTAAAAAATATATGGGAAAAATTTTTCCCACCTATACAGAATGTATTTTTAAACTGTAATTTTTTAATCAAACAAATCTAAAATGTAATTATATACAAAACTCTACTTAAAGAGCAGTGTGAGTGCTCAACTATTAAATACGTATTATAGATTTGAAGTTATAGCACCCACAGTGACCATAATCCAGCTGTCAGGTAAATATGTAGGAGACTGTGATATTTTATGCTGTGCTATGCTATGTGCCATAAAGTAAAATAATGTTGTTTACTACTGGCTTTCATAGTTATTTTAGTTTGAAAGCTTAAAGTTTGAAACATTGGGGCCGGCCAGAGAGCTCAGCAGATTAAAGCTCCTGCTTAGGCAGACGCAGGGGCCTGGAGTTCCATCCTAGGGCCTGAGGTGCCAGCCCCACTCCTGGGGCACACTGACACAGCACTTGAGACTGGCATGGTGGTGTGTGCCTATGATCCGAGCGCTTGGGAGATTGAAAAGAGGAGGATTACTACGAGCCCAATCTACGTAGTGAGACCCTGTACACCCTGTACTAAACGCACACACAAAATGTTTGAAACATCAATCTGAATGGATTGAATAATACATTCACAGTCATATTTATTACAGGATCATAATTAGTTGCCATTAAACTTTGTCCAGAGAAAAGTTCAGGAAAGAAAACTAAGGATGCTCATCAAATTTCTAGCAATGTTGATACAAATTCATACTTTTTATTACTCTCAAGTATGCATCAAAGAAAATCTAAATTTAATTTTTGCAAAAGTGGATCTATTGTGTACAAGCTATTGTATTAATAGGCAAAGGAAATGAAAATATGAATAAGTCACAAATATTGCCACCTTAAGATATAACACTATGAGACTTAACACCCAAGTAGCTCAGTTGGAGGGTTACAGGCCTGCTAGAGTTTGAGTACGATTCTTCCCCACTATAATTCGTGGTAACAGTTGATTCTCCAATGGAAATATACCGACATGGTGCAGTCTTGAGGAGATGCTTATTGCTGCTCTTTCGTGGCAGTAAGTCAGGATTCATGTGGTACCCTCTGCCTTGCAGGACTGAATCAATCACAGTGAGATATAGTTGTTCTAAAACAAGTGTGACTTATTTGACTCATTATCTTTCCTCCCTCATCACATTTCTCTCTTTCTCCTTCCCTCTCTTTCCTTCTGTTTCTCTCTCTCTCTTTCTTACTCCCTGGACATATCGAGAGAGAGAGAGAGAGAGAGAGAGAGAGAGAGAGAGAGAGAGAGAGAACAGACAGACAGGCAAGCAGGCAGACAGACAGACAAAAAGACAGACAGACAGACAGACAGACAGACAGACAGACAGACAGACAGACCACACTGGCCATTGGCTGTGCTACAACATAGTGTGAGACTATCACCAGAAGTCAATGTCAGTCCCAAGCCCACGGAACTAAATAAAACTCACTCTCATAAGCTTGCCTGCCAAAGGTCTTGAGTTAGTGCCACACAAAACAGACTAAGTAACTCAAACAACAGAATCTTAGGGAAGGACTCCAGGAGAACTGCAAAGGAAAGACCAGCAGGATCTGCTCAGGAACTCCTGAAGACTTGCTTAGAGTATGGGTTTATCGGGTTCTCTATGGATTAATAAAATTTCAACTTGAGTCTTTCCTACTAATAACTCATATTTTAGCAGATTAAAATTTCATTAACAATTAGGTTAGCATTCCAAAATGGCTTTATCTATGCAGTAAAAATACTGATTTAAGGGCTAGGGAGATGGCTCAGTAGAATAAGTGCTTCCCTGGCAAACGCAAGGGCCTGAGTTCAATCCCCAGTTCTGGAAAAAAAAAAAAAACAAACTGATTTAAATATAGAAAGCACTCTGTCCCATGATGTTGGTAAAAATATTTAAGAGAGAGTAACTTGTTACCATCAGTGTTTTAATTTGGAATCATGTATCAACTCACATTCTAGACTAATATATCTTTATCACCATTACTGTTATTATCCCCTTCTCTTTTCTTCCTCTATATTTACATATGTGTATTTATGGTGATATTTACTGTCTGAAAATAGACTGTCAACTGTCTTAAAGTCAGAAAAGGCATACATATGTTAGTTCATCTCTGATGTAGACAAAGCTATATAGTTTTAAAGCTCTTCATGTTCATTTTCTACACTTACAACTTAATCCCTGAGATAGTCAAATTTACAAAGACAAAATGTCTATTTCAGCTCTTAGTCTTGAAGCTTTTAGCTCCTGGTTTGTTGGTCCCATTGGTTTAGAGTTTTTCATTTTCTGTTTTCTTTTTTTTTTGGCCTTTGTCTATGACTCATTCACCACCAAAGGAGAAGACATCTTTTTCCCTATCCCTCATTGCTGCCAATGTATGGAATGCATCCTTCCATTATATCCCTACACTTCAAGTAAAAATGTTGAGGAAAGAGTATTTCCAAACATGAGTATGGCCATAAATCGAAGAAAGAAAGAAATAAAAGAAAGAAATCTCAAACACAAAAGAAATCCTAAAATAGTATACTTATGACTCTGTGGACAATTATTATGCCCCCACATACTATAAAAGCTTAGCTCATTCTTTTTTTAAGTGGACAATTGGATGTTCTCTGTCAAATTGTGCCCTTTCAGATTCTCCAGCTGAAATTCCTTCCCTACTTTCACTGAACTTAACCTCATCTTTGTCAAGGTTGTTCTCCCTGTCTTCTCCTTCTACTTTCTTATCCTTTTCACCTTGTTATTCATGCTATATCCCCAGTTCTAATTTTTATGATCAGAGAAGCACATCCTCACATACATCTTACGTCATCAAGCCAGCTGGGGACACAAAAACTATAGCCCTGAACTAAGGGGTAACAGCACTCAAACCCCCACCTGCTAACACCAGTGGCTAACACTTTCCTAGTTGGTGACTAACATTTGAATTGGGTGAAACACTCAACTGTTGGGTAACAATGATTTACTCACACACAAGAGCATGTGCAATTAATCTCTAGGTGAAGATGTTTTTCAGAGACATTTAATACTTTGACAGAGTCAAATACCAGATTTTAACAGACATAGGAATGGGAAGTGTAGGAGTGAAGAACACATGCAACTTGGGCCAGGGAGATAGTTCAGTGGCATAAACACCTGCCTGGCATGAGCAAGGTCCTGAGTTTGATCCCTGGTATCAGAAAAATAAAGAAGACATTTGCAGCTATACAAACAAACAATAAGAGTTGAAGATTGGTTTTATTTTAATACAAATATTTAAAGGCCTAAGAAATACTTTATTTTATCAAAATGCTGACAAAGTGAAACCAACAGGGAAAAAAAGGTTTGATTATGGGGTCAAAAACAGAGTGAAGATGTTAATAATTTTCAGAGTACAGTTAAAGGTTTGGCTTTGGGGAAGGCAATGTTTATTCTATTTTACCAAGAAAATAGAGGAAAGATGCTTACTCCCAGTAGCTATATGGTAAGAAACTGGTAAACATTTCTGGTTTTAAAATCCATTAAGATGTGAGAAAGAATTTTGAAAGTAATGCTGACAGATATGCTGGAGCAGTTTTAAGGGAATGAGAACTATTTTCAATATTTGTTGTGGACAAAGAGGGAGATAAAAAGATAAAATGGTCACCTTATAATTAAATGTTATGCTTGCAGCTTTGAGTCTGCACTGTCATTTCCCCAGGAGTTCTTAACTTAAAACAATGTTAAAAAGGTATATGTTCAGAAAAATATTCAATGTAATTGCGTGAAAGAAGTAGGTGATGGAAGATGAAAAAGGTAACAAGTGAATAAAATGCAATCAGAATAGAATGAAAGTCTCTTCTCCATCAAATCTTTCTCTTTCATAATCAATATATAATGATTTAATTTTTTTATTATACACCAAATACAAGTAGCCCATATCTTTTAGTATATATTGTCTTCTTCAGTACCAGAACCTTTCCTGAACGGTATAAGAATATTAAATTTAGAAAGCTTCATCTTACAAGAAAATTTGAGAAGTTAAAAATAAAATTAAAGCATTTTCCAAAATCAATAATGAAGATGACTGCTCCCAACATCCAATCAAAATCTGACCATGAGGTCTTCTTTTAGCTGCCCTATCTATCTTGATATACGTATATCTATAGATTTAGCATTTTTAAACATTCTTATCACCAGGTGACTGCTCCAGGCAATTAGGAGGGACTTGTAACAAACCCCATTTCCTACTGAGCATGACTGTGAAATCTAGATTTCTTTTTTAAGGGAGGTATTGGAAAATAACCAAGGCATTTAAGGAGGAAGGACTTGAGGGGCAGGTAACCTTGGGGGAAAAAATTAAAAAGAAGTGAATTTAACGTTCTGCAAGTACACGTCTCTCTAGGCAATTGCTAAATGCTATATGTATGAAAAATAAGATCATAAAATCAAGTGGGAATCTCTTATGATAAAACTAAACAGATGTTTTACAATCTCATATGGCTGGGAAACACCACACCTGGAATTCAGGACTCAAAAAAGAGGGACCCTTGTACGCATCACCACTTCCAAGCTGAGTCACTTGAAATCTCTGTGGCTTAGGCCTAAACCACATAGAAAGACCATTTGCAAGTGATTTCTATGTTTCATTTCCTCTGCATCTGTATAGAAAGACCATCAGAAAGCCAAGAGTCTCAGTCATGTGTCAATAAAGGAATAATATTTAGCCCTTTTTTCTAACAAGCTAACTGGTAGCACTCTGTCTCACAACAGTCCCACTTGATTGTCAGTACCTTCAGGAGCAATTCATACTTAATTCATCATAACCATGTATATGGTGCAGCCAACTATTCAAAATAACATGACTAGTGGAAAAAAACATTAAAATACTTCTAAACAATTTGTCAAACATTTGTTCAACAAATACTCGAGGCTGCCATACTTTTCAATGGACCTCTAAATATATTGCATATATATATATATATATATTCAGAAAATGAAGAATAAAACCTTTAACAAATATGAGTTTTATATCTATGAACTAATGAATAAAACAATAACTTTTATGTTATTTTGTAAACATCATGTATCATGGAAAAGGAGCTCTGTCAAAAGTGATATAGTTTGTCCTGTTTTATAGCTGGATAATTCTCTCTTGTATAAAAATAACCCATCTTTTTTATCCACTATTCAGCTGATGCGCAAGACTCTGTAGCAAATAAATAAATAAAAGATCTTTTAAAATGTAAGGTGTTAATGTTTAATTATTTGACAAATCTTGAATACCTACATTTGTTATTCTGAGCAACAGATTTGATGATAAAATGGATGCAACTAAAGAACAAATTAATAAATGAATAAATCTTAAATGACTAAATCAGACACCTGTGTGGAGAAACTGTATTTCCTCCTTAGCATGAGAACCTGAAAGACAAAATGGAATCTGAAGTATATGATAGATAGTGGAAAAAACTAATAAACTCATTCAAAAGGAAAGAGTTACTGAGTTGAGGAGAACAGGAGAGGGAGTAGGGAAAAGGGATTCATCTATGATGTAAGCAGGATGGTTTGGACAACTGCACTGTGTATTTCTGCTGATCTATGGATAGGACCGCATAATATTTAATTTGTGTTGTCTCTTTTTTCAATTGTTTGTACTTTTCCACTTTCTTAATTTCTTGTACATTTCTTTCTTTTTTCCTTTCTTCTTCCAGATTTACATTCATATAGCTGGTAATATGGATGATTGGTTGAAACACAACACTGCATTACAACAAATACTGTGAAATTCATATTACTTTCTTAAGTGAAATTCTGTATTGCTTGTAATTTCTTTTGTTTTGATTATTATTTGTGCTCTCTTAAAAACATAAAAATATAAAACTTAAAAATATTGTTGTAACTGCTCAGTTCTTTTGACACAAAATATTGTGTGTGTGTTTGTGTGTGTGCGTGCGTGTGAGGCTATTCCTAGAATCACAGTGATATCCATTTTATAATTTTAATACTGAAGCCTGGTAGACATAAGGTGTCTTAGTCTATTCTTTACTTGTACAAATACTTTCTAAATACAGTAGCATGGCATTTCACAAATGCTTTCATGTGCAACATTTTGGTTTGCAAACAGAAATGGTAGGACTTTGGTTTCACTTGCAAACTCTGTATCAGGTGATAAACATAGCAGTGGCCTTCTTCCTCACATGAACAAAAGAGTAGCCACGTTTTTTAGAATTGTGGAAACAAAGTAAGTCTATCAACTGAGGTGTCATTTTGGAAGCATGTGCCAGGCATGATGAGAATACAAATTACGACAGTATCTTGCTTCCAGAATCATGACTTTTACATGAAGATTGACCTTAAGTTGATTTACAGAGTATGAAGAGCTATGATGAAGCAGTGACAAGAAAGTACTGTATGCTCATTTAGTCTTTTTATCACAAAACACACAACTCCTCTGAAATACATTCTTTGAGTACCAATCTCAATACGATAGCTCTGGAAAATTTATAAGTATATAATTTAGAATATGTTACACAAATATTTGTCCTGAGCACTCCCCACAGCTACCTGGGACCTTGAGAAAAAGTAAGTTCAATAGTGCAAATAAGTTGATTTAGAAGAGCTGATTACTTCTATTTGGCTTGTGTCGGATTTTGTTTTCTGAATCTGAGCTACTTTATTTGTTTGTTTGGCCCAGGATCTCACCATGCAGCTCAGACTCCCAGTGATCCACCTGTGTCTGCCTCCACAGTGCTGGGGTCATAGGCCTGCACCTCCACACCCGGTCTTGGGGTCAGCATGGCGCACCCTGGGCTCCAGGGCTGATGTGGCGTGTGGTGCCAGATATTGAACCCGGGTCCTTGCCCTTGGCAGGCAGGTGCTTAGACCGCCAAGTTATTCCCTGGCCCAGCATGCTACATTACTCTAATGTTCACTTTAACAATCGGTCACACTCAGCTAACTCAAGTTACAGGGATCAAACACTGGACCTGATGATGATCATGACAAAGCAGAGAAAGGGTTGGCTACCCACAGGCCTGTCTCTTTGTTCTTGGATATACTTAGCAATATGTCTGTTACTTTAATGAAAGAAAAAAATTCCTTATCCCGATTTAGTATAAGCCAGGAAAGTCCCGTGTAAGGTTCTTCACAGCAAATATAGTCACATGCCTAAGCTAGCGTGTATGCACAACACTGAGATTAAATGAACCTTAACACTACATATGAACTCCCAACTTATATTTAGTTAGAGATTCTTTTCTTTTTGTCATCAAATGAAAACCATATGAAAGTGAAGTTGCATCACTTCCTGTAGCCTGTCACAGTGCACAGTCACAGTGCAGACTTGTATGAGACAATTCTGCTTTTCCAAGGCAAATCAAGCTCTCTGTGGAAGATGAGAGACACAGTAAACAGTGGAAGACTAAGGACCGGCAAGATAGTTTAAAAGTCTTAAGTGCTTGCCTGGCAGGCGCAGAAACCTGGGTTCAATATTTGGCACCAGGGCTGGCCAAATAGTTCAGTGGGTTAAAGTGTCTGCAAGTGGATGCAGAGTCCAGGGGTTTGATCCCTGGGCCTGCCATTCTGGCCCCATCCCTGGGGTGTGCTGAAATGGCAATTGAGACTGGGCATGGTGGTACATGCCTGCAATCTGAGCCCTTGGGAGGCAGTAAAACAGGCAGATCACTATGAGTCCAATTTGTACAGTGAGACCCTCACCACCCTGTAGGCCCTTCCTTAAACTACAAAAAAGAAAGAAAGAAAGAAAGAAAGAAAGAAAGAAAGAAAGAAAGAAAGAAAGAAAGAAAGAAAGAAAGAAAGAAAAGAAAAGAAAAAACTGGTACCCCATACCACTCTGACTCTTCTCCCAGGCACACTGAGCCAACCACCTAGAACAGACATGGTAGCTTACAGCTGTTATCACAGTACTTGGGGAGGCTGAAAACAGGAGGATCTCAACAAGCTGAGCTGCATAGTGAGATTCTGTACCAAATACATAAAATTTAAAAAACAAACAAACAAAAAATGGAAGACTACCTAACAGTCACTTATCACACCATTTATAGATGAGGCAAAATGAATTAATTTAAGATTGTGGATTTCAACTTAAAAATTATCTCTGAACTCCAGAGAAAATTTCAAGAACAAAAACAAAAACTTTGTCAGCCTTTTGCACTTTTTGATTTTTAAATAAGCTTATGTATTATTCAGTGTTGTTTTTTTTAATTGTTTACTCTAAAAATTATTTTCAAACAATTAAAAGTATAGGAAATTAAAAAATAGAAGGGAATACTGCACAAAAATAATTTGGAACCAGTGTAAATTTTGGTGAACATCTGATAGGAAAGATCTTGACAGAAAATTTACTATATTTGACATTTTAAAAAGCAATCAATATTTAAGGAGAAGAGAATTCTCCTTGTTTTTGAAATATTGAAAATAAGTTGTTAGGAAGAACTCTTGCTATTTGAAGTTCAAATCTGTGCATTTCAAAGCAGTCTCAAGAAACACAGGTGTTACTTTCTCCTCCTATAGATAAAAAGCATAAATATATTAGAAATGAGAAATAATTATCTTGAATCTCAGGCTCAATGTAACTGTGCTAAAGCTCCAGTCTATGAACAACTATTAAGAAGGTAACATGCTCACTTAATTCATTGTTTTAGAAAACATAAAGATATGAACAAAACAAAAGTGAAAAAACTCTTTTTTTCTTTTTAATGAAATACACATTAGCACTTGTTCATTCTTCAGTGTGGTTTCTGCAAAATTAAGTATCATGCATATCTAATTTTTCCTCAATTTAAAAATATCTTTGTCCAGATTGCACAAATAAAACAGAATTTGTCTACTTTGTGATTTGATCTTGAGAATCAGGATTCATATTACCAAAGAAAAGCTAAAAAAAAAAAAAAGATAAATCTCATGCAAAGAAGGAATATGTTTCCTCATTTACCTGAACAACTTTCTGAACATTTAAAATATCCCAAATGATTTAGATAATGAAGAGCTAATCTCTAAGAACTCTGTACTTTAAAAAGCACATATTTTCCACCATAGTGTGGTTGCTACACCTGTGTGCAATCAAAAGTACTTCAGTTTCCCTTTTAGAAGTTCTTTCTACATTTCCTCAAATATGCAAGTTCACCAGGTGTTTGCTATGTTAGTTTGGTAGCAGAGTGATGAAATGTTAATTTTGACATTTTTCCCCATCACTTTGAACTAACATCATCATCTGCTCCAAAAGATTTGTGGGTTGTATGCTTGCTATGTTCATAGTAGACTAAAGCTTCTTCCATTGCTTCAAATATTTCTGTTTCCTTTGAGCACAAAATAAATGAAAAGTTATAATTTTGTCTCCATCACACAGTTCTTATTTTGCTCTTCTTCAAAAGCTGTAGCTTTTCTTCTTTCCTCCCCAGCATCGGCACACTCTGATTTTCCCTTTCAAGAGGAACTTTAAAAAATTTTCCTTTAAGAAGTAATAGATGAAAACTTTTTAGAAGCATATCAATCCATTAGTCAAAACTGGAGTGAACTTTTCTTTATGTACTTAGTACAGAGTTTACAGGGTCTCACTACACAGATTGGACTCGTAGAGATCCTCTTGTTTTCAGCTTCCCAAGCACTGGGACTCCAGGCATGTGCCATCATGCCAGTCTCAGTCACCATCTCAGTGCACCCCAGAGTCCAGGCCGACACACCATGCTGGGAATCAAACCCCAGCCCCTGTAGTCTGCCTAAGCAGTTGCTTTAATCCCCTTAGTTATCAGGCTGGTCCTGGAGTGAATTTTTAAAAATAGTCATTAAATGCAAAGTAGAATTATTTATAAGAAAAAAATAATTTATATGAAATAGAATATTTTTCAAATATACCACATTTAACTATATCTCTAATCAACCAGTTCTAAATTTCAATTAGAGATGATGAATGGTACAAATAATAAAGAACAGGATCTACATATTTGAAAATAATAGCAAAGAAAAATAACACGAGAGATTGGGGAGATAGCTCTGTAGAATAAGTGCTTGCCTGGCAAGCACAGGGTCCTGAGTTCAATCTCTGGTACCGCAAAAAGAAAAGGAAAAATGACACAAAAGGTGACTCGATGACACATGAAGATTAATCTGACAAAATTGTAAGAATATCTGCAGCAAAGTGACAACCTAAGTGTCAAAAGAGAATAAAACAAGTTGTTCCATGCTATGATTATGGAACAACTTATTATTAGGTAGTTATGAATATTTTGTATTTGATAAATTTCTGTTTAAATATCTTTCTGTTTAAATTTCTCTTTAAATTTACTTGACTCTAGATCAGGCATGGTGGCTTACAACTGGAATCCTTGCACTTGGGAGGCTGAGGCAGGAGAATTGCTCCAATTCAAGGTCAACCTGTGTTACAAAATGAGCTCAAAACCAGCCTCAAGTACATAGCAAGACCCTGTCTCAAAAATTTAAAAAAATAAATTTGATTCATCCTTTGAGATCATATGTAATATAAGGAAGAACAATAAGAAAGGTAGGCAATTGCAATTTATAGAAGGAAACCTTAAAGACTAGATTATTATAGTTAGGCAAAAAAAGGTTTTCAAAATTCTTTCTACGAACTGTTGTCTTATGAATCAAGAAATAAAATATTTATTCTACAAAGATGTACTAAGCATCTGTCAAGGTATACTCTATATTGAGTGCATAAAACTACAAGTGAAAATCCCAATCCTGATTTTCAAAGGGGCTTCTGAAGAATGTGGGGTGGATACTATTTTAGAAACCCCTGAGACCCAGTCGTAGCCCAGGCCCAGTGAATGTGTGGGAGAGCTTCCGGGTACCCTGCTCCAGCAGGACCGACTACAGGACCTAGCCCAGGCACAGCATGGGTGAGACCTTCTTTCACCCCCTTGGATATCCCGCCACCACTCCGCAGCATCTCCCCCAAACCGGCAGCCGAGTAGGAATTTCTGCCGCCTTGGGAGACGCCCACACCCAGTCCTAGCCCAGGTCCAGTGAGTGTGTGGGAGAGCTTTCTGCTACCCTGCACCAGCAGGACCTACTACTGGTCCCAGCCCAGGCACAGCATGGGTGAGACCCTATTCCACCCCCTTGGAACACCCCCCACCACTCCGCAGCACCTCCCCCATCCTGCCCACTGAGTAGGAATAACTGCCGCGTCCCAAAAACACCAGACCCAGTCCTAGTCCAGACTCAGTGAGTATAGGGGAGAACTGCCTCTCACCCTTACTCCACCTTATCCCCTCCAGGCTCCACTCAGGCCTGGCGTACAGGCCTGGGGTATAACACTGCAGATGAAACCCCTGCAGAGAGTGTAGAGGATAGAACAACCCAGCTAGTCCAGGAGCAGAAAATATTGCCACAGGGACACAACAGGTTCATGCTCAAGGGCAGCAGCAGGAAGGAGCTGAGCACAGCAGCCAGACCCAAGCCAGGAACAGCAGGATGAATCCAAACTTTGTAGATCTGCACCTGAATTTCAATACTTGCTAACGTTATAAGAGCAATGAAGATCTAAAACAAAGGTGAGAAGACAGTGCTACACAAAATGATGACAAGGAACAAAATGCAACATCAGAAACCAAGCCCACCTGTAAAAAGTGCAGATGACACTAACACAGAACAAATTGGGAATCACAGAGCTGAAAGCAATGAATCAACCGCTTCTGAAATAAAGAAACAGCTGCAGAAAGATATAGAGGAACTCAGATTGGAAATAAAAAAGGAAATCCCTGAATTAATAACATCTGCACTAAAGAATCAAATGCAGAAACATACAGAGGAAACCCAAAGACCACCCAGAACAAGTGCAGAGGACACTAGCTCAGCTCAAATGCATGAATTAAGACTATCGATAGTAAATAAGCAACAGCAGAAAGTTATAGAGGAACTCAGAGCACAATTCGTTTCTGAAATAAAAAAGAACTCTCAGAACTCATAGCATCTGAAGTAAAGAAGCAACTAAAGAAACATAGGGAAGAAACCCAATCTGAAAAAAAAAACACTGCAGTAAAAGAATTTATAACTGCTGCTAAAGAAGACATTGATAAAAAAAAATAGAAGAGATTAGAAAAATGACGGATTCCTTGAATGAGCAGTACAGCAATGAAATAGATCGCATGAAACAGAGTAAAAGAGATATACAGGAAATTAAAATTTCAATCACAAGCTTGCAAAACCATTTGAGTGAAAGTGAAGACAGAGTTTCAGATCTTGAAGAGGCTGGTGCAGCTAGTGAAAAGGTAAGAAAGGATCTCTTAAAAACAACGAGGATGCAGGAAAGAATAATCCATCACCTGCAAGATGATGCAAAGATGAACAATATGAGATTAATAGGCATCAATGAGAAAGAAGGAGTCAATGCAAATGATGTTAAAAAGATATGGGGAGAAGTAATAGCAGAAAACTTTCCAAATATGAGGAAGCAATCTGACATTCAGGTAACTGAAGCATACAGAATGCCAAGTAACCTCAACCCAATGAAAAACACACCGAGACATATAATAGTCAAGATCCCAGAAATTCAGCACAAAAATAATTTACTGAAAGCTGCTAGAGAAAAGAAGCAGATCACATTCAAAGGAAAACCCATCAGAATTATGTCCAACTTCTCTGCACAAACCATGAAGGCAAGAAGAGCATGGAGCAGAGTACTTCAAGTCCTCTATGAAAACAAATTCCAGCCCAGACTACTATACCCTGAAAAACTCTCTTTCAAGTTTGATGGAGAAGTGTAATACTTTCATGACAAAGAACAGCTAAAGAATTTCGTGATGACAAAGTCAATCCTACATAGGCTACTGAAAAATGTTCTAGAGAGGGACCAAAATGATCTGAACTCCACGAATGAGATCAGAAACAGCCAACTAAATAAGGCAAGCAATTAAACACAGGAGAAAAAGAAGTAAACAAAAACAGGTTAAAAAAAAAACATATCAATTGTAAGTCAATACATCTCAATTCTAACCATCAATGTAAATGGAATCAATTCAACAATGAAGAGAAATAGACTGGCATGGTGGATTAGGAAACAAAATCCAACAATGTGCTGTATACAAGAAACACATTTAACTCATAAAGACATCTATAGGCTAAAAGTCAAAGGTTAAAACACAATACTACATGCCCCAGCACCTCAGCAAAAAGCAGGGGTAGCAATCCTATTCTCAGACAGTATCAACTTCAAACCAACAATGATCAAGCGAAATAAAGAAGGCCACTATATACTGGTTAGGGGAAAAATTCAAGAGGAAGAGGTAACACTCA
>NW_004524756.1:3352378-3353140 GCF_000260255.1 Octodon degus | reverse complement strand
ACCTGTACTGTAACATCATGTAACTCAGTAGTGTCCCAAATTTTCTGATCAAGGAGATGATGGGGCCAAAGAGGAAAGAGATCAATGATGTAGAATGTGCCTAAGGAGAGTCACATGGGGAGAAGACACTCTCTCAAGCTTTCACAGAGAGCACATTGGCCAAGCAATGGTCGTAACTCATCCACATGGCTGACACTGACAGACGTTCTATAATCTGAGGTACAGGATCTCAAGATTACCTTTTGTGGTATTTTTACACAAGGGAGTATTTTTTAGCTATTGAGAATGATATACTCGAAGCCATTATATTGAAGTGGCTGCCACTTGAACATATACTCATAAGTGAAATAATCCAGACACACATGTGTAAATATCATGTAGTTTCCCTATTATAAAAACTCAAAAGAAGATATACAAATACAAAGGTATAATACAAGTAAAAGGAAAGAAGGATCCTAAGGACTAACTAATCAACAGAGGAAAATGAGCCAAGGGATTGATCCTGAGGGAATTTCACTGACCTTATCAGACCCAAAAGCTACAACTTTTGTTGCATAGTTCCTGCTTTACCTTGGTCTCAACCATCCAGCAGAAAAGTATAAAAACGAAATATAAGAAGTAAACCCATGCTGTTATGTTAAGCTGTAGGGGACTCAGGTCAACAATCTCTGACATTGCCAGTCAACCAGAAGACCCAATACTATTATGGGCTACTGGACTCTTTTAGAATATTTTGCTGAGTTTACACACCTATAATATTCA
>NW_004524756.1:3340274-3352183 GCF_000260255.1 Octodon degus | reverse complement strand
TTTGAAACTGTCTCATTGCTATTTGTTTCTCAATAAATTTATGGAAAAAAAAGAAAAGAAAAAAATGAAAATGACCCCCAAAAAATAAATAAATAAATAAAATAAAATTTAAACAAAAGACTTAACATTGAAAAGAATGTTAAAATGAGTTTCAAAATTGATATCTTAATTATTTTTTGAATCTCCAGAGATTGCTGGAGCTGATGTGCCACAAATGGATGGTTTCCAATGTCCTGTTAAAATCTATGATGCCTTGGAAGCTGTAAAAATAAAATTCTAAACACAATTTCAAAAAAAAAAAAAAAAGAAAACCCTGTTGCTGTGCATCTGTCTGTCCAGCACAAGCCTGAGTGACACCCATGCGGGAAGGATTCCTCCCAAAACCACTTCCAAGAATGATATCAACGCAAAGAATCTGTTCAGAGCATCATATTTTTCCATGCTGAGAAATAAACTTGAGAATTTACAAAGCTCCTAGGCCACAGATGATCAGGCATTCTGCAAAATTCCTGCCTTGAAGAACACAAAATATAGAAAGGAGCTTTGGCTTGGCCTGCTTCACCTGAACCCTATTTGGGCTCGACTCTCACTCCCCACACAAAACTCCTTGTCCTTGCCACTCAGCTCTCTAATCTAGCCTCTTGAGTTGGTAGTTCACCTCATTTTTTTTGTGGAACAAAAAGAAGAAAGCAGAAAGCAAACCTTTACAAACTATTTTATAAGCCATTAACTAGAAATCCATTCTTAGTTTTTTCCCTGCCTGGTAACAACCTGTACAGATTGTTTGTCACAGGCTCTCCTGGTGGTCTCTGAGTGAAGATTTGGGTCTCTTCCTCTTCGCTCTCTGAAATACATTCCATTGATTGAACCATTTTATATAAAAGGTTGATCACCACTAGGATTTCTCATAGCAGTTGTTTTGTTTGCTCTTATTATTTGGATTCCTAGTATTTCTTATTCCTTTGTCAACTTATTCATGTTGAAGACTGTCTCTAGAGCTGAAAGCTGTGGCTTAATGATAGAGCATGTGCTTTAGGATGTGTGAGGCCTTGGTTCAACATCTGGCAGCAAAAAGACTGAAATGCATTTGGCTTAAAGATAGTACTGCTATAGAGCTTGCTTTTTAAATTATGCTGTGATATAGAAAATATAAATTTACTTTTGTTTCAGCTATCAAATATATATATATATATATATATATATATATCCTGGTTTTATATGCTTTTTATGAAACATATTATGATTTATGATTTATAGAAATTAAACATAATAATTAAATGTTTTTTCACTTCAAAGAAAAGTAAGTATAGTAATTGAAATGTTCAGTTTGCCATCATCTTTAATGTTCATCAAGCATTACTGTTTCCAGCAGCAGTCACAGTTAAAAGTTTGATGTTAATCATTTTCTAACCTGTTCTACGAAACAAAAAAGCCCACAGTTGTGATTTTAAAGGTTTTTTTAACCATCAGTGAGCATGTGCCTTATCTATTATTCTTTTCAACTTCTTTCTTAGCAAAATAATTTGGAAAGAAGGGTTTAGCAGAAGGATCTTTGAGAGGTTTTTGGAAACCTCAACAAGCTTCTTAAAGTCTTTTAAAATGTGGACACCAACAGTGTAAGAGTTTCACTAATAAGGAGAAATGGTCATAGTGTGTTATCTGTTGTTCATCTGCAAATCTATGATGAGAAAAACAAATCCAGCAAAACCCTGAGGACATATTTCTACAACAAAGCAGGCCAGCTCCAGGAGGTCCTCAGGAAGGGCCTTAGGAGGGGGGACTCTCACAATTGCAGCAGAAGAAGTGTTTCTCACAATACTGCACTTGTAGAGCTCCCAGTGAGACAAGAAGAGAGGAGGACAGTGGCATTGATGATCCTGATTCTAGGTAAGCTGAGGGTACTTCATACTGGTGTCCTAATACAAAAATGTTTAAGAGGTTTTAAAAATCATAGAAAAAAGAGCATATAGTATAAGCATAAAAGGAAAGTATTTTTGTGCAGCTGCACAATGTGTTTTAGACTGTTACTACAGAAAAGCAAAGCATTAAAACGAAGGACGGGGAGATAGGTCAGCGGCTTAAGTGCCTGCTTGTCAAATGCAAGGTCCTGAGTTTGAGCCAAAAGAGTTACAAGTTTTAAAATTTTCTGAAGGCCAAGTTTAATTAATTATTGAAGAAAAAAGTATATTCAGAAATAGCCTAAATGTATGGTGTGTTGCATAGGCATGTTCTAGCCTTCACAGTCACTCCCTCACCACTAACTGACCAGGTCAACCTCCTCATAAGCGTGCCACACTCCCGGTGTGTACTCTATACAGGTGCAACTTTGTTTGTATTTTTCTAACTGTAACTTTTCTATGTGTAGATCCATGCTTACTATCCTATTAAATGACCTAAAATATTCAGTACACTAACAGGATGCAAACATTGATAGCCTGGTAGGAATAAGCTATACCATAGAGCCCAGTTGTGTAGTTGGCCATACCTTGTATATTGGTGTAAGTTTACTCAATGTTTTCAGAGTGATGAAATTGCCTAACAGCACATTTCTCTTTAATTAAGTGAAACTGAATCTGCATGGAGACACACCTTGTTCTTTGATTTCTGCAATAGTGTGACCACCCTATAATTTTGTCAGCATGATATGAATGGTAGCAATATAGTTTCCTTATAATTATTTTCACATGTACTATGAACTAAATTTTGGTAGAAAAGAAATTTTGTAGGAGACATATCTAGAAGTCAAATTTCTAGCAAACATACTTAAGCATATTAACTTTACTACATATTTTTAAATTGTTCACTAAAAAGGCTGTCCTAATTTATAATAGTCTTAGCAGTGCAAAAAATACTTATTTCTTATGATTAATATTTTACTGAGTTAAAATTTGGCATCTCAGTTTTGCTTTATTTAAATTTCCCTGAATAATTGTGTTAGGTCATACTTATATAAGTGCATTGGCCCATCTCCTTTTTTATTCTGGAAGTAGGCTGTTTATCATTTTTAAAATTTTATTGATCTGTAGAAGACCTTTCAACATTGAATATAATAGCACTTACAATAGAGAATTATTTATGCAGCTACATCTATTAACTATTCTGTAATTTCTAGGTTTTTTTATTTTAAAAACTGCATCTACTCCAAAACTACTTTTCTAAATTGTATTCCTCAGATAAACAATGCATTTATGCATGACTTTGATATGAATATATAAGTATATATTAAACCATACTGACAATGCTACTTGAATCTCAGTTAATTGTTGATTCATCTGGAGTTTTATATATAGTTAGCTTAATATTTATTGCCTAACTTATAACTTTCCTTCTGGCTTGCATTGCTCCTATATTTGTCATGAAATTAATTTTTGTAGAAAAGTCAGTTTATAGAATTCCATTCTAGGTCTTCTTGTTTATATTTTGCAATTACTTTTAACTACTATGAATTCACAAATATTTTTGAGTCTTGAGAAAGCATCATAGTTGTTTATTTTTGAAAAGTTATTTATAATGTTTCTGTTCATTATCTCTTTAAATACAATAAGCTTTATTCAAATTATTTTTGTAGAATTATGCAGATGTGTTTTGAATGTGCTTATTTGGGGAAACTGGTATCTTCAGAATATTTAAGACATTTTACCCAGAATTTTGAGATTTTAGGTCATTTAATTTTGGTAGTTTTATTCTTAAATATGTTACATATTTTAATGGTCAGAGTTAAGATCACTTTAAAGTTGTACATTTCTCATTTACTTCATGATGACATAAGGGACTACTATTTATTTATAGGCAATCTTCCTTTGTTCAAACACCTTAGTGAACATGTCTTAAAAATACTAATCAATAGTGTCAGCTTCATTGAAAACATAACTCGCCATTTCTCAATCAACATCAATGTGCACTTAATCCTCTGAGATGCTAATATGAATTCCTGAATCACAAATTACTCTCATGCTTTGAACATTATATTCTGTTATATTCTCATGGACCTTTAAGTTTTTTTACATCTTTTTTTAAGAATACTGTAAGATAGAGTTCACAAAGTTCTACATAATTTTTAGAACTTTAACTGAGGATAGAATCACATAGATGTTTGAAAACTTCAGTTATTCTGTTGCATAATACTCTAAATATCTCATTTTCTTCTTTTTTATAAGTTTGAGAGATGGTAACTTTTGTTTTCTTTACACATGACTCAAACTTTTCTTCCTAAGTTTATTCCAGCTATTTCATAACTATATTTGTGATTGTGGAGTATAAAATTTCTTATTTATTTCTAACAAAACTTTGAACCATATGAAATATTTGAAGGTTTACAATTTTCTCACAGACAACTATTAAATTAAACCTTCTTATAGTATATAATCACTTATCTTGTAAATATGTAAAATATTCTTCTCTAGAAGTAAAGGTATCTCTCCTCTCATTTGATAATCTGTGTTATGTCATCATCCATTAAATATAATGTTTAAAAGTGTATAACTAAAGAGTAATGGACATCATTTATTTGTCCTAAATTGGAAAGAAAACCCTCTAATGTTATTAATATCCTCGGATAGAAAAAACTTTGAAAATCCTATAAAAGCTAAGTTTCCCTTTTCTCACAATTACATAAAAATATCAGGCATATTTAAAAACTCAAATGTTTATTGAAGTTTTTCATAAATTTCATAAATGAGTAAATACAGGTAATTGTTATAAGTGATATTTTGGTAGTATAATTGTATTTGAACTTATAAAAATGTAGAATAAAGAAGTATATCTATTATATTATTATTAAGGTATATTACCTATAAGTTAGAATAAAAGCTACAGCATTTTTCATATTAATACATAATAGAAAATATACTATAGTTTTTTAATTACAAAGTAGTTATAGATCCATTAATTACAGATTTTATGTTAAGCCATTGTTTTAGCTGTATTTTCCAGCTTTAAAAACGGATTCAAATATGATAAAATAACTGAGTTAACATTATTTATAGAGAAAACTACTGAAATTTCCCTGTCTTGTTTTCTTTTTGTTTTTTTTCTCATTGCTGGGACAAAACACCCAACACTCCAAATTAAGGAAAGGAGATTTATTTAGCTCACAGTTTGTGGAGGTTTCAGTCCATAATCAGCTGGCTCTAAGGCAAAATGGCACAAAGTAGAGGGCAGGAAAACAGCAACAGCAAAAAGCAAGGACCAATGACACCAGTGGTGGTGCCTGTGGTGTCAGAGACAACAAGCCTCTCTCCCTTCCTGTTATATTGCATTTAGGCTATCCATTGGTGTAGCCATCATACCCATAATCTCAGTAGCCTTCACCCCTATAATCCTAACATTGGATTATGAATTAATCACAAACTCTACAAGCCCACCACAATGACTACATGAGGTTTTGGGGGTCAACTAGATACAAACCATGACAGTCCTTTAATGGAGTTTATTTTACAGCACAGTTTGATCTATTGGCACAATTAATATAGATGTAAATAAGCATAATTACATTAACAATTCTACTTAGGAAAAAAATAGTCCAATATACATCTTTACCCAGAAATGCATTACAGTGGTCCTATTTTACAAGAAGAATAAAATGAAAACAAAACAAAAATAACAAATTTGCTAGCCAGTTTTCTGATTTGTCCTGAAGCTGGCATATTGTTTGGAGTCATAAAGCTCTCTCATGAGTTATTTATCCACATTTAAAGTCTTGATCTGGGTGTGGTGGCACATGCCTGTAAGCCCATCTCTCAGGATCCTGGGGCAGGAGGATAGCCACGAGTTCAGGACAGCCTGGACTACATAGTCTCAACAACACAAAACAAAACATATTCTAAGTTTCTGGTCATTTTTAGGATGCCGTCTTAATTTCCTCATCAAAGATAAAACAAATATTGTATTACTACCACTATTTTAAGAAGCAGCACTGTTGCTTTTTAGATATTTACAGTTGGATGCAAGTACAGCTGTGAAAGCAGAATAGATGACAATTAATGGATGCTCTGTTTTCATATTTATTTAATCCTTGACTTGGGAACGTGTTTATTATGCTTGTCTGAGAAATGCACTTCGTTTCTGTCATCTCTCTCTCATCCAGCTCTGCTTCCTATCTCCAAATCAATAAACCTTAAAAGTGCTCTGTAATAGTTACAGTATGTTTCTCCAGGGAGAAATTGTTGTGTTAGGGTTTTGATGGGTTTTGACACTATACCAATTTCATTTGACAATGAATTGAACATTGAGCACTGCACCGAGCCACGCTGGTAATTTAATACCATCCTTGGAATATTGCCTCTCAACCTTGAACATGAAGCAACTGTCTGTGAAAAGGGCCTAAGTTCTTTACAGTATCAATTTGATTTCTTAATGAAGAGAGATTAAGAAGGTACATTTTACTATGAGCATGTTAGGACCATGTTGTTGTTACTGTGGATATTTGTGAGACTGAATTTCAAGACAACATAGAGCACAGTAGTTCTTCGTTAAAAATATTAACCACACTCCCATCTTTACAGAATTTTTTATTCAGCTGTCTAAAAATAAACAGAAGCCATTTTGTCAACTTTTAGCTTCCATCTACTAGGCTATAAGTAGGTCATTCCAGTGAACTAAGATGCACGTTCTACTGTGAGATGATACAATGATAAAATTATAGCTGTGGCCCAAATTAGCATTGTCATACAAATACCATTGCCATGATGGTATTACCCTAATCGGTAAGAAGTTGTTATCTATGTTTTATGTTGCTGTTTAACTTATGTATGTTTTGAGTAAAGGCCAGGAAATGGAGAGAATGGAAGGGGAAAGGAGAAAAAAAAATGAATTAAGATGTGTTATGTACTTGCACTGACTCTTTAAGATAAATATAATCTTTATATACTGAAAATATACACTAATGAAAAACTTTTAAGAATCTGTGCTGAAACAACTCACTAGGGCAGCTTATTGGAACCTTTCCCAAACTCTCGGATTTCTCTGTATCACACAGTTCCAGAAAGCAAAACTATGGCAAGAGAAGCTCAAGATCAATGCAGTATGTGGCTGATAGAATACAGTTGGAGGAATTAATAATTTTTTTTGCAGTCCTAGCTCAGGCCCAGTGAGTGTGTGGTAGAGCTGCCCATTACCCTGTGCTAGGGGGACCTATTACTGGTCCCAGCTTAGGCGCAGCGTGGGTGAGACCCTCTTTCACCCCTTTGGGATGCCCCCTACCACTCCGCAGCACTTCTCCCACTCCGCCCACTGAGTAGGAATTACTGCCGCGTTGCGGGAACCCCAGACCCAGTCCTAGCCAAGGCCCAGTGAGTGTGTGGGAGAGCTGCCTCTCCCCTCTACTCCACCTTGTCCCCTCCAGGCTCAGCTCAGGCCTGGCATACAGGCCTGGGGGGAAACCCTGAGGCTGCAATCCCTGCAGAGAGTGTAGAGGATAGATAGAACAACCCAGCTAGTCCAGGAGCAGCAAATCTTACCAGAGGGGCACAACAGGTTCACCCTCAAGGGCAGCAACAGGAAGGAGCTGAGCACAGCAGCCAGACCCAAGCCAGGCACAGCTGGATAAATTCAAACTTTGTAGATCTGCACCTGAACTTCAGTACATGCTAAGGTTATAACAGGAACGAAGAACTACAACAAAGGTCAGAAGACAGTGCAACACAAAATGATGAGAAGGAACAAAATGCAACCTCAGAACCCAAGCCCACCCATAACAAGGGCAGAGGACACTAATACAAAACAAATTGGGAATCACACAGCTGAAAGCAATGAATCAATGGATTCTGAAATAAAGAAACAGCTGCAGAAAGGTATAGAGGAACTCAGATTGGAAATGAAACAAGAAATCCCTGAATTAATAACATCTGCAATATAGAATCAAATGCAGAAACATACAGAGGAAACCCAATGCACACACAGAACAAGTGCAGAGGACACTAGCTTGGCTCAAATGCATGAATATATGGCATTGATAGTAAATAAGCAACAGCAGAAAGGTATAGAGGAACTCAGAGAGCAATTCTTTTCTGAAATAAAAAAAGAAATCTCAGAACTCATAGCATCTGAAGTAAAGACGCAACTACAGAAACACAGGGAGGAAAACCAATCTGAAAAAAACACTGAAGTAAAAGAATTTATAACTGCATCTAAAGAAGACATTGATAAAAAAATAGAGGAGATTAGAAAAATAATGGATTCCTTGAATGAGCAATACAGGAAAGAAATAGATCGCATGAAGGAGAATCAAAGAGATATAGAGGAAATTAAAAATCTCAATCACAAGCTTGCAAAACCGTTTAAGTGAAAGCGAAGACAGAGTTTCAGATCTTGAAGATGCTGGTGCAGCTAGTAAAAAGGTAAGAAAGGATCTCTTAAAAACAATGAGAATGCAGGAAAGAATAATCCATCACCTGCAAGATGATGCAGAGATGAACAATGTGAGACTAATAGGCATCAATGAGAAAGAAGGAGTCAACACAAAGGACATTAAAAAAATGTGGGCAGAAGTAATAGCAGACAACTTCCCAAATATGAGGAAACAATCTGACATTCAGGTAACTGAAGCATATAGAACGCCAAAGAACCTCAACCCAATGAAAAACACACAGAGACATGTAATGATCAAAATCCCAGAAATTCAGCACAAAATATTCTGCTGAAAGCCACTAGAGAAAAGAAGCAGATCACATTCAAAGGAAAACCCATCAGAATTATGTCCAACTTCTCTTCACAAACCATGAAGGCAAGAAGAGCATGGAACAGAGTACTTCAAGTCCTCTATGAAAACAAATTCCAGCCCAGACTACTGTACCCTGAAAAACTCTCTTTCAAGTTTGATGGAGAAGTGTAATACTTTCATGACAAAGAACAGCTAAAGAATTTCGTGATGACAAAGCCAACCCTACACAGGCTACTGAAAGATGTTCTAGAGAGGGACCAAAACAATCAGAACTCCACGAATGAGATCGGAAGCAACCAACTATATAGGGTGAGCAATTAAACACAGGAGAAAAAGGAGTAAACGAAAATGAGTAAATAACAGGTCAATTGTAAGTCAATACATCTCAATTATAATCATCAATGTAAATGGACTCAATTCACCAATTAAGAGTAATAGACTGGCAAGTGGATTAGGAAACAAAATCCAAAAATATGCTGTATGCAAGAAACACATTTAACTCATAAACACATTCACAGGTTAAAAGTCAAAGGTTGGAACACAATATTAAATGCCCCAGCACCTCAGAAAAAAGCAGGGGTAACAATCCTATTCTCGGAGACTCTCAACTCCAAACCAACAATGATCAAGTGAAATAAAGAAGGTCTCTATATACTGGTCAGGGGAAAATTTCAAGAGGAAGAGGTAAAACACATAAATATGTACACAACAAACATGGGAGCACCCAACTATATAAAGCAAATCTCAATGGACATGAAAAATATAATATCCAATATCACAATTTTAACAGCAGACCTTAATACCCCCTTATCTCCAAAAGATAGGTCAACCAGACAAAAACTTAACAAAGAAATAACACAACTGAAAAAGAAGTTGAAACAAATGGACTTGGTGGACATATACAGAGTGTTTTACCCAAACACAGCTGAATGCATATTTTTCTCAGCTGTACATGGGTCATTTTCTAAAATAGGCCACATACTGGTCCATAGGTCATACTTAAGTATATGTAAGAAAACAGAAATTATCCCATGCACATTATCTGACCACAGTGCAATGAAAGTAGAAATAAATGACAAAAGAAACCAGAAAAAAATCATGGAAATTAAATGACAACCTACTCAGCAACCAATGGCTCACAGTTGAATTAAACAAGAAATACAACAATATCTATAATTCAATGAAAATTCAAGCACAACACATCGTAATTTATGGGATACGATAAAAGCAGATGTCAGAGGGAAATTCATAGCTGTGAACTCACACATTAGGAAAAAAAGAATGGGAACAAATAAATACCATAATGCTGCACCTTCAACAACTAAAAAAGGAAGAGCAAACTAAACACAGAGCCCAACGGCGGGAAGAAATCATAAAGACTAGAGCAGAAATTAATTCAATTGAGACGAAGAAAACAATTCAACGAATTAAAAGAGGAAAAAGCTGTTTCTTTGAAAGATTAAATAAAATTGATAAGTCCCTACCTAACCTCATCAAAAAGAGGAAAGAAAAAAATTCAAATACAAGCAATAAGGAATGAAAAGGGTGTAAATACCACAGACTCACTGGAAATTCAGAAGATTATCAATAGCTACTTTGAGAATCTTTACTCTCACAGAATAGAAGACACAGAAGAAATGGACAGATTCCGAGAAAGGTACAAATTACAACTGAATCGACAAGATATAACCACTCTCAATAGCCCAATAACAGCCAATGAAATATGAGATATAATTAAAAACCTACTGACAAAGAAAAGTCTAGGTCTGGATGGATTCAAAACTGAATTCTACAAGACATTTACAGAAGATGTAGTCCCTATACTCCTCAAACTCTTCCATGAAATTGAAAAGGAAGCGATCCTCCCAAAATCATTCCTGGAGGCAAGTATCATACTGATCCCAAAACCAGGGAAAGATGGACCTAAGAAAGAGCACTACAGGATGATCTCCCTCATGAACATAGATGCTAAAATCCTCAATAAAATCCTAGCAAATAGAATACAGCAAATCATCAAGAAGATCATACACCATGACCAGGTAGGATTCATCCCAGGGAAACAAGGATGGTTCAATATTTGAAAATCTATAAATATAATACACTATATCAATAGAGCAAGAACTAAAAACCACATGGTCATCTCATTTGAAGAAGAAAAGGCTTTTGACAAATTCCAACACTCATTCATGTTCAAAGTCTTACAGAAAATTGGAATAGATGGCCTTTACTTCAATCTGGTAAAAGTCATTTATGAAAACCCAATGGCTAACATAATCCTAAATGGGGAAAAACTGAAATGTTTTACTCTTAGATCTGGTACAAGACAAGGATGTCCTCAATCTCCAATCCTATTCAATATAGTTCTGGAATCATTAGCTACAGTCATTAGACAAGAGAAAGAAATAAAAGTAATAAGAATAGGTAAAGAAGAAGTTAAATTCTCCTTATTTGCAGGAGACATGATACTTTATTTAAAAGACCCAAAAAATTAAACCAAGAAGCTACTAGAATTAATACAGAAATTCACTAACATAGCAGGTTATAAACTCAATGCCCAAAAATGAGAAGCATTCCTCTACACTGACAACAAACACACTGAGAGGAAAATTATAGAAACAATACCTTTTACAATATCACCGAGGAGAATGAAATACCTTGAAATTAATGAACTAAAGAAGTCAAAGATCTTTTCAAGGAAAATTACAGTACTCTGAAAAAAGAGATCGTAGAGAATTTCACAAAATGGAAAAATATTTCATGATCCTAGATAGGAAGAACCAACATTGTGAAGATGGCCATACTCCCAAAATTGCTGTACAGATTTAATGCAATCCATGCCTATCAGAATACCACCAACATACCTCACAGAGCTAGAGAAATCATTCCTAAAATTTATTTGGAACCAGAAAAGACCTAGAATAGCAAAGGCAATTCTGGGCAATAAAAACAAGGCAGGTGGCATTACTATTCCTGACTTGAAATTATACTGCAAGCCTACTGTGATAAAATCAGCATGGTACTGGCATCAAAACAGACCTGAGGATCAAAGTAATAGATTAGAAGACACTGAAGCTCCTATGAACACACTCAGTCACCTTATCTTTGACAAAGTGGTCAAACATACTCACTGGAAGATAGATAGCCTCTTAAACAAATGGTGCTGAAAAAACTGGCTCTCTACATTCCAAAAACTCAAATCTGACACAACTCTATCACCATGCACTAAACTAAAGTCAAAATGGATTAAAGA
>NW_004524756.1:3338111-3339969 GCF_000260255.1 Octodon degus | reverse complement strand
ATTCATAAAGAACTAAAAAACACTAGGGCCCCTAAATTTAAAGACCCAATCCAGAAATGGTCTTCCGGGATGAACACACGCTTCTCAGAGGAAGAAATTAAATAAGCGAATAAATATATGAAAAAATGTTCCACATCACTAGCCATTAGCAAAATACAAATTAAAACATCATTGATACATCATTTCACTCCAGAAGGAATGGCTACCATAAAGAAATCACTCAACAACAAATGTTGGAGAGGCTGTGGGGAAAAAGGAACCCTTCTCCACTGCTGGTGGGAATGTAGACTGGTGCAATTGTTATGGAAAGCAGTGTGGAGACTTGTTAGAAAAGTTGGACTGGAAATCCCATTTAAACCAGCTATTCCTCTACTGGAAATTTTCCCAGAGGATCTGAAAACATCATATCATAGGGATACATGTGTGCCTATGTTTATTTTTTTCATAATTTTATTGATAAACAAATACCAATGAGACAGTTTCAAATCATATCACTAGGGCAGCTTCAATAACTAACACATTGCATACATTCTTCTTAGTGCTTAATTGCTGTACAAGATGCGGACTTCAGATCGTATTTACAAACACCATTAAAACATATTATTCTATTCATTAACAGAATGTAACTGTATATCTATCCTAATGACTTTGAATACACAGATACAAAACGAACATTCATCTGTATATCCTTTTTTTCTTAAGTTCCATTATTTGAATATTATAGGAGTACAAACTCAGCAAACTATTCTAAAAGAGTCCAGTAGCCCATAATAGCATTGGGTCTGCTGTTTAATTGGCAATGTCAGAATTTCTTGACCTGAGTCCCCCACAGCTCAACATAACAGCATGGCTTTCCTTCCTATGTTTCATCTTCATACTTTTCTACTGGATGGTTAAGACCAAGGTAAAGCAGGACCTATGCAACAAGAGTTGTAGCTTTTGAGTCTGATAAGGTCAGTGAAATCCCCTCAGGATTGATCTTGAGATCCTGTACCTCAGATTGTAGAACCATTGTCAGTGTCAGCCATGTGGATGAGTCACGGACCTTGCATGGCCAATGTGCTCTCTGTGAAAGCCTGAAAGAGTATCTTCTCCCTATGTGACTCTCCTTAGGCACACTCTACATCATCGATCACTTTCCTCTTTGACCCCATAATCTCCTTGATCAGAAAATTGGGGACAATACCGAGTTACATGACACTACAGTACAAGTTCTCATATGTCCTGACTCTTAATTGACCTTAGATAGTTAGGGTCAAAATGTGGGCTTTCCTTGCAGCCCTTCTTTTCCTCTAATTTTGGTCTGCAAACTTAGGTTGTTAACCATCCAGAAGACAAGCTTATTGTTATTATCAAACAACTTAGGCTGTTAAGCTTAACCTCACTATCTGTCTGCATATCAAACATCTTAGGCATACTATGGAAAAGGAATTTTTCATCAACTATTGATATGTTGAACTTTATGTCCCTGCAGAATGTGATAAAAACATTGAAAAATTAGAATATATTTTAAAATTAGGCATAAAGAAGTATATACTTCTCATGTTTGCACATAAGTCCAAAAATCTCACCATATACAACCTTGAAGCAGGACAGACCCACAATATTCATTTCCTGTCTCTTGCTTTCATTCACCACACCCTTCTTCTTGAGCATCCACCTACCTGAGAGACATCATAGCAGCAACTTGCATGTCATGACAAGCAGCCCATTGTCAGAAGACCAGAATAACAGGCACTCCAAGCATGAAACTATTACAGATTACCATGTGCAGTGCAGTAGCTTAGTTCACAGGTATCAGTATATATAGTTAGTCAGGGTGAGAATCTTTCCAATTAACTGCTAGATTCAAAAATCT
>NW_004524756.1:3328915-3331787 GCF_000260255.1 Octodon degus | reverse complement strand
GGCAGAAATTCCTACTCGGCAGGAGGGGTGGGGGGTGGCCCGAGGGGGTGGGAGAGGGTCTGGCCCATGCTGCACCTGGGCTGGGACTGGTCCCCCGGCGCAGGTTAGCAGGAAGCTCTCCACACACTCACCAGAACTGGGCTAGGACTGGGTCTACCAGTTTGATTTGAAACTGTCTCATTGTTATTTGTTTATCAATGAAATTATAGATAAAAAATATAATAATTTTTTTACATATAATAAGGATTTTTTTCATAGTGATTGTAGAAATAATAAAAACCACTACAGAAACTCAAGGAGGCTAGGAACTTATGTTCTGAGGTATATATAGAAACATGTCACTTCATACAGGTAGAAAAAAATAAGTTTAAGATTTCCTTTTTTAGCACTTCCTGTAGGTCTTCAGGCTCTACTGAAGAGGCATTAAATCAGGAAGCATGTATGAGCCCTAAAGAACATTTATATTTGCACAAAGTGTTTCATGGTGAGAAATGATCTGTCTGGTCAGAAATATAATGTGGCGTTCTAAACTCACCACAGCAGTATTAACAAAGAACTAGAGTTAAATTTAGATTTATCTCCTGTTAATTTTATATGTATCATACAATAAGTGCTTCCCTGGCAAGAGCAAGGGCCTGAGTTCAATCCTTAAAAAAGAAAGAAATTTTATGTTTTCGAAAATTTATCAAAGAATAATATATATGATATCTAGATCTTCTACCACTCTGAATTTCTTCCTACTCCCCAGTTTATAGATCCAAGAAGAATCAGGTAATAGAATATAAATCAAGTGGCTGGGGAGATAGTTCAATGGTCTAAGCACCTACCTGGAAAGCTCAGGACCTACATTTGATCCTTAGTACCACCTGCTATGCCAGCCTGGGAACCTTGAGCAAGCCATGCTGGACTTTAACCAGATGTTATGGTCTATACCTGTAATCCCAGCACTGGATAAGCTGAAACGGGAAGATCACTATGTGATCAAGTTACCTAGCAAGAATTTGTACCAAATCATAAATAAATAAAAAGATTTTTTTTAATTTAAAGTACAAATCAATAAAGCAGCAAAGGTAAAACACAAATAAATTCCACTATCATTTTTGAAGGGCTATTGTTTTAATCTTCATGTTATTTTTTTCTTAAGATAGCTAACACTAAATAATTGCATTATATTTGCTCACTCTTTCAAATTCAATCTTAGAAATTTTGGATCAAAAATATACAGACTTTGTCTGGGGATATACCTCAGTGGCATAAGTGCCTGCCGGGCAAACACAAGGTCCTGAGTTTGATCCCCAGAACTGAGAAAAACAAAAAAATAAAAAAGAAAGAAAGAAAAGAAAAAAGGCTCATATAGCAAAAAATATAAAGAGGACTTAATATAGCAGATTAAACTCATAAGTGCAAGATCAAAGGAATTTTAATACTTTAAAAGATAAAAAGTTATGAACAGTTTTATACTCAAAAATATAATGAATCAAAGAGTTTGTGAATATTGGTTTAGTGTTGAAAACTTTTGTGTCTTCATAAATACATTGGGAAAACAGTATAGAACAGAAAATATTTAACATAAGCAAAAAGAGCACCTTAAGAACTAGCATGAGATTAGAGTTCTACTTTAGAAAATTGTGACTCTTTGAATAGTAAGAAAATGGTCATTCTTTTTAAATCAGAAGGAAGCCTAGCTCTATCTTTTTTTTTTGGGGGGGGCAGGTTCTACAGGGTGTTCAGGGTCTCACTACTAGATCAGACTCATAGTGATCCACCGGTTTACAGCCTCCCAAGAACTGGAATTACAGGTGCGTGCCACCACACCCAGGCTCAATTGCCATCTCAGCACGCCCTGGGGGCAGGGCTGGCAAGGCTGGCCCAGGGATCGAATCCTGGCCCCTGTGCCTGCTTACAGGTACTTTAATCTGCTAAGCTATTTGGCTGGCCCTAGCTCTATCATTTTAATTGAGACCAACAAGGGTGAAAACCAGACTGTTTCACAAAAGAAAAATGTTAATCTAAATTGTACACACATACATATGCATGCAAGCACTCACACTCATTTTTAAATATTCAAGGAATTTAAGTATATATGTATTATTTGATTTTAATACCTAATACTTAAGAATATGTCTACATTTATATGTACGTTCTTAAAGAGATAATAAAGTTAAAAAGAGGTCTTTAGGGTAAACCCCAGTCCAGTATCACTGGTGTCCTTACCAGAAGAAAAAGATGCAACCGCAATATCCACGTGGAAATACTTATCTGAAGATTCTCAGGATCATTGCCTTGCCCATCTTCTACATATAACTGTATGGCTTGAAAAAGTTATGTTTCCCAGCTCTTCTCCTTTCCCTCTCTTGATTAGTTAAGTCCTTGAGATCCTGTTTTCCTTTTACTTGTATTATATCTTTCTATTTGTATTTCTTCATTTGAATTCTTATACTAGAGAGACTATATGATATTTACACATGTCTGTCTGGTCTACTTCACTTATGAGTATGTTTTCAAGTGGCATTCACTTCAACATAAAGGATTCAAGTTTATCATTCTTTATACCTGAGTAATGCTACATTGTGTAAAACTACCACATCTTTCTCAACCATTCCTCAGGTGATGGGTATTTTAGTTGTTTCCAAGATTTGGCTACCACAAATTGTGCTGCTATAAACATAGGCAAACACATATCCCTATGATATGATGTTTTCAGATCCTCTGAGAAAATTCCCATTAGAGGAATAGCTGGTTTAAAGGGGATTTCCAGTCCAACTTTTCTAACAAGTCTCCACACTGCTTTCCATAACAATTGCACCAGTCTACATTCCCACCAGCAGTGGAGAAGGGTTCCTTTTTCCCCACAGCCTCTCCAACATTTGTT
>NW_004524756.1:3326503-3328815 GCF_000260255.1 Octodon degus | reverse complement strand
TTTATTGCCCAGAATTGCCTTTGCTATTCTAGGTCTTTTCGAGTTCCAGATAAATTTTACGAATGACTTCTCTATATCTGTGAGATATGTCAGTGGTAATCTGATAGAGATTGCATTAAATCTGTACAGCAATTTTTGGAGTAGGGTAGCAGGAAGCTCTCCCACACACTCACTGGATCTGGGCTAGGACTGGGTCAGGGGTTCCCGGAATGCGGCCTGTGCCTATGTTTATAGCAGCACAATTTGTGATAGCCAAAACTTGGAAACAACTAAGATAAGCATCACCTGAGAAATGGTTGAAAAAAATGTGGTGTTTTTACACAATGGAGTACCATTCAGCTTTTAAGAATGATAAACTCGTAGCCTTTATATTAAAGTGTATGCCACTTGAACATATACTCATAAGTGAAATAAACCAGACACACATGTGTAAATATCGTAGTTTCCCTAATATGAGAACTCAAAAGAAGAAATACAAATGGAAATATATAATACAAGTAAAAGGGAAGCAGGATGTTGAGGACTAACTAATCATGAGAGGAAAAGGAGAAGAGTTAGGAAACATGACAATGTCAAAACATACATTATATGTAGAAGATGGGCAAGGCAATGATCCTGAGAATCTGCAGAAGATTTTTGAATCTAGCAGTTAATTGGAAAGATTCTCACCCTGACTAACAATATATACTGATACCTGTGAGCTAAGCAATAGCACTGAAGATGGTAATCTGTAATAGTAGTTTCGTACTTGGAGTGCCTGTCATTCTGGTCTTCTGAATACGGGCTGCTTGTCATGACATGCCAGTTGCTGCTATGAAGTCTCTTGGGTAGATAGTTGCTTTAAAAGAAGGGGGTGGTGAGTTAAAGCAAAAGACAGTAAAAGGAATATTATGGGACTGTCCTGCTTCAAGGTTGTATATGGTAAGATTTTTGGATTTATGTGTAAATATAAGTATATAATTCTTTATGCCTATTTTAAAAATATATTCTAATTTTTAAACGTCTTTTATCATATTCTGTAGGGACTTAAAGTTCAACATATCCATACTTGATGAAAAATTCCTGTTCCATATTATGACTAAGATGTTTGATATGCAGACAGATAGTGAGGTTAAGCTTAACAGCCGAAGTTGTATGGTAGTAACAATAATCTTGTCTGTTGGATAGTTAACAACCTAAGTTTGCAATCCAAAATTAGATGAAAACGAGGGCAGCACAGAAAGTCAACATTTTGGCCCTAGCCTTCTAAGGTCAATTAAGAGTCAGGACATATGAGAACTTGAACTATAATGTCATGTAACTCGGCAGTGTCCCCAATTGTCTGATCAAGGATATCATGGGGCCAAAGAGGAAAGTGATCGATGATGTAGAGTGTGCCTAAGGAGAGTCACATGGAGAGAAAACATTCTCGCAGGCTTTCACAGAGGGCACATTGGCCAAGCAATGGCTGTGACTCATCCACATGGCTGACACTGACAAACAATCTGAGGTACAGGTTTACAGGATAAAACCTGAGGCGATTTCACTGAACTTATCAGACCCAAAAGCTACAACTCTTGTTGCATAGGTCCTGCTTTACTTTGGTCTTAAACATCCAACAGAAAAGTATAAAAACTAAATATAAGAAGTAAAGCCATTCTGTTATGTTGAGCTGTAGGAGACTCAAGGCAACAATTTCTGACATTGCCAGTGAAGTGGAAGATCCAATACTATTATGGACTACTGAACTCTTTTAGAATATTTTGTTGAGTTAACACACCTTTAATGTTCAAGTAACGGAACGTAACCAAAAAAGGGTATACAGATGAATGTCCATTTTGTATCTGTGTATTCAAAGTGGTTGGTATAGATATACAGTTACGTTCTCTTAATGAATAGAGTGATTTGTTCTATTGGTGTTTGTACATAAGATATCATGTCTGCATCTTGTACAGCAATTAACCACTGGGAGGAATGTATGCAATGTGTTAATTATTGAAACTGTCCTACCAATTTGATTTATTTTATTTTTTTATTTTTTTATTGACATCAGTTATTTTTATTTTATTTTATTTTATAATACAAAATAAATGCCTTCTTTTTTTCAAAGTTTTATTGATAAACAGATAGCAATAAGGCAGTTTCAAATCAAATCGGAAGTACAGTTTCAACAAACAATAAAATAATACACTGTATATATTCTTCTTAGTGGTTAATTGCTGTACAAGCTGCAGACTTGTGATCCTATTTACAAACACCATTAGAACAAATCATTCTATTCATTAAGAGAATGCAACTATATATCTATCCCAACCACTTTGAATACACAGATA
>NW_004524756.1:3323928-3325747 GCF_000260255.1 Octodon degus | reverse complement strand
TTGGTAATTTCTTTTGACATGAAAAATCTTCTCAGTAAGAGCAAGTCCCAGTTGTTAATTTTTTCAACTGTTTCCCGTGTGATTTGATTTCTGTTCGTGAAGTCTTTGCCTACCCCTATGACTTCAAGAGTTCCTCCTACTTTCTCTTCTAGGAGATTTAGTGTCTCTGCTTTAATGTTTAGAATTTTAATCAATTTTGACTTTAGTTTAGTGCATGGTGATAGACCTGGGTCAAGTTTTAGTTTTTGACATGTAGAGAGCCAGAAGATTTTTGAATGTAGCAGTTAATCGGAAAGATTCTCACCCTGACTAACTATATATACTGATACCTGTGAAGTAAGCAACTGCACTGAAGATGGTAATCTGTAATAGTAGTTTCATGCTTGGAGTGCCTGTCATTCTGGTCTTCTGAATATAGGCTGCTTGTCATGACATGCCAGTTGCTACTGTGCTGTTGCTCAGTTAGATGATTGTTCAAAAAGAAGGGGGATGTGAATGAAGGCAAGAGATAGGAAAAGGAATATAGTGGGACTGTCCTGCTTCAAAGTTGTACATGGTTAGATTTTTGGACTTATGTGTAAACATAAGAATTATATAATTCTTTACGCCTATTTTTTAAAACATAGTCTAATTTTTAAATGTTTTTTCATCATGTTCTATAGGGACTTAAAGTTCAACATACCAATACTTGATGAAAAATACCTGTTTCATGTTATGCCTAAGATGTTTGATATTTAGGCAGATAGTGAGGTTAAGCTTAACAGCCTACGTTGTATGGTAATAACAATAAGCTTATCTTCTGCAGGGTGAACAACCTAAGTGTGCAGACCAAAATTAGAGAAAAGGGAGAGCCGTAAGGAAAGCCAACATTTTGGCTCTAGCCTTCCAAGGTCAATTAAGACTCAGGACATATGAGAACTTGTACTGTAAAGTCATGTAACTTGGTAGTGTCCCAAATTTTCTGATAAAGGAGATTATGGGGCCAAAGAGGAAAGTGATCAATGATGTAGAGTGTGCCTAAGGAGAGTCACATGGAGAGAAAACATTCTGTCAGACTTTCACAGAGAGCACATTGGCCAAGCAATGGCCATGACTCATCCACATGGCTGATGCTGACAAACGTTCTACAATCTGAGGTACAAGATCTCAGGATAAATCCTGAGGAGATTTCACTGATCTTATCAGACCCAAAAGCCACAACTCTTGTTGCATAGGTCCTGCTTTACCTTGGTCTTAACCATCCAGCAGAAAAGTATAAAAATGAAATATAAGAAGTAAAGCCATCCTGTTATGTTGAGCTGTGGGGGACTCAGGTCAACAGTTTCTGACATTGCCAGTTAAGCGGAAGACCCAATACTATTATGGACTACTGAACTCATTTAGAATATTTTGCTGAGTTTACACACCTATAATATTTAAATGATGGAAGTTAACAAAAAATGGGTTACAGAAGAATGCCCATTTTGTATCTGTGTATTCAAAGTGTTTAGGATAGATATATAGTTCCATTCTCTTAATGAATAGAGGGATTTGTTCTAATGGTGTTTGTAAATAGGATATCAAGTCCACATCTTGCACAGCAGTTAACCACTAGGAAGAATTTATGCAATGTGTTGATTATTGAAACTGTCCTACCAATTTGGTTTGAAACTGTCACATTGCTATTTGTTTCTCAATAAAATTATGGAAAAAAAAGAAAAGCAGGAGTAGGAATTTCTGCCTACTTCCGGGAACCCCCAGACCCAGTCCTAGCCCAGGTCCGGTGAGTGTGTGGAGAGCTTCCTGCTACCCTGCGCCGGCGGGACCAATCCCAGCCCAG
>NW_004524756.1:3323279-3323828 GCF_000260255.1 Octodon degus | reverse complement strand
GATCATTGCCTTGCTCATCTTTTACATATAACTGCATGGCTTAACATTGTCATTTTTCCGAGCTCATCACCTTTCCCTCTCTTGATTAGTTAGTCCTTGAGATCCTGCTTTCCCTTTCCTTGCATTATATCTTTCTATTTTTATTTCTTCTTTGGAGTTCTTATACTGAGGAGACTATACAATATTTACACATGTGTGTCTGGTTTATTTCACTTATGAGTATATGTTCAAGTGGCATCCACCTCAATATAAAGGCTTGCAGTATATCATTCTTAATAGCTGAATAATACTCCATTGTGCAAAACTACCTCGTCTTTCTCAACCATTCCTCAGGTGATGGGCATCTTGGTTGTTTCCAAGATTTGGCTATCACAAATTGTGCTGCTGTAAACGTAGCCACACATATATCCCTATGATTTGATGTTTTCAGATCCTCTGGGAAAATTCCCAGTACAGGAATAGCTGGTTTAAAGGGGATTTCCAGACCAAATTTTCTAAGGAGTCTCCATACTGATTTCCATAACCGTTGCACCAGTCTACACTCCCACC
>NW_004524756.1:3319406-3320107 GCF_000260255.1 Octodon degus | reverse complement strand
TGGTGTTTGTAAATAGGATCACAAGTCCACATCTTGTACAGCAATTAACCACTAAGAAGAATATATGCAGTGTATTATTTGTTGAAAAAAAATAACTTTTCTGAAAACATGAAAATGCCAGGAACCCATTTAGAATGAAGCAGTGCTCTAGTGAGTATGGATAGGTCAGTTCAGACAAAAAAAAAAGTAACTTGTAAGTATGTATTTCTAGAAGCCAGGACTAAAAACAGAGGGAAAAGATAGCCATCTACTCATAGAGCCAAAGTGACAGGCCTCAGAAATAACTAATCACGCCAATATAGTGACACTAGTTTCTAGCTTCCAGAGTTGTATCAAAATAAATTCCTCTATATTCAGGCACCCATTCTGTGGTAATTTTTCCTGGGATGAGACTTAGAAAATGACTAGAGAATTCTGGAAAGAAGAGATGTTATTCTTGTTTGGGAATTTAACCTCTCCATTTTCTTATGTCAATTGCTGGAGTATGTCTAGTAAGTTAGGTAATGAAGGTTTTTCCAAACATGAGGCAATTTTTCCACACCTAGTGGAATGCCATCAAGAAAGATAGTTATCCTGGTATGAAGTGTTGTGAAAACTGTATTCAGTGAATTGTAAAGTGCTTGTACCGACAACTATAGCAAACTTAAGGATGATTAACATCCATATTTTCAAGAACTTTTGATAGACCTTTATATTTATTG
>NW_004524756.1:3293544-3319306 GCF_000260255.1 Octodon degus | reverse complement strand
TTTTAAATGAGCTACTTTATAAAACTTCAATGATATCAACATTTACTGGCATGAGTGCTCTAGGTCTCATTTACAAATTGTTGATTCATTGTTACCCATGACCATATACGTTCAAGTGTTTCCTTCATTGGTCATACTCCTGAGTGAGGCTTTCCCCCAGTAGGCCCTCGATACACTTTCATCATGGAACTTTACAAAGAGAACAATGATAGCTATTCAACACGCCTTTTAATACTCAGGCATTATTGAAAACATCTGATGTTTCACAGAGAAGATGATCAAGAAAACTCATTTGGGAATTGGCAACAGTTGTTTCTCACTTGTGTGCGTTTGCCAAAATGATGTTTTATGGCCTGAATTAACTTTTTTTAATTACACAGATCCTATTAGAGTACATGTTTCAAAAAATATGACAGTATGCAATTACAGTTTGGACAGGTTTATTCACACAGAATATTATATGAATAATTGTAATAAATTATAACATCCTAAATGATACACAAATAAAACATATTGACAATTATATACACTGATAGATGACAGGAGTTACAATAAATGATATATAGTAATTTCTCTATGGAATTATACTTTTTTAACCTCAAAAAGCGTGACATAGGGCCAGCCAAATAGCTTAGTGACTTAAAGCACCTGCAAGCAGGTGCAGGGGCTGAGGGTTCAATCCCCAAGCTTGCCATGCTGGCCCTGTCCCCAGGGCACGCTGAGACAATAATTAATACTGGGTGCAGTGGTCTAAACCTGTAATCCCAGCTCTTGGGAGGCAGTAAACAGACAGATCACTAGGAGTCTGATCTAGAAGTGAGACCCAGAACACCCTGTAGACACTTCCCTAAAAATACAAAAAAAAAAAAAAAAAAAAGAAAAAAGAAAGAAAGAACAAAGAGTAAAAATAAAGCATGAGTTGTTAGAATCTAATAGATTTGGAACTCACATGTAGAACTGCACTTTTCTTACTCTAAATTGGAGAATCCAGAAGAAACAAAAGCAAATAATACTTTTCCTAGAAACACAAATAAAAATGAAATACTGAAGAATGAGCAACCCAACCGAGGACATGAAGGACCTCTATAGTGAAAACTATAGTACTCTGAAAGAAGAGATTGAAAAAAAAATCAGAAAATGGAAACATATCTCCTCTTCCTTAATAAGCAAAACAAATATAGTCAAAATGGATATATGCACACCCATGTTTATAGCACCTCAATTTTTCTTAGCCAAATCTTAGAAAACCAAAATGCTCATCACTTGAGGAGAGGATAGAAAAGATGTGGTATTTTTTCACAGGGGAGTATTATTTAGCTAGAAAGAAAGACAAAAGTGAAGCCTTTATAGGTAATGGATGCAACTACAGACTGTACTCATAAGTGAAATAAATGAGACTCACATATGTAAATATCATATTGTCTCTCTAACATAAGAACCTGAAAGAATAAATAAAATCTGAAAGGTATAATAGATATAGTAAAACAGAAAGAGACTGACTATAAGGAATAAACAATGAAGATGAGGGGAAGGAGAAAATAGGAAAAAAATGGAAGGGGGAAAACTTACTGAAGTCTATACACAGGATAACTGAGATGATTATACTACAAAGTAGCAGTTAATGTTTAAATTTTTCACTTTGACTAACACTATATGCTAATATCTATAATCTGAGTAACTACATCCAAGACAGCAATGTACAATACAAAAACATCACAGTTGAATGCCTCTCATCTTGTTCTAAGTGTATGCTGTTTCTAATGTCTTACAATTTATTCTAATGTCTTACTATTATCCTCTCTTTAAAATAAACTTTAAAAAATAAAAGTAAGAACAAGGACAAGAAAAAATTAAGGATTATTAAGAATAAGCACTAATGTTTAATTACTTGATCAATCTTGCAAACCTAGATTTGTTAATCTGAGCAACAGATTTGATGATAAAATAAGTAATATAGCAACTATTGCTAATTTTCTATTCTTTTTTTTTAAATTTTTTTTATTTTTTATTTATTTGAGAGAGAGAGAGAGAGAGAGAGAGAGTGTGGTGTGTGTGTGTGGCCAGCTCAGCCCACCAGGGGGCGGGGCTGGCTGGCATGTGGTGCTGGGGGATTGAACCGCGGTCCCTGATGCTTTGCCAAGCTTGTTCTAAGTAGGTGCCTTAGACCACTGAGCCATCTCTCCAGCCCCTCTATTCTTGTTTTCAAATTCTGTGCCATATATATTGCTGTATATTATTATTCTGTTTCTCTCTTTGTTTGTGCTATTTGTTTTTGTTTGTACTCTTTAAAATAAAATGTACACTTCCAAAATTGTTATATAGATTTAATGCAATCCCAATCAAAATACCAGTTATAGTCATTACAGAATTGGAAAAAGCAACTGTAAAATTCATGTGGAACCAGAAGAGACCTAACAGCAAAGGCAATTCTAGACAACAAGGGCAGGAAAGGGCTGTCATAACTCCAACTTCAATTTATACTACAAAGCTACCATGATTAAAAACAGCATGTTATTGGGAAAACAGATTGGTGAATCAATGGAATAAAATAGAAGGTACAGAACAATTCCAGACACACTCAGTCTTAACAAAGGATCCAAATCCCTTTACTAAAGGACAGGTCCCTTTTAAAGAAATATCCTTGGAAAACAGACCATCTGCAAGCAAAATGTTAAACACAGAACTCATACCATTGACTACACACTAAACTAAAAGCAAAATCTATCAAAGATCTAAACATTAGGATAGAAACACTTAACATGGTGAAATACAAAATAAATAAAACTCTTAAAGACACAGGCATAGAGAGTGACTTTATGGACAAAACACCAGTTGCACAATAAATAACACAAAAAATCTGAAAATAGGATCCCATCAAATTCAGAAACTTCTGCACAACAAAGGAAACCACCAACAGAGTGAAAAGACAACTTACACATTGGAAAAAAATTTACTAGCTACTCCTCAAAGGACTAATATCTGAAATATAGGGAGAATTCAGAAATACGAAACCTCTCAAACTTAAAGAACCATTTAAATATGAGCATCTGAAATAGACACTTCTCAAATGAAGAAATGCCGAATACTAAGAAACACATTAAAACATTCAACATTGCGGACATTTAAAACATTCGAGTGAAAATTCCACCTAACTCCAGAAGGAATCACTGCCATCAAGAAATTGATCAATGACAAATAGTGACGAGGCTGTGGGGAGAAAGGAATGCATCCCCATTGTTGGGGGTGCTGTAAACTGATACAAACACTGTGGAAATTAGTATGGAGAGTTCTCAAAAAACCCAAAATAGAAATTGTACTTGAACCCACTCTTTCCTTACATATATATTTCCTAAAGAGTTAAAGACACTGGAACCAAATCTTTCTTTTCTATTATTACTGGGGAACCAAACTCAGGACCTTGCCAGGCAGGCCCTTATGCTGCTGAGCTATATCCTTGACCCAGACATTGGTACCAAGTGACACATACATACCCATGTTTCTAGTAGCACAATCCACAATAGCTAAATCCTACAAATGCCTACATGTCCACCAACAGATGAATGTATAAAGAATATGGTACTTTGTTTACACATGACAGAGCTCTATTTTTCCATAAAGATAAACTTGAGTCATCTGTCGGAAAATGGATGGATCTCGAGACAATAATTTTAAGTGATGTAACTCAGACCTATGAGCTTAAACATCACATGGTGAATGTCATAGAAAATGTTCCCTCTCTCTCTTCCCTTCTCTTTCTCTCTCTCTCTCTCTCTCTCTCTCTCTCTCTCTCTCTCTCTCTCTCTCTCCCTCTCTCTCTCTCTGAAATGAAAAATAAATAACATTGCAAATCCAGCATGAACAATGCAAAATGTATCAAGAGAAAATGTATCTAAAAGTATTTGGCCTCTTAGTCTTCTTCTTAATCTCTGTATTATGCTAATTAGCTGTATAATGTTTTATAAGATAAATGAATGAATCCAATGCTAGAAAAATAAAGGACATGGTGGGAAGGGACAAAACAAATTGAAATGCATCATACATATGTACTAATTCCCCATAGTGAATCATTCTGTACCACAAATGTTACTAATAAAAGTACATGTACATACAACATCATAGAGAAATACTTAAGAAATAGGTTTTCTGTGTATTTTTATTGTTGAGTTTATTTTTCTTCATTTTTTGGCTAAAGAATACTGAGAATCAATTTGTATTATGACTACTTTGGGTTATTCGGAAACTTACTGTAATGTATTACATTATTTTAAAAATAGTTGAGAACAGTTACTTCAGATTTCTTATTAAGATATTGAAAAAATATACATTATTTTGGGATGCTAGCCAATAGAAAAAGTACTATGACATTTTAGCAGCTGTTTTCACCTCTGTCAGCCTTAGTCTTGATCTATGAAATGGGAATAACCATAACTTGATTTTATTGACTTTCACACAATATTTGCAAAAGTGAAATAAATTAATGTATGAGGAAGTTTTTCACGTGAAAGTCAGATTATTGCTAGATTGACTGCCATATTTTTATAAATTGTTGAGTGATACTAGTAAGATTCTGGAAAAAAAATCTAAGACAAAAATCTTCAATTCAGTCTCATACTGTACCAGAGCAGAGAATATATTGCTGTGATCCAAAGAAACATGCTTTTATGTCATCATAGTAGGTAACTGAATGAAAATTAGCAAGAAAAAAACTGAAAAGTGAGGGGAAATACTGTTAGCAAAGAGAGTGAAAGGTACAAAGTGAAACCCTTTAGTTGAAAATGTGTCCTTGGCCAGAATTATTCCCCATGTAACTTTATAATAATTCTGGAAACGACTGAATTGTTCAAACCAATCTAGATAAGTGGAGCAGGTGTCTGGCATTAGCAGGGATGAAAATGGTTTTCTCTTCTCTTTCCTATAAAGCTGAAGAAGCCATAATAGGACTGAATACTGAGTCCAAGGAGAGTGCTATGCCAAGTCTGTGTCACAGATGGAATCCTGCAAGGGATCTTCAATGTTTAAAAATGAAAACAGTCAAAAAAAGAGATAATATTAATTATAAAATAAACTAAGTTTTATCTTTATTTCCTCTTGAATATTTCTATGCTTCGCAGAGGTTGAGACTAGGATTTGACTATATTTTCATTGTCATTGAGAGGCTTATTATGGGCCTCAGCCTAGTTATATACAAAATGAATGTTCCTAAGATTCTAACAGTAAAAACAACTTTACATATGAAGTTTCTTCTGTAGAATGACAGGTGAAAATCTGGAGACACTGCTTCATGACCTACAAGAGAATGTGAGTCAATTTAGTGTCAAGCCTCAAAAGGGATTTCTTTGGTAATTAGCAAAATGATGGTTTTATCAATTGTTTTGGACACAAGGAGATTAAAAGTTCTTTCAAAAGTAACTGAATGAATGCTGATAGAAACTAGAATATATCAATGAAAGAAAGATAGATTTGACCATCAGCAGTATAACCTCACAGATAAGCAAATAACATGGATATCATAAGACTATCTACCTCGGGCTGGCCAAATAACCCAGCAGATTAAAGCACCTGCAAGCAGCCGTAAGGACCAGGATACACTGAGATGGCAAGCATGGTGGTGTGTGCCTGTAATCCCAGCTCTTGGGAGGCTGTAAAAGGCAGATCACTATGAGTCTAATATAGTAGTGAGACCCTGAACATCCTGTAGACTTTTCACTAAAATACAAAAAAAAAAGAAAGAAAGAAAGAAAAGAAAAGAAAAGAGAAAAATAGCTATCTACCTAAAGAGTTACTATTACAAAAAGCCTACATTTCCACAAATAAGAATGCCAATAAAATGTTAAGTTACTTTACTGTTAAAAGTCTCTACCTTTATATCTAAGAACCACAAAATAAATAAGGGGTGTGTGTTCAAAGGTGAAGAGAATGAACTTACATCAAGAATAGAAATAAAGTATCAATGTTTCTAGTACAATGAAAGAATCCATTACTTGAACAATGGATAATTGCAAAGAAGTAGTAACAGTGACTATTTTGCACATTAGAAATATAAACATGTGTTAGGAGATACTCTATGTTACTCAGAGATAAGTAGATTTTAAAACATGCCTACTTCTAGTAACTAGTTAACTTACTGTGAAGTAAACTTGACATCACTTTTATACCCTATCCACATAGCCTCTCATTTAACCCAAATAGAATGTTATTTGAAATGCATTTCCTTGAATTGATTCTCAGACAAAATATGATTTCAACTATATGATAATAGATTTATTTAAATATCACTCTGGTAGAAACTTTATACCAAACTTGTCAGGATTTTTAACTCACTTTTTTCTAATAAAATTTAAGAATAGTTTTAGGTTTTCAAAAAGTTTAGGCAGATGACCTGGATATTTCCTCTATCCTTAAATATGCATATCTTGCAATGTAATTAACAATCCCATCCATTTGGTAGATTTGTTAAAATTGATAAAGTTCCACTGACACATGATTGTCCAGATACCATAGTTTATACTAATGTGTACCTCAATGTTGGAAATTCTGTAGGTGTAGACATATCGATAAGGATAGTACACTAATGTTCAAAATAGTTTTGCTTCTCTAAAGTTTCTTTACACTTGCCTGTTCATTCTTCCCTACCCACTAATCTTTGATAATCACCCTTCTTTTTAATGACTTTAAAGTTTTACTTTTCCAAAATGTCTTAATAAGTCAAATCATTCCATATATATGTCTTTTAGATTGACTTATTTTTCTTGGTAATAAGCATCTAAAGTCACTCTTACATATCTTTTATGGTTGATAGCTCATTTGTAGAAGCTCTAGTAAAATTTTGTTATTTGAATGTGTTAATGTTTATTCACACATGCAGGTAATATATAGAACATATCTTGGTTGCTTCTGAGTTTAGACAGAGCTAAAAGAGAGAGGAGAGAGGAGAAAAGAAGATGGTGGAGAAGGAACCGGAAGAGGAGGAAAGAGGAAAAGAGAAGAGAAGGGAAGGGAAGGGAAAGGAAAGGAAAGGAAGGGAGGGGAGGGTTAGGGCGGGGAGGAGCATTGTGAGGCAAAGAGAAGAGAAAAGAAGAGAGAACTTCTATAAATATTCAAATGCAGTTGTTCATTAGGTCAATATTGAGAAGCACAATTATTGCATTGCATAGTTAGATTTGGTTTAATTTTGTAAAAGAAAATCACCAGGTGTCTTCCAAAGTAGCTTTATTATTTGGTTTTTACATCAGCCATGAACAATTATTCTTGGTGCTCTGCATAATTATAAAATTACCGTAAATTTTTTAAATTTCAGCCATTCTGACAGGTATGTAATGAAACCTCATAGCTGTTTTAATTCGCATCTCTTGTACATGGTTGAGAATCTTATTTCATATGCTTATTTCTCATCTATCATCTTGGTGAATGTTTAGTTAAGATCTTTGGTACATTTATTAATCATGTTGTCTGTTTTCCTATTGTTGAAATTTAAGAATTTCTTCTGTGTTTTGAAGCAACAGCCTTAAATATGGCATGTCCTTTGCAAATCTGTGGCTTGTCTTTTCATTTCTCAACAATGCCTTTCACAAAACAAAACTTTTTGATTTCAGGGAAGTTCAACTTACCAAGTGTTCCTTTCATAAATTATACTATCGATGTTGCTAAAACTCAATTAATCCTTCACCAGTGCTGTGCTAACTTAAATTTTCTCTAGTGACATCTTCCAGAAACTTTATAGATTTGTGTTTTACATTTACAACTGTAACTTAATTTGAATTAATATTTGCTATCTTAGGAATATCACTACAAGATCGAGTTGTGTGGTGAGACCCAGTACCAAATAAATAAACAGTTAAATAATTTTTAAAAATTTACTCTCTTCATTGTGGTAGCTTTGTTGTAAAGCAAGGTAATGCCTGTCCTCAACTTAGTTCTTTTTAAAATATTGTCATGCAAAACTGTTCATATTCCAGTAATAACTAGTAAATATTATGCAATAATACTTAAAATGAACATAATAAAGTTGGAAACAATAATTTTATTTGTAAACATTAGTGAGTCAAGCTGTAGGCTTATATTGAAAATAATACCATTATAAAAATTTATAAAAAGAATGTTATAGCCAATAAATGGAAATTCTTCATGATGTATTTATGAAAATTGTTATATTCAGTCATTTAAGTTACTAATAATATAGTAATATTTTTATTCTTTTAATGTTATTACTAAAGAAATTGTCTGCTTATGTACTACCTGAATCTCATATCACTAAATAGCAGTGAAACAAACATATAGAAACTGCAAAAAAATTATCGTGGTTTACTATTCCAAAACCCAGATTTATAGCTGGAGAGATAGCTCTGTGGTCTATACTCCTGCCTGGCAGGCTCAAGGTTCTGAGTTTAATCACCAGTACTGCATGCTGAGCTAGCCCCAAAACTGTGTGTGGTGGTACACATCTGTAATCCCAGAGCTGGGGAGGCTGAAACAGGAGGATCACTACAAGTCTAAACTGTGCTGTATCAAAAATAAAGAAAAAAATTAGATTTTATTTTTATTAACTTTGAGTCTTTTCTCATTATAGATCCTCAGATTTTGCTGTGATCAGGAACAAAAACTCTTCCCTTGGTTCTAAAACAAAAAAAAAATATCTGAGGAACACCTCACATTTTTATTTCAAAAGAAGTTTTATTAGCTAAAGTCACTTCATGCCGGGGCATCTCTTGAATGAAGGCATGAAAAGACTATGCACTCTCATACAGTCTAACAAGGGAGTACTACTCCCCTAAACTAATAAACTGAAAATTCATTAAAAAGCAAACAGAGATTTGTTAAAGGAAAAGTACACTTTTTTCTTCCAAAAGCTACAGTTCAAAGAGGAGGGAGTTGGAGGCTTTCTACACAGTATGACTTTATTGTATCATTCCTCATGGCAAACAGTGTATGACTGACAATTACCCAAGTGACTAGCTACAAGCATTAGGGAAGCTTTACTTTTATATAGTCAAGGTATGAGTTCTTGCAGGCAATTGCTAATTCTTCAGTTTTCATTCTGGTAAATAAATGTGGTATAACAAAAGTAAAAGAAAGACACTGGCATTAATAAATATCCCTGGACAATCACACACATCCCTATATTTTGATAATGAGGAATCAACAAATTAAGTGGCAGAATACACATGAGTTTTAGTAGTAGGCACTTTCCCAAGCATATCATTTTCTTCTAGTGCTTGAGTTATTTACAACATTTTAAGAATAAATGTCTAAGCACCATATAATTTAAATAATATTTCTTTATAGCTCCTTCTTACCTTTAGCCTCCTTCTTTATGGCTAAAGGTAAGAAGGAGCATTTCTAGCCCACTGTGGTGTCCATTGCATGCTGTGCTATAACAATCCTGGTCTCTTACTGACTAGTAAGTGTTCCTAATGGCTAAAATTTTGCAAGGCTTAATTTGATTTTCTTTTCTTTCTTTCTTTTTTTTCTTTTTTTTTTTCAGAACCAAGGATTGAACTCAGGCCCTTGCGCTTGCCAGGGAAGCACTTATTCCACTGAGCCATCTCCCCGGCCCCCTTAATTTGATTTTCTAAACCTTATTTTAGTAAACTTGGAAACTTAAAAAAATGTTACAGGATATATACATTCACACAATCCCAAAATTTTACTTGGTAGACAATCTCAGATTGTCTTCTAATTAGACCCTTTTCTTTTTTATGATCACTTTCCATATACACTAGTTTATCTCATGATAGTTTTATTTTTGAACAGATTTTTTTAAAAAAAGTCTTAGCAAATAAATCAGCAGGGAATAAATTTTCTTCATATGATCTTCAAACAAAAATGGATTCTAAACATCAGACACTGATAGCTAAAAAAAAAGCTTGAGACACATAAAGGTTCCCAGTAAGGAAAAACATGTGGGTGAAAACATTTCATGTTCAAAGAACTTCATTCCTCAGATATAAAAGTCTCCCTAATTTCCTCCAAATGAATTCCAGTTCTAGTGTATTTTATAAGTACCTTCATTGCTATTCAATCTTGAAATATAATAAAATGACCCTCATACAGATTCTTTTTAAAAGTTTGCTGGACTCTCCAGGCAGCTATCAGCCTTAAATTGGAAACACTCCACGATTATTACTTAGTAACATTTTGGAGAGATTTATTTAAATGATTTCATCATAATAAGCAATTCCATCTCATTTTTTTCTCTTTTTTTCCCCCATCTCATTTTTAATGATTACTTGGAACAGCTTTCTTTCATGTTAGTACTTTCCTGTCTTGAACCTGTATTAGTCACTCTGAAGATGGATTAGGTTCTAGAAACTTCTCTGGACACCTGGGAGGAGTAAGTTTTGGCTCCTGGCCATGGTTATAGACACATTTTTCTTCTGTCTACCACAGAGTCTCACATGCTATCAGGACCACCCAATGTAAAGTAATGTCTACAGTAATCACCATGAGAAACCCTATGCAAGTAGAACAGAAAAAAAAAAGTTTTTCTGAAGAAACTGTCATCTTAAATTAGCACCATCTACAATAGCAAAACGCAGATGTTTTGGTGTCTTCTTGATAATTAAATTCATGAACAGACTACGGGGTGCTTGGTGTTCTTGTTTTGTAAGTGATTTAAACTCAGCAGGGAAAAAGTAGTTGGATAGTAAGTTCAGAATAAAAAGTACTGCACCTAGCAATTTTTTAAACTGTAAAGAATAGTTAAAGATTTGACTATGGGTCTATTTTCCTACTCTTGCCATTACTACTCTGGTTAACAATAAGTAGATTTACTTACTCCTAGAACTAACATCGGGCTGTTTGGTTCCTCTTCCACACCCTGTGTCAGTCTTGTCATTTGTGCTTCCTTTATAAACCACGGCTAATGGAATGAAAAGTGTTTCCACTTGAAGGCTGGAGAAAGAATGGTTTATTCCTCAGCAGCTTAGTGAGGTCTGGATTGCATTTAGTGTGCATACACTGAAAGCTGTCCAAACAGTGGCAGTAGTCTCTTACTTTCAGGGAAACAAGCTCACCCACAGGAGCTTAAGAGGACCCACCAGGAGAGTGCCTTCTTACCTCCAGAATGGAAGATTTCCTCTTGCACCTCCACGGAACACAGAAGCCACTGGACGTTCAGTCTTGGGGTCCTCTAGATATATAGAAAGAATCTGTATGTGGGTCATTTTATTTTATTTCAAGATTGAAACATAGATATAGATTTAGTACAGGGTCTAGAGGGTCTCACTATGTAGATTGGACTCAAAGTGATTCTCCTGTTATCAGCCTCCCAAGTGCTGGGATTACGGGGGCATGCCACCACGCCCAGTCTTTAGTCTGCTGAGCTATCTGCCTGGCCCAATGCATTCAATTTCAAATGGGTTTTACTACTGCCACTTTGTTTTTATCTTTCTGGCCTTGCCTTTTCTGGGACACAGTTGAGAATCGTCCCTCAGCAGACACGAAGATGCAGTTCCGCTCAGATCTCCAGCTGTGGGGAGCACAGCTGACACAAGTTCCCAGCTGCTGTTCTTTGACTGCACCACCAAAGTCACTCAGAGGCCACCACGCTTCACCTGCTGATCAGAAGCAGCAAGAATACTAAAATTCTTTTCTAGGACTAATAGGAACCCTCTCGTGAATAACTCTTGGCTCTTGCTGTCAGTTTGACCCAAACTATTTAGAATTTACCTTCAATGGAGAGTCCACTTCCCTAATCCTCTTTCCTGAACTCTGTTCTTCAGAGGTGGCAAACACCTACATACTCAATTACATGCAGCATAATCCTGCATGATGGTGGCCCTTGGAATTTAAGTTATCCAGGGTAATGGGGGAAAGATGGAGTAGTGCACACATGGGGAGTGTTCGGTGAGCAGGGTGCTATGTACATTCATGTGCTGCAAGAGGGCTAAAAGTCTCAGGATGAGCAACTAGGCAGAAGATGAAGGAGAGAGGTGAGGGGCATGCGTGGATCAGAGGTAGAAGACAGAACATTTCCATGAAGCCAGAGAGCAGCTGCAGTTTGTGACCGCTGCAAACACTCTCCACAGAACACAGGAAAAGATCAAGATTAGCACAATATTGTGCTTCCTTCCAGATTCTGTAAGGCAATTAAGGAGAATTAAATAGTTATTTTTCTACAATAATGTAGGAAATCAAATTTTAAAGAGAGGCTTTCCTGATGCCAGTTTAGAGTTCTTTATTAATGTCTATTCAGCACCTAACACATTTCTAAGGAAAGACTAATTGACTGATAAATGTTTGTTAGCAAATGACATGTTCACTGAATTAAGTAAAATTGTATTTTTCTTCCACTTTCAGTAAAAATGTACATTGTGCACATCATGTTAAAATTTATATTTGAGGTAGTGTAGTAAGATTTTCATTTTTACAATAAAAGTATATTTAAAAGGAAAAAATTCACAAAAGTGGGTAGCTCATAAATACAATCATAACACTAGGTCACATACGCAAAGATACTCATTTAATAATATGAGGAAATAGCAGTAAATATATTAAAAATATATCTGAGATATGTATCACCTATCAAATTATAATAAGGGAAAAATTATCAATAATGTAGTATCAGGACAATTTATAGAACTAGGCCAATTTACAAATTCCTACATTCATATAACATTTGGAGAGTAATTTGGTAATATCAAAATCTAAAATATGTTTAACTATAGAACAATTTTTAACATAAAATATATATGGCTTCAATTGCTAAAGATGGTAATTAAAATTGTAAAATTTGATATAATACAACCCATTAAAATGTAGGAAGATATCCACACACTGATCTTGAAGACATTATCTATTATACATCAGCACATAAAGATTTTTATAATTTTTAAAAATGATTTTTTGTGTGCAAGCATATTTAATGAGGATTTTTCACAACGTTCTAGAAAATGCTGCTCACAGCATGATTTCATTTTGCTGAAATAGCAGTACATAGTTGTTTATTCATTTTAAAAGCCAGAGAAGTGTGAAGTACATTATCAGCAGCGATTTAATTTAGATAGATAATTATTTGGGAATTCACATCTTATATTTTATAAGATTCTGCATTGTTGAAATGTTTGGATGTAAAGATGAATCATTTTCATTATCAGAGAGTAAAACATTGTTAAATTCATTGTTATTGTTAATATTATATGTTCTAATTAGAGTCTTTACTTACCTTTACAGTTGTCATGATTATACAATTATAACTGTAAAATATCATCATATATTTATAAATCTTATCCCATTCTGTGAGTTAGTTCTCTTATTTCATTTTAGTAATTTTTGTTTCTGTCATTGAATAGAAAATGTAATTGAATATTTAAAGTTCATAAAATTAGTTACACACAATCCTATCTTTGCATACATATATTATATATATATATATATATATATATAATATCATGTGTACATGAATTAAATAGCTTCTACTATTTGGCTTTATAATAGACAAGCTGTTTTCTAGGGACACAAAAAATATTCTAAAAATCACTGCTCTAGGCTTGTAAGTAATGCCTTGTCATGAAGAAATAAAAATTTATTGCCTTTTCGTGTAATCCAGTCATCCCATGAGCACAGATTTATAGAGTCAAAGATCTATCTAAGTAGTCATTCCTTAGGGTCAATTTTCAATCTTTGCTTCCCCTTTAATGACTGAGACAATTTCATTGCCACCTATGTTTTCAGTTTAGACAAGGATACCTCAGAAGACCTCAATGGCCCTGCTGCCAATCACTCAGTATGAAAGCTGATAAATTATACACTGTGTTTCATTTAAAAGTTCTAATGCAGGCACTGACAGGTGGTGGGAGCTGCTGAGCTATTAGACCATTTCACAGAGAAAGCACTGTATCCCATGTGCGTCTCCTTTCTCTCCACAAAACTGATGATTCATACATCGTCAAAAGCATGTCATTTCAACACTATGACTAGAATTTTGAAAACCTGAAACAGCTTGTATTTTTTCATCAGACTACTAAGCTTTTCTTTTTCTCTTTTCTTTTTTATTTCAGGATTCGGGGAAAAAATGAATATCTTGACTGTTTCATCAGTATTCTTGAACAGAAAAGCTCTCTCCTTCTTATTCCATATGGAGTCATAGCAGCACACACTAAAGTTGTTGGCAAAGAGGGAAGGCAAATGCTGGAATTTGTTCCAAAGTGGAGGCTCACTGTGGGGTTCCCTAGAGCATCAGCCAACAAGGAAACAAAGCCAGGACATTTATGAGTCGGTTTTATTCAGCAGATTAAAAAAGTCAGATACCCAGAGATAAAAGGAAGTGTGGGAGGGCTGCTAAGTGTGATGAGAAACTCCATGTCCTTTAATACTCATGAAATCCAGACATAAAGAATATAAGCTTGAAAACCTCCACGCTGAAGCTGGATTCATTATTGCTGGATGCCTTAATAATGTAGGCACGCAGAATCTTCTCTTAAAAAAGAAGCAAATTATTGATACCATCAACAAAGAAATAGCTTACTGTATAAACTGTAATAAAACAAACATATTTTCCTTACTCTATTTTCACACTGAGTTTTAAAAAAGAATACTCTAATTTTTATCGCTTGCCATTGAGGTACTTTTAAACCATTGTCTGTGCTGGACTGTAAGAGAAGAAAGCATTCTTTGTTTCAGTGCTGAGTAATGTAACTTTGGTGCCCATGAAAGTAATAAGCGTTAAAACAGATGAAACTGGCAAAGTAATTGTCAAACTCTCATTAGCAAGAGTCCTGAATATTTAATATAATAAGGGAATAATGAAAGTAAGCATAACATCTCTCTTCATTAAATAGTATGAGCATAAGTTTAAGGTAATAGGACTGGTTGGATCGGTCACATTATAAAATCCACCACGCTTATTAGCACATAAAGTCCTTTCAACAAGTCCTCGCAGAATATTGTATAATAACATGATTTCATCTGGAACTGTGGTTTTGTTTTTAATATAGGTAATTACACTCAGGAAATAAAACACCCCTACAAAAACACAAGAACTGACTGAACTAGTCCATTTTGAGGACATTGTTTTCCCTTATTAGCTCAGCACCGCAACCCAGCACATGTATCCAATTGAGAGTCTGAAGCCCCATATCTATAATTAACTGTTCCGCTTTGCCTAGCCTATGGGGGTGCCCTAGCACATAAGACTATCAGCCTCGATACTGAGGTAACCCTGACTACACAAGGACAAGTGGCCCAGTAGCTATAAGTCAGTGTCACCATAGCAAGCTAAGATTTAGGTCCATCAACTTTATAAGATAAACATAGCTGTGAAAAGAGGTACAATTAAGAAAAAAAAATAGTTCATGACAAAGTATCAAAGAAAGTGAAGGGAAGCAAGGGACAGGAACAATGGCTATCTTATGCCTAGAGAGCATGGGGAGCTTGAATTTACTGGCAACCCTTTAGCTTCATTCTTCATGACGGGATTCTCCTCCACTTCTTTCAGGTAACTCATATGTAGCAAGGTCCCTCAAGGAAGCCAGGATTAATGAGGTTGGCCTCTGAAGCTTCTCTTCAACATAAACATGAGCTGTATCAAAGTGGCTTCCCCTGCACAGTGCATCTCAAGGTCCACTATGCAGTGTTCTAGAAGCCCAGTCATCAGCAAATCCCTTTACTGAGTTACCATTTGCTGTCGGTCATCATCCACAGCCCTTCACGTGTATTGAACAGATTATTTCTCACAATAGTCATTAGCTGGTGTTAGAGATCAAACCCAGCCCTCACATACGCTAGGCAAGTGTTCTGGCCTGCAGTACCTCCCCAGTGCCACGACAGTCTTTTGAAGTAGGCATGAGTAAAGCCAATTAGTCACTGTTCCGAGGATTCGACTGGACATATTTCTTTCCAATTCCTGTTTCAAAGATGTAACTTTTAGTAGCTTGAAATTTGTCACAACAAGCAGTAGTATCACAGCCACACTAGAAATTTTAAAAATGCAACAATAAGGGATTGCTCATTTGTTGTGGTGTGCAGGTTACTGGCCTCACTGGAGATGTTTTACTTATCTTCATTTTATAAATGAGATATTTTATACTTTACAAACCTCAGAAGCTGGGAGCAGTGGTACTTGTAACTTCAGCACACTGGGAGACTGAGGCAGGAGGATTATGAGATTAAGCACAGCCTGGAAAACGTCTTAACAAGATCTTGTCTGAAGCTCAAAAATAAAAGGGGGAGGAGATCAATCCAAACACCAGGGATCTAAATTTCAGCCTCTAGGATGAGGAGAAAACCCTAAGGAAATATGTAAACTTTCAAACAGATAATAAAACTTCCCCTGGGACCTAAATTTATATCTGTATTATTCTAGTGTCTATGTGTTTTATAACCATGGAATTTTTCTTTCCCAAGAAACTACTAAAACTCCTTTTTTTCTGGATGCTGTAAAAGTGCTCTGTAAAATGACAGAAAAGTTACATTATTATTAATTTTCTTTCATTTTTTGATAGTTTTAAATGAGCCCCGCTGACATCATTTTAAAATAATTACCTGCTTGCATTCTACTGCTTTGTAAAACTGTGAAATTAAATCAACTTAACAGATAAAAATAACAAAAATTGAAAGGGTTCAAAAAAGTTCTAAGAGTGAAAAATTTTACTGTTTTATTTCTTTGTAACGTTTCATCTAGGTAATAAAAATGTAGGAGTATAGATAGAGATAAAATATAAATAACATATACAATGTTAAGGACTTCACTACACATTAAATCAAGGATACAAAGAATGAGAATTAATCACTTGTGCAGGTGGATGGTGATCAGGTGTTTTGAGAAGGAGTTACGTTTTTCAAAAATAGAAGATACGTTCATATTCTTAATTTTTGATGGAAATGTGTCATTAGTCCCTCATAAAATTCCTTTGAGCTTTTTTTTTTAGCGATGCATGTCTCTCTGCTCAGCTTCCCCAATTTTTAAAGTCATGACAAGATTATTTTTCTGCAAAGCATAATAGATTCTTTAAATATCTTCTGTGGTAATTCAGGACTGTTGCTTCCTAACAGTTACTTCCATAGCGAGTCTTTGATTTTTTTAATTTTTTAAATTCTATGTAAAGGAAACACTAAAACAAAACTTTATAAAAACAGGAGAATAACAACAGCTAATACTTTGAGTATTGTTATCTTTAAAGTATGTACTCAGTTATAAGATACGGACATAAAAAATTCTCTAAATGACATTAGTGCTAGCCAATGAACTAAGACAAACTAGTAGTATTTTTAATCTTGTATTTTCTGTGTATCTACTCATCTTTTTTCCTTCCCTTTCTTCCTTACCTCTTTGCCACTTTCTAGTTCCTTTGCACTTTTGAAAAATTTCTTCTCATTTCACAATATCTATTACACATTTTGAATCTTATTTATTCTTCCAGTTATTTCTTATTATAGCCATCACTTTCCTGTATTTATCCCAATTCAAATACTTCTGCATTTCCTCCTGAATATTGTGAATATTACATTGTGATGATTCGGAATTCTATGATCTTCTTTCTGAAGAGTGTTGATTTTTGTAGGCGTTTTAGTCATCAACTAATTTGGTTTCAATTGACTTAAACTCTCTTTTGGATGGCAGCTCAAATCTCAGTTCAGAGATTTTATTCTTCTTGGCTAAGAAGTTTAAAATGCATCATTATAAACAATGGATGTTTCCGGAGTCAATTTGAGATAAAAACATAGCTTGTACATTGAATTTACAGGGGGCCAGGGAGATGGCTCAGTAGAATAAGCGCTTGCCTGGCAAGCACAAGGGCTTGAGTTCAATCCCTGGTTCCACCAAAAAAAAAAAAATAATAATAAAATAAAATAAAATCCATTCTCTGCAGCAACCATTAAAAAAAAAAAAAAAGAATTTACGGCTTGCTGTCTGTAACTGCATTTTGGGAAAAATTTTCTCATTTTTTTTTTTAATGTCTTTGGTACAGGATCTACAGGGACTACAGGGTCTTACTACACAGATCGGACTCGTAGTGGTTCTCCTATTTTTAGCTTCCCAAGTGCTGGGATTATAGGCTAGCGCCACCACACCCAGGCTCAATGGCCATCTCAATGTGTCCCCAGGGGCAGGATGAGCACGGCCTACAGCGGGTTGAACCCCGGCCCTTGGGCTCTGCCTAAGCAGGTGCTTTAGTCTGCTGAGTTATCTGGCCAGTCTTTCATCCTCTTTTGACTAGTGTTATAGTTACTCAAAATGAGTATGTTTGGGGGTTTTAATTGGAGATTTAAGCATTGCTTGTGACATAGACTGGGAAACCTTTGGGACGGAAACTAGAAACCTGGGAAATTTCCTTGCTTGCAGGATTGACTTCTGTCCTGAATCATGTGCTTTTTGTCAGACTTCAGTGCTTTCAATGGTTTTTGTTATCCATTGACAATCTTGTGTTTTAACTGTATTATGTCTTTGTATCCATTCTATGGCATAGCAACATAATTCTTGGGTTAAACATAAAAGAAATAAAGCCTAGTTTACCTTAACTCTGGTGCAGTGAATGGCTTATCATGCTGACATATTGGGGGTTAACTTCAAAAGTAACTGGATCAGTGATCTCAAATTATATAATCAGGAAGCTGTATTACTCACACTATATATAAATTCTGGTTCTTCTTTGTACGTTTTATTCTGAAGGATCTTTCCCCATACCATTGCCAGGGTTCCAAGCTTATTTGTTACCAGATTAAGGATTGAGAATAAAAGAAATAGGAGGCCTGATACCTAAAGATTTCAAGTTTTCGAAAGAAAAAAAAATCTATTTTTGAGTAGTCAATTCATCCTTGAACTAATCCCTATGGTTGTAATTGAACAAATTTAAATCATTGTTTGCTCTGGAAAGGGGCTGTGATTCATCTCTGTCTAAGTCCCATGGTGGAAGAGAGAGGCTCCCTGATGGAAAATCTAGGTGAAGACACCATATGAAAGAAAGGACATCAGGTAGGTCAAATAATAGAACCTCTTTGTGGTAAAATAAAGCACATCAAGTTGGAGAAGTGAAACGACAGGTAACAGATGGCAACAAAGTGAGTTCTTGCTTATTGTCAGCTTTTTCCTTAATTCCCATTAATAACATGTCTGTGGCTTCCTCTTGAGCACATTTTCATTCTCTAATTCTTTTCATTGAAGTGCTCATCTCTCTTTCTTTGATCAATGTAAAGAGGGATTTTGTTCTGTTTTATTTTATCAACATGATCAAAATATTTGCTTTATACAGCAACAAAACAGCTAGAGACACGTGTCCTACAAAAGCTCCTCTCCTTCTAAAGGACTGAATAGGAACACCCTTGCTGATAGCAATGATAATGTACTAAGAAATCAAAACAAACTGGTCTCTATGGAAAGAAAAAAAGCAGTGAATACAGGATGCAAACAGGAATATTTTCAAAACCTCATTCTTTTAGGTCACAAGGTAATTTTTCTTCTATATATAATTCATACAATATTTAAAGAGATTGCACAACTGTGCCAGCTTGGGATCAAAATAGGTTCACATTTATTTTAGTTGTGCATTATCAGGGCTCTTACTCCTTAGCTTCCTAGTCACTGGGGAGTCCATTGTTTCACTTGGGTTAAACTTACTGAAATAACATGTATTCATTAGGCATCTGTGCAGTTTTCTTAACATTCAGTGGACACACTTTTAATTCTGTAATTGTTTTCACTTATTTCTAATTATCTCCAAAGAGTATAACACATTAACTGACTTTACTGATATTTGATTATTTTATGTACAGAGAGCCACTTCATTTCTCTAGCCTGGCTTCTTCTTACTGTCTCCTCAGGTCCTCAGCCTCCCACACCTCCCTTCTTCTCTGTATGTCAAAGTCCATCACATGAGAAGCCTAGTGAAACAAGCACAAAAAGAAACAGTGACTTGCTTTGCTTTCTTCTGTAAGAAGCTATCAGTTAAACAGATGATTCCCTTAAGATTTTACACCACAGAAAGTAGGTAAATTTTCTACACTTGCAGATGCTTTCTCTGTAAACAAAGGCAGGATTTGAGACTTGCAATCTGCTATTTTATTTATATTCCCTTCCCATATGTATAATTTCTAGACAGCCATTAAACAAGACCATCTTCTTAAAAGTACCACTGCAGAGAGCAATTGGTCTCTACCATTTTTTTAGATCATTGAAATAATTAAGAGCCAAATTCTGTTTTGAAAGACACATTAAGTCACACCATAAATTCACTTCCCAAAACCCAGACAATCCTAACTCCACAGGCAGAAAAAAACTACACAGGATTGTTGACCAACTTGTCCATTTATCACTATATGCAAATTGGTAGAACTTGGCTAGATGTACATTTATTTGCGCTTTGTGTGTTCCATTTACCTATACATTCACATAGATAAATAATATCTCCATATATATGAAGATATATCTGCCTATATATACCTACATATCTATATATAGCTTTGTACCTAGTGACAAACTTTACAAAGTCTTGCATCAGCAATTTACTCATTTATCCTCAGAGAAGTGTTAATTGCTCCATTACACTAATGGTTTGTGTATAACCCATGCTTGAAATGGGCTTCATTTAAAATTGGCAATGCTAACTTACACCTGCAAAAAGATGAATATTTTTCTCCTAGCTTGGGAATATAGAAGTTTGCTGCTTACCACATGGCATATGCCTCAGAAATTATATTTTTGTTTGCTTGATTATTATTCAAAGCCAGAAGGAAGATTTATGTATTTAAAGAAATTTGCTAGAAAAATTTAGGTGAAAATTATGACTCTCACAGAATAACCACTTTCTGGACAGTGTATCTGTTTAAAGCACTGGTTTGAATATGTAAGAGGAAGAATAAAAGAGAGTACAGAATGATTCTGTTTTTAAATTTATCATTCTGTGATTCATATAGCCCTTCACAACTTGAAAATAAGGAATAGCATAGAAAACATTCAGCTATTTATGATATTTTCATTCCAATACTCAGTTTACTTGAAGATCATAAATTAAGTAATTGAGAGATTTGGAATGTAATCTGATTCTAGTATACAAAGTAAGACAGTTAAATTGTCAAGTCACAGCCATCTCCAATTATCTAAGATAAAGTAGTATTAAATGATATGGAGTGTTCAGGCCCATACTATCAGTTTCAATGTGACATTATAGTTTGAGTGTGTTACTGATAGGCATATGTTTTGAAAATAACACCCATTATGAGTTATTGAGAGAGTGGAAATTCAACCCAACTATGGTATTAAGATATATGATCTTTGCATAAACAAGACTAAATAAAAATATGAAGGTAGAAGCCCCATGACTAAATACTGTGGCTTTATAAGAAGAGGCAAAAAATCAACAAGAAAACATGTACATTTATGTCTACTGCCATGTGGTATGCTGAACCACTTTATGACTCTACCAGCAAGAAGACCATATACATATGGGGACCCTGAAACCTCAAGAACTGTAAGCTTAAAAAGGATTCCTTTATGAAATCACCCCACCTATAGTATTTCACATAGTAATGCTAAAATAATCTATAAACACTCTACTAACAAGGTCATCTTAAAGCTCTCCACTAGAATATGAGCTCTGTGAGTCAAAGGTACTGTTATGGCTTGTGTATAGGTGGCCCCCCAGAGCCTCATACAGTCATTGGGGCAACTTCTAGAGTTTGTGATTAATTCATGATCTAGTCCTGGGATTATGGGCAAGTGCTGCTGGGATTACAGGTGTCAATGTTATACCCATGGAAGCCTGAATGCAATATAAGGAAGGGAGAGAGGCTTGCTCTGTCTCTGCTCATCCATTGCTGCTGCTGCTGCTGCTGCTGCTCCTGCCTTTTTGTTCTTGCTGTTTTGCTGCTTTCCACCATCATGAATGGCTGCCCTCTGCCTTGGATCCAGCTGATTATGGACTGAAACTTCCACCATTGTGAGCTAAATCAACCTTTCTGTCCTTAATTTTGCATGTTGAGTATTTTGTGCCATAAACAAGAGAAAAGTAATCGAGACAGGTTCCAACTTCCTTGTTGGGTTCCATGATATTTTGAACAATATCATGCTGAACAAATATCTGTTTGAGAAGTGAGCTAAAAAGAAAGTCCTACTATTTTTCTAGAAATTACAAGTGTTTGTGTGTGAGAAACACAGAGATAATGACTATATTCTAAGAGTACTAAATGCTGTTTTTATCTTAGATTTCTGCAAAATTTGATATTTTTATAAGAATTATTGATTTGATATCTTAGAATGACAAATTCTGATGTAATTTCTTCATTGAGCACTTAGTTTCCTTGATTTTTATCTGCATAGCATTTATTGAACATTTGCTGTGTCTGCAGGAACCCTGGCAGAGATGGGGAACAGGCACATGTATTTATCTCAAGTTTTCATAGTATGATAAATAAACATCTGAAATTGAGTACAATAGCAATTTTAATGCATTCTCTAAGGAAATAAAAAAAACATGCTAATAATCATTACCAGTGGATTGAGTTTTTCTCACAATAATGAATAATTTTCCCCCCTCAGGTCCATAAATAATCAACAAAATAATAAGTGAAACAGAAGAAATGTCTTAATCTTAATTTTATCTGTATTTTTTTTTCCTGTGGGCTTCTCAGCCTGCTCTGGGGCTGGTCTGGCATGGCATGTGGTGCTGGGAATCAAACCATGGTATGTAGGTTTGCCTCAGCTTGTCTAAGCAGGCGCTTCAGACCTCTGAGCTGTCTCATAGGTCCTCATCTTTATCTTTCCAATAATATAATCAAACATTCAGTATTTCTGTAGACATAAACATAGAGACAATGCTTATTTTTGTACATAAAATCAATTTGCACAATTAATAAAATCAAAGAATTTAGGAAAAGTTACCAAGTTGTACTTATTATTTCTAATGGAGAAGACTGCAAGATAGCAGAAATTGAAAAAAAAAAAATAGCTGCGTCTTTTTCCATAAAGTTGGCTAGCTAAAGACCGAAACTCAAAAGTTTCTATGTTATGTGGGTCCGAATGAAGAAAAATGATGCACAAATCATAAATTAATGCCTGGAAACAGCCTGTGAACTTGGGCCAGCAACAGCTAATTTGCAACCATGGGGGCTTCCTGAAAATGACAATTTCAGTCGTCACGGAGAGGCAAGTAGAGCCGTTCAAGAGGATGGAGAGCCATGGCGTCTGCCAATGGAAGTTGGCAGGGTACTGTCAGCCCATGGAGTGCCAGAACTCATCAGAATATTTCATGTTATGAGCACAGACGCTGTCTCTAGAAGCCATGAAAAGGCAATGTGGATGCAGACGGCAGAGAACAGCATGTCAGGCTAGTAGTGATGCATACGCTTATGACAGTTGTGGCAACTGGAAAATGTGACAAGAAGGGAGCGGATATATAATGTAAAAGCTAAGAGGCCAAAGGCGAAAGTGAGTCTAATCTTTAGGGCTATTTTTCTAACTACAAAAGTATCATGTGTTCAATAGGCAAAGAGCTACAGCATGTAAGTTTAGAAAGCACAGGACATCACAAAGGAAGCAAAAGTAAAGGTACCATCCTAACTCCAAAATAATGCTATTATAAGTTCATTGTAAGATTTTCCTAGTACTTTTCTTAAGAATTTAAGCAAAAGTACTGTTTTAAAAGGTATCAAGTTATATTGGTCTAATACATGATAATGAAACTAATATTAATTTATTGCATATTACAAAAATACTAATTGTGATAACTAGTTATAGTAATTGCAGAAAACTAAAAAAGTTTTATGAAGACTTTTAAGTATAATATTTTCTGGATAACAGTAAATGTATATTTTGAGAAGTTAGCAATCTCAGTATATTGGTAAGAAATAAGACTATAAATTAGTTCTAATTTAATTGCATTACAATGAACTTCTCTTCTTCAGAATACTTATGAAAGTGTGTGATCTACCATGAGGAAACCTTTCAGTTGTTTAGAGGACTTACTGAATCTTCTGCATGGCATTTGTATGGAATAATACACAAGCAGACAATTGGAATCAAAAGTGATCACAGGATGAATGAGCTTCTCTATTAATGGCTTCACAGAACTTCTCCACTTGAATACAGCTTCACTTTTCACCTTAACATTGAAGTCAAAATTTTTCCTGTTGAAATTGTGGGTCTTCCACTGACCCTTCAACTCTCCTTTCCTAAACCCAACATAGTTAATGATACTATCTCTAAGGAAGGATGAAGGCAGGATAGAGAAAAAGTAAGAGAAAGAAACTCTTAGAATTTGCAGAGACAGGACAAGGTTCTGCAGCATAGGAGGGGAATCTGGATGGAAGCTGATCTTCCTACAAATTGTATTCTTGATTTCAGAACACCATGGAAGAAAGATCAAAGCAAAATGAATTTTCCACTTTCTCCCATAAAATTGTTTTAGTGTGTAGTTGAGAAAACGGGGCAGTTATGAGGTACAAAGGTAAGATAGGCATGAAATAGGAAGAATTCTGAAGCCTGGGAACCTTTGAAGATACCACATTGAAAACATATCTTCTGCTTTTCTAGAACAGCCAACTCTAGTTAAAGAGAAGAATAGCCTCAAGCCTACCAACCTGCCACCATTACTCTTAATGGCACATGACCCTCCTTGACCTCAGTAGGATAGACTAAATTAGACTTTTCTTCCATCCAATAGAAGAGGATACCTCGTAATCTGAGATACCTCACACTCATGCATATTCAACCTGGAGATGGTGGAAAGTTTTTGTATCCTGTAAGGTGACGCTTGACCAATGAGGTTTAAGATATAATGAATAAATACTCTAATTTTTGCTCCCTTAAGTATCTTATTGTGAAGTACATGATTTATGGCTTCTTAGAAGTTCAAGTCATCACAACTTCATTTGTTCACTGTTTTTATTAATCAACAGAGAACTTCAGCTTCGGCTTTCCCTCCATCTCCACATCACTCTTTCCTGTTCTCTAGTCTGCTTTTTGCCTTTATTTCCCAAATAAATTATCCATTAACAAGTGTATGAGGATATCTCTGTGTAGGAAGTGGAAAACCATGGCATCTACTTAAGAAAACAAGTACAACTCTTACTTCACCCATGCTGCCACAAAATGACATAAACTAGGCTTTTCCTTGCTTTCTTGTTAGAGACATAATACCCAACACCCCAAAAAAGGAGAGAGTTATTTTGGTACACATTTTGTACAGATTTTAATAGATAGCATGCCCCAAAGTGGAATGACCTCATAAAGGGGCATAGAAAAAGGGGATGGCAGAGGAAAGTTGCTCATGACAAGGAGAATGGAAAGAAAAGAGACCAAAGAAGGCAGGAGGGAGACACATCCTTCACCTGCCACAGCCCCAGTGATCTACATACTCTTACAGTACTGAACTCCCAACATCACATTTTTTTGTTTATTTTGCCTGCTTTATAGAGATCTTCACCCTTGTTGAATAATCTATATAGTTTCCAAGATATTTCTTTTGCTTTTTCTTTTATTTTAATTTTTTCCATAATTTTATTGAGAAACAAATAGCAATGCGACAGTTTCAAACCAAATTGGTAAGACAGTTTCAATAATTAACATATTGCATACATTCTTCCTAGTGCTTAATTGCTGAACAAGATGCAGACATGATATCCTATTTACAAAAACTATTAGAACAAATCCCTCTATTCATTAAGAGACTGTAACTATACATCTATCCTAACCATTTTGAATACACAGATACAAAATAGACATTCATTTGTACCCCTTTTTTTGTTAAGTTCCATCATTTAAATATTATAGGTGTGTAAACTCAGCAAAATATTCTAAATGAGTTCAGTAGTCCATAATAGTATTGGGTCTTCC
>NW_004524756.1:3281310-3293419 GCF_000260255.1 Octodon degus | reverse complement strand
GATCCTGTACATCAGATAGTAGAAGCTTTGTCAGTGTCAGCCATGTGGATGAGTCATGGCCATTGCTTGGCCAATGTGCTCTCTGTGAAAGCCTGAAAGAATGTTTTCTCTCCATGTGACTCTCCTTAGGCCCACTCTACATCATCGATCACTTTCCTCTTTGGCCCCATAATCTCCTTGATCAGAAAATTTGGGACATTACCGACCAAGTTATGCGATGTTACAGTACAAGTTCTCAAATGTCTTGCGTCTTAATTGACCTTGGAAGGCTAGGACCAAAATGTGGCCCTCCTTTTCCTCTAATTTTGGTCTGCAAACTTAGGTTGATAACCCTGAAGAAGAGAAGCTTATTGTTATTACCATACAACCTAGGCTGTTAAGCTTAACCTCACTATCTGTCTGAATATCAAACATCTTAGAAATAGCATGGAACAGGTATTTTTCATCAAGTATTGATATGTTGAACTTTAAGTCCCTACAGAATATGAGGAAAAAAACATTTAAAACTTAGAATATATTTTAAAAATAGGCGTTAAGAATTATATAATTCTTATGTTTACACATAAGTCAAAAAATCTCACCATATACAACCTTGAAGCAGGACAGTCCCACAACATTCCTTTTCTTGTCTCTTGCCTTCATTCACCACCCGCTTCTTTTTGAACAATCATCTACCTGAGAGACAGCATGGCAGGAACTGGCATGTCATGACAAGCAGCCCATATTCAGAAGACCAGAATGACAGGCACTCCAAGCATGAACCTACTATTACAGATTACCATGTTCAGTACACTTGCTTAGTTCACAGATGTCAGTTTATATAGTTAGTCAGGGCGAGAATCTTTCCAATTAACTGCTAGATTAAAAAATCTTCTGTAGATTCTCAGGATCATTGCCTTGCCTATCTTCTACGTATAACTGCATGTCTTGACCTTGTCATGTTTCCTAGCTCTTCTCCTTTCCCTCTCTTAATTAGTTAGTCCTCAAGTTCCTTCTTTCCTTTTACTTGTATTATACCTTTCTATTTGTAATTCTTCTTTGAGTTCTTATACTAGAGAAACTATACGATATTTACACATGTGTGTCTGGTATACTTCACTTATGAGTATATCTTCAACATCACATTTAGCTGTAAACTCATCAGTGGACACTAAGTATCACAGCCCTATGATCCAATCACCTACTAAAATCCCCATCTATAAGTGCTTGTGGCTTCAGAGGGTGATTAAGGTAGAAGCCTCACCACTGGATGACTTATAATCAACAGATATCTAGTCCTTACAGTTTCAGAGGTTAGTGAGCCCAAGATCAAGCACCCAGTGAGGGCATTCTCCCACTACAACCATACTTCACTTATGAGTATATCTTCAACATCACATTTAGCTGTAAACTCATCAGTGGACACTAAGTATCACAGCCCTATGATCCAATCACCTACTAAAATCCCCATCTATAAGTGCTTGTGGCTTCAGAGGGTGATTAAGGTAGAAGCCTCACCACTGGATGACTTATAATCAACAGATATCTAGTCCTTACAGTTTCAGAGGTTAGTGAGCCCAAGATCAAGCACCCAGTGAGGGCATTCTCCCACTACAACTTCACATGTAAAAAGGATTAGACACCCTTGAGGGCTCTTGCATGTCACTAATACCATTCATGGGGGCTTCAACCTCATATACTTAACACTTCCTCAAGGCTTCTACTCCTAAGACCTTGAGGCGACTCTACATGTGAACAACAGAGAGACTTAAGCAATGAGATCATAGTATCTGTGAAGCTAATGCTTCTGTGGGAATATTTGAAATGTTTATATTAGCAAAGCATAGTCACCTTTTGACACAGTAACAAATGAGAAGTACACCTGAAATTTCAAAGACTGCCCAATCCCCAAACACAGACTTTTCACTGTAAAATGGAAACTAATAATTTACAATGCTGTAGTTAACATTGTATTATTAATAACTATTAGGGTTTGTTTAAACAGAAACATTTATCTCCTTAAATATATTATTTTTGTTAAGATAGGCAATAACGCTAAAGAAACGTAATGCCATGGTGTGCTATGAAATAATTTAGTCTGAGATGTTGAGGTTCAAAATAAAGAAATTGGCTCAAGAGCCATAAGGGGTGTGAGGGACACTAAAAGGAAAAACAAATTCTATGTAATTAATAAAAGTGATGAAAAGTACAAAAAGCAGCACATAGGACATTTATACCCTTAAATTCTAAAATCTTGCTTTCTATCTCAAAATTCAAATTAAAGACTTCAAAGAAAATGAACTAGAAATTAAAAATTAATTGTTCTAACAACTTCAGTGCCAAGTTTGTCCGCTGTCTTGTTTCTGCAGAATAGTTGCTGGCATTTATTTAGGTCTTTTATGGAGATGAGATTTCTCTAAGTCAATAGACATTTGGATTTCAAATGAATTAATATTAGACAATGATATTTTTAAATGTCAGCATTATTTATGATGCCATTTTCTTCTATTCAAGAGTTTCCTTTAAGCAGCATTTTTGTATTGATAGAAAAAGATACTAATAGTTATTGATATTTTGCTGTAGGAAATGTAAAATTTCTTAAACTGTTCTGGAGTCCTTTAAAATATTAAATCCTTCTGGAATCCACCAGGAGGTAACAGAATGGGCCATGGTTTTCCTACCTCATTCCAACAATAATAGCTCTCTTTTAGCAGGGTACTCTGGTACCATTGTGAAATGTCATTCATAGAAGCTCATTTTGTTTGAAAATCTCATTCATACAAATGCAATTTTATTAAATTGAGAAATTAAAAAAATTATAGCAATGATGTTGATGGAAAACTCCAGGGTCTATAGGAAAATGCCCTGCACTGAGGGGTTTTGGAAGGCAACATAATGCTAGCAGGATAATGTGAACCAGTTCCAAATGAGCCCAGAGTCAGGTTTGAGTTCCACTTACATACAGTTTGTAAGTGAGAAATACAAAGCTAATAGCAGGTCATTACATGAATGGCTGCATGAAATACAAGAATTATGTCGTATGTTATCAGGCAGAGTTGTTTTGGTCAGGTTTACTTACAAGAAAATTGTTTAAAATTAGGCAGGAACATTCTGGAAGGAAGGGGATCTGAACAGAGCAGGTAGGGTTGGAAGTGTGCTTGGCTGGGCCAGTGTGTTCTCACACAAAGTAGAGAGTCCTTGAAGAAAGCTACATGTGGATGTACTTTAAGTGAAAAACAGGCGCTGCTGCTGGACGTGGTCAGGCTGACCTGGCTGGGCATGCGGAAGAAGCAGTGGGACGTGGACAGCCAAGGTTAGCTGAGCCCGGCAGTCTCACAGTGTGGCAGGCAGCAGGAGAATAGTTGCAGGCCATTAACTGGTTTCTAACTTCCACTATAAAATGTCTACATAGGTTTGCTGTTCTGATTTTGCCCTTACAATATCAACTGGAAAAATTAATACATTCAAATTAAAAAATAATTCAGACTAAACTATAAATCTGGATTTGCCCATGTTTTGGAATGTCACCAAGATTTGCAAAGTGACAGAACTTAAGGAGATTACATATATATTCAATGGTAAATGAATAAGCACAATCTAATAACAATTAAGATATGCTATAAATATATTTGCAAAATAAGTAAAAAGGGTGTTTCATTGTGTTAATCACTAGGATTTGAACAAATTTCTTGAACGATATTTAATAAGCTTCTGCCTTCTGTCAGAAAATTTCAGACGAAAAGACTATATTGATTTTTAAAAACTCCCCTTTAATATATATTGTAGTGCAAGAAAGGATACATTAAGAATCAGCACAACTTAAAATAGTTACATCTTAGAAGCAGTCTATATGACCATCAGTAGATGAAGGGATAGAGAGGTATGGTATTTGCACAAAATTGAGGACTGTTCTGCCACAAAGAAAGCTAAATCCGTATTGTTTATATGAAAATAGATGCACCTCAAGACCATAATGTTAAGTGAAATAAATCAGATAGAAGGCTAAGTATCACATGATTTGTCTTTTATGAGAAGCTTAAATTATAAATAAAATCCACAACAAAAAGAGATAATAGAAAGTAGAGAACTAAATCTTTCTCAGATGGGAAAGAGATCAAGAGATGGAAGAGGAGGGTGTGGGTTTTTTTGTTTGTTTGTTTGTTTTTTTGTTTTTTGGGGGGTTTTTTGTTTGTTTTTTGCAGAACCGGGGATTGAACTCAGGCCCTTGTACTTGCTAGGGAAGCGCTTATTCCACTGAGCCATCTCCCTTGCCAGAAGAGGAGGGTGTGAATGACAGGGAAGGAATAAAAAAAGAGCTGAGATGTGTTATGTTCTCATACCAGCTCTGCAAAAGAATGGAAGCAGTATGTGCTGCAAACATGCACTAATTAAAAAAAATCAACGCTAAAAGTTACTTAGAGAAGAATAAAGGAACTAAGAAATTGTACGCTGGTGCAATGTCTTAGCTTCCTATGAGTTTCCACCAAAACGGGCTTAAAACAATGCAGATTTATGTTCTTGAAGTTTTGGAGAAGAAAAACCTGACACAAGATGCTAAGGAATTGCTGTTTTCTTATGTTTAGTTTATAGCCACATATAGCCCTCCATTCACAACAGGGTCCTCACATTACTGTGGTCTCATTTTTTTATCTTCATAACTCTTTACTTTCTGTATTGTACTATCCCTTCCCTCTTGTAAGTACACAGGTGAGGCCATTTAGGACCCTGTCTCAGAAATAATCCAACACAACCACATTATCCAAAATCCTTAATCACATCTGCAAAATTCCTTTTTCTACATAAGGTAACTTTGACAGATAGCTATTTCTAGGAGCCATTCTCCAGCCCACTGGTGGTGATTAATAAAAAAGAAAAAAAAAAAAAAACACGGAGGGAAAGAGATTCTGTGAATATCCTTGAAGCACCATTGCTAACTATTTTTAAGTGCATAGGACCCCACATAACAATTGACACAAGTCTTGCAATATGAAGGAGTTTGCTATGTGAGTATCCAGGGCAGAGTGCTATAAGCAGGACGAACAGCCATTTACATGGTTCAAGGGAGAGGCAAGGTCACTACAGCTAGAGTTAAATCAAAGAAAAGAGGTGAAAGGTAAGACAAAGGCATGAGTGGTTGTGTGAGAGTTTGCAGTGAAGTCACCAATGAAATAGGGAATGATTTCAGTTTAGGTGACAGAGAAGTGACATCACTTACCACAGTGCCACTCTCTCTACTCTGTTGGAAATAAGCAAGGGTGAAAAGAAGGGCACCTGTTGGAAAGATATTGAAGAATATGAGAGAGACCACAGCTAGACCAGAGGGGAACTGTGAACAGAGCAAGAAATTCACAGTGCGATTGAAGATAGTAGCACTCAACTTGCTGACAGAATGGAAACAGAATAAGACAGAAACTGAGGGGGAAAGGCCCCAGAGTTTTGAGCTGAGTACTAAGAGAGAAAGGTGATGTGAGGATAATTTTAAAAAGAAAAGTCAGGAATTCATGTTGGGTTGTGTTAGTCTGAAGTTTCTAATAGACATCCAGGCCTAAATAGAGCTAGTGCTTCAGAAGGCTAGAGGTAAGCTGAGTTCTCACTTGGGAACCAGGTTTTCAGCGAAATCCTGGTGGGGGGATAAGGAGTTTTGCAAGTAATGGTCTGTGAATTTCAGAAGACATGCTGACTAGATTTCACGGTTTGGGGAGGAAGTTAATAATAAGAGGGCAAGCCAGATGTGCCAATAAAGTCCAGGAGATGGGGCATTACCTGGCAGCTCGTCACCCCATAGGAGAAAACATGATTTATTCAAAACATGTGTTGAAGAGGGTTATGTAGGGTGATCATTCACATACACATTCACGAGTATAAAGGGTACTGGTGGTCATTCCTGAAAGATAAAATGACCTTAAATGACAAGGTGCGATTCTGCATGCCTTTGCTCCTTGACTCTGAATGATGGTGAAGAGCTTTAGAGGATGGGTTTTAGTCTCAAAAGGCAAGGTTCTCGGTTAATCTCTATGGATGGTGGGGTGCACACATTGGAAGGTTTCCCTTTGATCTGTGCTATTTAAACTGAGGATGGGCTGAGCAGACAGTTCAGAGGCATAAGCACCTAGATGGCAAACACATGGTCCCAAGTTCAATCTCTGACCTGCATGCTGTCTCTCTTAGCCCTGTATCCCTGGGTGCGTCATGCCAGCCCAAAACTGGACATGGTGGTGCACACCTGCAATCCCATTACTCAGAAGGATGAGACAGGAGGATCACTACAAGTTTGAGACCACCCGATAGCCTTGAAAATGAGCACAATGCCAGCCCAAACTGCATGGGAAAACCCCGTCTTAAATAAATAAATAAATAAATAAATAAATAAATAAACAAACAAAGTGGGGAAACTGGAGAGGTCTGGCTTTAAACCTTGTGCACATCACTGTGTGCTAACCTCTCTTCTGCAGTGCTGCCTGGGGAAAGTGTGACCGCATTCTACCAGTAGCTGAAGGAACTAAGAAGCTCTAGGAATGGGTGAATTCTGAATAACTGTCTTTATACAGTGCAGATCTCAAGGAAATTGGGCCTTACTTCCACAGTATAGGTTCAGAGGAAATGAATTTTCTTGGTGCATGTTCAGCTATCCTTAACTCTGAGAGCTTAATGTGGTAAAACTCTTTTATAACCCACTTCATTGGAACAGTAGCCACAGAATATGTGCTTAGTTCTTCATTCTAATGGCTGCATGTCTTATTTCTAGGTGTGTCTTATTTCATTCCGTTACATACTTCTCCAAATCATTTCATTTTCACCATAATCCATATATTTCTAGCAATTTTATTTCACCCTTCATATTTCTGATCATTTCAAAGCATAAAGGATTTGCAGTCAACGGCAGTGCTCCAATGCATGGTTTAGCCAAATATACCAATTCTATCTATTTTGTCTTCCACTTGCCTTATTCAGAGTGTACTGATCCTATTTTATACCAATCTTTTAAATTTGAACTCAAGAGCAGCTCCCTTTGTGTGAATCTGTGTTTGGAGATGGAGAGAACTTTTTGAACCTATGAAGCACTGGTTGCTTCATTTTGTTCCCTTGTGAGACCCACAGGGAATCTGAGATGAGGAGCTGCCCCTGAGGAAGTATGCACTTTTTCTACAGGTATCTCACGGAGGTCCCTGCTCTTGGTCCCACTATTTCCATGCTGTTAGTTTGCATGTTTAGGCTTCCCTTTGTACATTCAGAATACAGATGTGAATTGCAATCAATCCCGCTTTTCAGTTACCAATTTCTCCAGCCACAAGTGGACACTGCACAGCTTTCCTCTGTTGTCTTGAGCCAAGGAAAAGGCTTCCCTGGTTCTTTATTCACTGCTCACTGTGTGGAACTTCTCACAGTGCACAGGGTCCATCCAGGAATTGCAGTCCCCACAAGTCACTTCTTGATTCCTATGGCAAAGTCTACAGCTCGTGCAGAACCGTCAGAGCTCTTGCCCTTCCCAGGAAGGCCACCATCAGGGCCTACGTCCCTGTGGACCTCTGCACTGCCTTCTCTGCACATGACCTCTGTTATGGTTTGTGTGTAGTTGTCCCCACAAAACCTCATGCAGTCAATGGGGTGCAGTTCTAGAGTTTGTGATTAATTCAAGATCGAAAACTGAGTTTATGGCTATAAGTGCTGCTGGGTTTATGAGTGTTACTCCCAGTCTGGGACAGATACCTGAAAGCAATATAAGGAGAAAAGAGACTTGCCTCTGTCCCTGCTGCCACTGCTCCTCACTTTTGCTTTTGTTGTGTTGCTGTTTTCTGCCACCATGAACTGCTGCCCTCTGCCATGTGCCAGTTTGCCTTGGAGCCAGCTGAGTATGGACTGAAACCTCCACTAACTGTGAGCTGAATAAATCTTTCTTTCCTCAATTTTGTATGTTGAGAATTTTGTCCAAGCAATGAGAGGAAATTAATGAAGACAACCTCCATTTTCATTTTAGGTCCTGGGAAGCTCATTCATATATTCAGATGCACATTTAACTGTTTTTGCAACATTGGAAAACACATGTGTGTATTTTTACTGAGAAGCTGAAACGTGGCTCAGTCTATTACCATAATATAACTGGAATTTCCCCAAACTTCATCTTTCACTTTTAATTTTATTTCCTTTCTTGAATGTGGCTGGAAAAGAATTATTTGTTTAAATGTATTAAACATAATATAAAGCCTGCCTCCCAGACTTTGTGAATTTTTTTTACTTACTTTGGCTTCCCTTGACTTTTATTAACATTTTTCAATGAGTTCCAAATCTGTGCAACATGATTCCATGTGTAAGAGCTTTCAAGATAGTATTTTTGAACAATGTAAATATTTCCACTGTGGGAAACACCACCATAATAAGCTTATTATTTGATAATTATCCGAACGCTCAGTAAATCCCTACATGAAACCTAATTAGACCTTTTAAGTTCCCAACAAACATGCATTTTTAGCAATTAATTAAATTTCTTAAGAAATGGGCCATTATTTAAAACTACTCAGAATCATAAAAATGTTAAGTCAAAGAACCTCTTATGGGGAAATTATTGTATTATTAAGGATAAAGACAAAATATTTAGTCGGTTTTCCTTAATTATATCAATTGAATTCGCTAATTACACTAATACCAGTGGCTTGGGTCAAAACAGCTGTGATGCAAGACAGCATTAAATCTTACTATAAGTGCTACTGGGATTGTGAGTGCTACACTCAGTCTGGGGCAGATACCTGAAAACAATATAAGAAAAGAGGCTTGCTCTGTCCCTGCTGCCACTGCTCCTCCCTTTTGCTCTTGCTGTGTTGCTGTTTTCTGCCACCACGAACTGCTGCTCTCTGCCATGTGCCAGTCTGCCTTGGAGCCAGCCAAGTATGGACTGAAACCTCCACTAACTGTGAACTAAATAAATCTTTTCTTCCTTCATTTTGTGTGTTGAGAATTGTGTATCAAAATGGGAAATATATAAAGCCTTCCTCACAAAGACAATTATCTGTGCAATGATCACAAGAATGATCTTTGGGTATGTTTTCTAATTCCCATTAATTATTAATTTGCTCAAGTCATATTTACTTGTAAAAAGGCAAAGTACGTTTAAAATTTTACCCTGGCACATGCAGTGGATTCCAATATCATTAACACAGCTTCTGTATTTTAAGCTCTGTATCAAATTGCGTAAACTGAACCTTACATTAGTTTCTAAAAGCAATTCTCTGGATATGAAGGCCATTGTCATAAAGCAGTATTACAAAGTAGAAAGGAAGACAACACTGAAAACCAGAACAGATGAGAGAAAAGGCACAAAATTAAAGAAAATATATTAAATTCTCATTCTATATAAAGATGTCTTGGTCCATGATGAACTGGACAAAGGATAGTTATCTTGAAAGATTATGTTAGCACCATGGTTTGGGTCTAGATGTCCCCCCAAAGCCTCATGAGGTCATAGATGGGGCTTTTTTCAGAGGTGGCTTAATCCATAGTGTGCGATGCTGGGATTATAAGGCTCAAGATTATTAAATCAGACCACTGACTGACTTGGCACTGCCCTAACCTCAGTAGCCAGGATAAGATATAAGGGACAGAAAGAGGTTTCTCTTTCTTTGCTGTCTTCTGTACTCAAAGATTGCTGTTCTCCTCTGTAACGCCCCACTGCCATGTACCATGCTGCCTTGGAGCTAGCCAGCTATGGTCTAAAACACATGATGCCTAAACTATATGTAACTGTGAACTAAATAAACCTTTACCCCTTTAAGCTTGGGTGTCAGATATTTTGTCTCAGCATGAAGAGAAAAGTAGCTATAATACTCACCTAGGTGGTGTTCTTAGCTTGTGTCCATACACTGTGATATTTGTACAATGAGAAAAACTGCCTAAGGATGCATTTCTTAAAACATGTTTCCATTTGAATTAATTGTGTTATTATACCTTCAGACTTATTTGAATATGACATACATTTGACAAATATACTATAATTTAAAGCATAGAATACATGACAAAGAAATGTATAATCACTAAGGAAAGCTTTCCAATTTGAGAGTAAGTTTGGTATATGTAAATCTCTTTAAGAGGGCCACATGCCTCAATTATTATATAAGTTAAAATAACCACATGGTATAATCATACAATTATCACATGACTGCTATAAAAATTATAGTAATTGTAATCAATTAGATATTGTAATGGGTAACAAAGGGGAGTCATTCCCTTTAGTGTATCAAGAACTGAGTTTAATGCTAGAACAACTGTGGGAGAAGATTCCATTTTTTTAATATAGTGCGCCTAAAATGAAACACCACTTCTTAGGACTTTACATACTTATGATCATTCTTTTAAAATTATAAATATAAAGCAAACTTATTTGGAATATACATTTTTCATCACCATATATAAGCCATTTAGAGAATGCTTTGTTAGTTGCTTCATTAGTAGCAACAACCTTTGTCTATCTAGGTTTCTTTGGCTGATTTATCTCCCAAAGTGTATTCATTATGCACGGTTTCAAAAAAGTTCATGAATAGCAACATTTGTAAAATTTGCATAGATATTGGACTTGTGTTGGCCTTCGCCTTGATATGTGGTGTGGGAGGCGTATATGTTTTCACTGAAAGAGCAATTGACTCAACCCAGATGAGCAGAACAGGAAGTAAGACATCTGCTTTACTTCCAGTCTTGGGTTATTTTGGGTTGGACTGTTGCTTATAAAACTGATTTCTATGATGAACAACTTTCCAGAGCTGTGCTGGCTAGTATATATGGCTGGTTAAATTAGCATTAATTAAATTTTAATAATCCCAAAAATTTGACTCCATAACAACAGTCACAGTTTTGGGTGCTCAACACTCAGGTATGGATGAAGGCTAACATACTAAGCAGAGTTGAGACACAGCATTTCCGACACAACGGAAAGATTCAATAGAGAGCACTGCTCTAAAGTGTCTGGCTGTACTGAAAGACATCCCACAGGCCCAGACTCTGAAGTTGACCCAAGGTTGTAGATTTTGCTTTTGCAAAGCTTCGACCCTCTAACTTTGTGTAGGCACCACTTAAATCCCTATAATGAAGTGAGGATCTGTCTTTGAGTTACATACACACTATCTACACAGTAATTTTCTTAGTTCTTCAGTTGTTCTCCTAATCTATAATTCATTTATTCACTACTGAATTATTCACCAGACACTTCCACTTTAGATTCAAGGCACTGAGGAGAAAAAAGCAAATTGCTGGGGAATTTCAAGATAATGAGGATAGAGAAGGTACCACCTTACACTAACCTACAACTATGCAGGATATATTTAAAATTTGCAAGTTCATAGAAGATAAATGTCATTCAAGTCCAAGATTTCTTCAATTATAAAATTGTAGTACATTTGTTCATAATCATCACTTATATGGATCCTATATCTTCTGATTTATTTAATAATATAATTTGAAATTGTACTTAACATTTACAGTTTTATGTGCCCACAAAATATATTTTAAACTCGAGGTCATTAAATTTTAGTATACATGTCTGTCAAAGTCAATAATATATCCCTCCAGACAAACAAAAGAGCACATATTGTGCTATATTGAGCAAAAATGTTTTTCAACTCAATTTAAGAGAACTGCAATATAAAAGCAAATATATTTTCACCCGCCGATGTACATTACAACTGAATTCCCACAAAGCTAAACAAGTTGAATGAAAATAAAACTTTTAGATTACTCATTTATTTGGCACACTACAATCCAAAGAAAAACATTTTAACCATTCTTTTTGCTTAAACTTTCTGAAGCTAAAATTTTCATGAAAACACCCTTTACCGTCCTGAAAAAAAAATGAGAATAAACCAAACACTGTCATTTTTATTAATTTCATATACTCACCACATGGAAAGTTTGGGGTTATGCATGCTTAATACACATCATCTTTCTTTTTTTTTCAAAATTTTATTGATAAACAGATAGCAATGAGACAGTTTCAAATCAAATCGGAAGTACAGTTTCAACAAATAATACATTGCATATATTCTTCTTAGTGGTTAATTGCTGTACAAGATGCACACTTGTGATCCTATTTACAAACACCATTAGAACAAATCATTCTATTCATTAAGAGAATGCAACTATATATCTATCC
>NW_004524756.1:3279886-3281120 GCF_000260255.1 Octodon degus | reverse complement strand
CTATATTTCGTCTTCATACTTTTCTACTGGATGGTTAAGACCAAGGTAAAGCAGGACCTATGCAACAAGAGTTGTAGCTTTTTGGTCTGAGAAGGTCAGGGAAATGCCCTCAGGATTTATCCTGAGATCCTGTACCTCAGATTGTAGAACCTTTGTCAGTGCAGTCATGTGGATGAGTCACGGCCATTGCTTGACCAATTGCACACCATCTTTCACTCGGAATGATCTTCCCAAAGGACATAACCAAGTATGTTTATGGCTTAGCCACAAATGTCAATGGAATTTAGAAAGGAGAAAATAAGAGTTGAATCTCTTTCTTTCTTTCTTTCTTTCTTTCTTTCTTTCTTTCTTTCTTTCTTTCTTTCTTTCTTTTCTTTCTTCCTGTCTTCCTTCCTTCCTTCCTTCCTTCCTTCCTTCCTTCCTTCCTTCCTTTCTTTTTAATGTATTTGGTACAGGTCTCACTATGTACCTCAGATTCCTAGTGATCTCATTTTCAGCCACCCCCAGTGCTGGAATTGCAGGTGTGCACCAACACATCTGATCTCGGTGGCCAGCTCAACATGCCTGGGGGCGGGGCCGGCGCTGCATGTGGTACCAGGGATCTACCTCCATTCCCATGTTTGCCTAAGCAGGCACTTAATCCGCAGAGCTGTCTTGCCTGCTCTAGAGTTGAATCTTTGACCTGGTTAAAGAGAAACCTTTAAAAAGAAGACAATTAAAAGTGATATTTCATGATAGAGCAATGAACCTGATGTTTCAGAAAATAAATTTCAAATAATAATGAAAAGAAATAAACATTCTCCTCTTTCTCTCTCTGCCTATCATCTTTTCTCTCTTTCTAGCCTGTTTTTCAGAATCAGAAACAAAAGGAGAAATGGCCAAGATTGGCTCAATCACTCCAGAGCATTTTGTGTATCCCCAAATGGGCATAACTAGCTGCACCATGAATAAAAGAAATTAGAGTTGGGGCCAGGGAGATGGCTCAGTGGAATAAGCACTTCCCTGGCAAGCGCAAGGGCCTGAGTTCAATTCCTGGTTCCATAAAAAAGAAAAGAAAAGAAATTAGAGATAAAAATAGTAAATAAAAATGCTACTCACAGAAGTGGTGCTTCCCACTGGACAGTAGGCTACCACTGACAGTTATTCTCAGTGAAAGAGCACAACCACACAGAACTTGGACATGTGGGAAAATGATTGTGTTACGCATTTATTTTTATTTATTTTTATTTTTTTT
>NW_004524756.1:3273976-3279786 GCF_000260255.1 Octodon degus | reverse complement strand
TTTTATTTATTTTTATTTTTTTTAATTTTTATTTATTTGTGTGTGTGTGTGTGTGTGTGTGTGTGTGTGTGTGGCCAGCTCAGCCCCCCAGGGGGCGGGGCTGGCTGGCATGTGGTGGTGGGGGATTGAACCGTGGTCCCTGCACTTTGCTAAGCTTGTTCTAAGTAGGTGCTTTAGACCACTGAGCCATCTCACCAGCTCCTACGCATTTATTTTGATTAATGATTTTTTTGTCATGTTTGACAATGAAACTTGTCTTAAACTATTTCATTTTTATGAAACTCTAACTTTATATACAGGGGGAAATAGTCCTGTGTTTTAATGTAGTAGCTTTTTCTAAGGATACTTCAGCAAGGCTATTCGTGTGAATCATAATCTTGAGTTTTTAACACAAATGACATATCCCTGAGGGATAATAGCTATATTGAAAGAAGTCACACACTACTTCTCAACCAATATGCCATTAGCGTTTAAACACAACAGTTCATTTTGTGAGATTCTTCCACACCTCAGGATATTTGTCTTCCTATTACTAAACATCAGCCATGTTGCACAGTCAGTCAGTGGAGGCCATATATCCAATTCACCCTTACAGTACACAGATGTGCTGGTTCACCACCTTTAAATGCAATTAGCAAGGCTTATGGAAGAGGAGGGAATCTTAGCTGCCTGGGGGTTTCAAGAAAGGTGTGAGACAGAAAAATTAGATGTGTAACTTGTAATGAACAATGAAAGAATAAGATAATTATTTTAGGTCAGTATTCCTTTCATTTTTTGCATACAGTATCATAAACTTTTAATTTAGAAAATGTAAAATTAGAAACCTTCGAATATCATGCCATATGTGTTACAGAAAAAAAAATATATTAGCATCTGTTTAGGGAAAGGGATACATGGCCTGAACTTTTTACTTTTACTTTTTATTTTTGACTGAAATACCAAAATCAAAATTGTTCAATTGTTCATATCAATAGAACCTATGATGTATATATATATATATATATATATATATATATGTTAAATATATATCTTTAAATTTTTAGTCATTTTTTCCATAATTTTTGATATTATTTTATTATTTAGTGGTTCAACAAGTTACATAAAGACACCATTGCTGAAAAAGAAAAAACAACAAAAATGAAAATTATATTTTCCCCTCAGTTTACCGCTTCTATTTTTAATGTTTCCCAGCACCATTTTTATGATTTGAAATAACTTTTTTAAGAATTACAAATATATATTTTAAACTGATTTCAAGCTTCAGTTCCCTGTCCAAGGATATATCCATCCTATCTACATGGAAAGTTCAAAAGATGTTTCTATAGCAGCTGAAGCGGCGGGACTAGGTGACAGTGCCTAGGGAAAGAGGGAAAGAGGGAAGGAGGGCTCTGAACTGAATCCTCATCTTCACAGAGGAAGAAGCAGCAAAGGAATGTGAGGGCTGCTGGCAGAAAAACCACTAAGTCAGTCCATATGTTCTCATAGTTTAAGTACCCCAGGATATCCAGGGTGAAAGCAAGTCACTATCAACTACTTCAGACACCTCTTGTCCTCTTGCCAGATAAAGACAGTCGCCTTGATCAACATCATTACCTGGATGGATGTTTGTAGAAGCTAGGATGCTTTCTACTTCAACAATCTTACCTTGGCTCCAGTGTCTCCAATTCCATGTAGACCCATGGGTCCAGGTGGTCCTGGCAATCCTCGAGGTCCCTGTGATGACATCATAAGGGGACAGTGAGGACTCTTGTCATGTGCAGTTCGCAGAAAAATGGAAGGAAAGAGAAGGGAGGAAAAGTAGTGTTTTCAACCTTGCTACAGTTTAATGGTTTACTACATATTTTATAAAGAATTGGAAGAGAGAGGCTCCAAGTTTTCCAAAATAAAGAAATGATGTTTAAGGAGAAAAAGAAGTAATAATATTAAATGAATATCTCTTCTTGCCCAATACTCCTGGCAATTCTTATACTGTAATGTGGTTAAATACTCAAATGAACTATTCTTATAGAACTAAGTGTGGAAGAGTGAATAATGGGAATAGTAAAATTCAGAGCTGTTTTGAAAAGAACTTAGAATAATCTATTCTATATACTGACTTGCCAGATGTGTCTCTTATCTTTTTTCCAAAATAATAAAATCTATACCTCTGTAAAGAAAAAAAAAAAAAGATGTTCCTAGTTGTATGGCTAGATTAAACAGGACTGTGGGGAAAAAACATTTTAAGAAGACGACTATTTCATTTGTTGGGAAACTTCCTTCTCCTTCCCTCGGGCCTTCTAGTCTTCAAGCCAGCCTCTCTGATGTGGGAAAACTGCTGTGCCGCTCCACTCTCGTCCAATACAACCAGTATTTCTCAAGGGCTTAAACCTGAGGTGTAAGGAATGAGCAATAGCATTCAGCATGCTCAGTGTCTCGGCTCATGCGCTAATCTTAATGAAGCAGGCTGAGTTCTCTACCTGACTGCTGCTGGCCTTCTCCACTTCTCAGCCATTGTGCTTTGACCCAGGTGTCATCACCTAGTGCTTGGCTTCTAACCCTGGTAACCTGACTCTTGTCACAGAGGCTCGCAGCTCACAGGGTCTTATCTGAATTTTTTCCCTCAAACTCAGGACCTTGCATTTGCCAGGCAGCTGCGTATGCCCGTGAGTTATCTCCCCAGCTGACTTTTTGAATTTTATGTGCTTGATTTTATGTGTTTGCAGTTTTTAAATTTATTTCTAATTAGGATGTTTGCCTTGGTGTGAAGAAATCATGCAAGGGAGGACTATTAGGAGAGAGCAAGGTAAGTGCTAGTCATGGAGGACATTTGGAGAGAGGCTTCATTCATCACAGAGCACCCACAAGCTTTTCATGTTGTGCAGGACCAACTATGGCCTCAGCTTATCAACTGGACAATTTCCCCCTTTTGGAGTCAATATAAAAGTGATGGCTTCCATGACAGTAAATCTCCCCATATACTTTATACTAATTCATTGGCTTAAAGAGTATATGGCACTGCTATACCTCCTGTCTCCACTTCTGAAAATAACATATGTTAAAGGATGATACAGTGTTGATCGATTTCTAGGTAATTTGTGACATGATTAGCTAAGTGAGAATAAAAATTATCTGATATAGATGAATAGATATATTTTATTTTTTCCAGTCACCTTCTTAAAACCTTAAAGAACATGCTGCATAAAATGGTGTACTTTTCATTAAAATAAATTACTTTTCACTAAAAAGGCCATGGAATAGAAAAATCTAGACCACATGATTTTACTTGCATCAGCCTCATCTTAAAACAAATATTATCAAAAATAGATATGTGAAAATATTCGTTGAAATAAATAATATTGCTTAGCAAAATCTCAAAGCTCTCTATGGTTGTCTTTATTTATAGCCCTGGCATCATATCCAACTGAACCACAAATGAGATATATGAAAATTATTTCCTACTTCCTTAGGCAGTTTTTCTCTTCTTGATAATGGAGTGTTTCAGAGGTTCTACAGGGAAAAATAAAACCTTGTCTTAAATAGAATTAAATAGTTATATACCGCATTGTTTCAGGAATATAGAAGCAGAGATATCTCATAATGGCACTTAGTGCTTATTAAATACAAGTTGGTGATGATGATGAACACAGGTTGCAGGAGGAACTAAGATCAATCATTGTTACGCTGCTTGCTTATGCACAAACTGGGAGATGACTGTACTCTGTGGATGTCCCAGAATTCACAGCAAAGGCTTCTTTACATGGCACACAAAAAATATAGAGACTCCAACATTTCTTCCATACGTCACTACTGATTGTGGACATTTTCTCCCCAAGATGAAGACATTAGCTCTAAGCGAATAAAGGCAATGTGTCAGGGCTTCCATTTAATGTTCAGTTGTAAATGGTTAGTGATACATATTCCAAGAATGAAAGCCTCTAGTTTTCATCTCTGGCATCTGCTGAAGTTATGCTGAGATATGTATCATGATTCAGCAGTAAAAAGTCATATTTCAGATTTAATTTTGGAGAGAGCAACTCTAATATGTTCTTATCCTAACCAAGCAGATAAATAACTTTGTCATTGACATTAATGAGGCTATTAGAACAATATAACATGAGGTTGCTCATGACCTTTAGTAAGTCTCCCAGCTCATTTATGTTTGCATTTTCTTTGCCTCTCTCTGATTCCAGCTATGGAAATTATGATAGTCCCCATCAAATCTAACTTCTTTTCTTCTGCATCCCAGCACTTTTCCCTTATCAGGAATTTTCAAATTTAATTAACCTCAATTCCTCCTCCTCTCTACTACTTCAGTTAATATAGAAGTATTTATGATATCTCTTATTAAAATAAGTAAAAACTCTTTTCTCACTTTTAATATTTGCCTGGCTCTATTTCTCTGAGTTCCTTCACAGATGAACTGCTTGAATAATCTGCAATCATATGTTTGCTTTTTGTCATCATTCATTTTTCTCCCCAAATCATTCCAAAATGACTCTACACTCCACACATCATGGAAGTTGCTATTATCACAACAGATTTGCCACATTTAACAATCATTTCTCCAGTGTGATTTTCCTGATTGTTTAATGGCACTCAACATACTTGATGTGTCTTGTTTATTAGCACATGGTGCAATGTGCAGTGCTTACATTTATTGTGAGAAGTTGGTTCATGGACACAACACATCTTGATTCTTCTTTTCCTTTTCTCCCCTACATTAACCTGCTAAGGCCAACTCTTGGTATCCTTTCCATTTGCCCAAATTCTATAGTCTTTGTACCATTTACTTGCAACTCTTTTTTCCAACTCCTTTCACTCACTTTCTTCCCCCATCCCTCCATTTTTTCCCCATCCATTTGAACTTTTTATTCCTGTTGTCCTATTGTTTTTCTATTTTATTTTTCCTTCCATTTTGGCCTTTCTTTGTCAAACTTCATTTGGTGTTCATGTGTGAATGTATGCTTTTGTTTAGTTTTGTTTGTATTGTTTTATTTTTCCGATTTGACATGAAAAGATTGTAGGACTCCTTAGTACAGATCCAAACTGTCTTCCAGCAAGTAAATTGTCTTCTAGATAATGAATCTGATCTAGAACAATGATTCATATCACATCTATATGCACCAAAATTTTGCATCTCTATAACTGAACATTATAGATTCATAAATTGTTACTATAATTTAGAAAAAGAAATATCCCCCAGAATCATATATTAAATGATGAGGTTTTCAGAAAATGACTGGACCATGAGGATTGAAAATTTATCAGTGAATTAATCCATAGATGGGCTAATAAGAACAAACAGTAGAGAGGATGAGAGAGCAAGGAAGGGGCCAGGAACGATGCTGCCTGGCTGCCATGAGGGGAGGATCCTTCCTTCACCATACCCTCCCACCATGATGATTCTGCTTTGGAGCTAACTGGCAAGGGACGGACAATTCTGAAGCCGCGAGCCAAAGTGAACCTTTCCTCTTCTCTTCTACATTGGAAAAGAAGAAATATCATATAAGCTCTGTTCTTTCTTTTGGCTTATTTTCCCTGTAGATGATATTATTTCCTATCCAATTTTTCAAGCTAACACCAAAATGTCATTCTTATGCTACTCATGCTCAGTGGATCACTGCTCTAAATATGAATCCACTATATAGATAGATAGATAGATAGATAGATAGATAGATAGATAGAAGAAGAGAGGAGAGGAGAGGAGAGGAGAGAGAGTGAAGTGATGGGAAGGGAAGAGAGGTGAGGAAAGAAGAGAGAGAGCAAAGGGATGAGAAGAGAAAGGAAGAGAGGAAAGGAGAGGAGAGGAGAGAAGATGAGAGGAGAGGAGA